>NC_139630.1:29004906-29519906 GCF_964638095.1 Poromitra crassiceps
CACTGCCTTCTTCTCCTTCCTGCTCGTTTTCACATCCTAGAATGAGACACGCCCACTGATGATGTCACGGTTCCCAAGGAAAAAACAACAATTTTTTTGGTTCCGCTGAGAACCAACTTTTCAGGTTCCGAACCAATTATTTTTTCAGTCTGAACGCGCCGGCCCGGTTCAAATTTGGGTTCTGGAACCGGAACCGGCACGGAGCCCTGCCGGTGTGAAAGCCCTATCAGTCTCTCTCTCTCTCTCCGTCGGTCTTTGTGTCACACTTTCTCTCTCTCCTGTTCTCTCTCTCCTGGAGTGCTGCCATTATTGTAGGTTTGATTCCTATTCCCGCTCGTGCTGAAATTGCATGAAAGCTCTAATGTAACTGAGCTTTGGATAGTTAGAATCTTGGGGAACACAATGTCAAATTGAGAAGAGGGACCGGATGTAAGGAAACAGTGGATGGATAAATCCAGAAGGAGGCGGTAATGCAACATAAAGGATGCCAACTGTCATAAAACACCACAGAAGAACTGAGGTTTGGCTCAAAAGTCCACCAAATGCTAGGGTTCTACAGTTAACACCCCCCCCCCAAACACACACACACAGTGTTGTTGTCCTGTGTCCCCTCACCTCAATCACATTGTGGCAGGACTTGCAGTAGAAGCGTCCCTCGTCTGAAACGCCCCAGTCCACCGCCGAGCACTGAGCACAGGGCTCCCTGTAGCCATCCTGAGACACACACACACACACACACACGCGCACACACACACACACACACACACACACACACACACACACACACACACACACACACACACACACACACACACACACACACACACACACACAGAGGAATGTATAAGACAATAAGACAATGAACAGTAGTAGTACAGTACATAACGTATTGACATTGAGTTTGACACACATAGAAAAGCTGTGAAAACAACAAAGTGATGTTTATTGTTTTGAATCTTTTCTCATTTCAAATGTATTCTCTGGTGTTTGGAGACACTGTGACGTGGAACTTCATTAGAAAATGCTCGCCTGGTATCCAGCCAGCTGCATGCTGCATGTCAACACTACACATACGCACTGGCATCGTCTTCTACAGACATGCAATGTGACAGCAAAGATAGTCGGAATGAAAGATGGCAGATGTGACACATTGCGCAAATTGCCAACAACCTTTAGAAAAAAGGCCCAAAAGGGTACAATCGGTGTAAACTTAACATGCACTAGCACTAACCCCTATTTATTTTTCCCAGCAGAATCACCAAATCATGCCGCAACTGGCCGGTTCTCGTCAAACTTTTGTCTTTTAAAAGAACTAGGGATCGATTCCTAGGCTCGCCCGCTATGCGGCCTCGCTAGCTCGGCAGCTGCACGGCCTCGCCCGTCCTGCAGTTCGCCGAGCTGGCCCTGCAGCTCGCATTCGCAGCTCGGCCGTTGTGCGGCCTACATAAGCTCAGCTGCTGTGTGGCCAATGAGACCAGCATCACTGATGATGTCAGATTTATGACATCACTGATGATGTCACAGTGGGATTTATGACATCACTGATGATTTCAGTGGGATTATGAGGGATTTATGACATCACTGATGATGTCACAGTGGGATTTATCTGAGGAAGGGCTTTGCCCGAAACGTCACATTATTTTTGTGGTCAAATAAATATTTGGGAGCAGCTGCCAGTGTGCGGACTCTATTTTTGTATTACTTATTTGCACCTCGGTCCTGCACCTGGTTTTAACCCCTCACTGGATGTGCGTGCCTTTTTTGTACTTTTTATACAGTGGGATTTATGACATCACAGTTGGATAATCACAGTGGGACAGAGAAACAAACAGACAGAGCCCTAGCTCCCATGATGATGCTCCATTACTGATGATGATGATGATGATGATAACGGTTCACTTTTTGAAGCAACTAGGCTTCAATGCTTCCGATATAATAAGGTTGCCCCATGCGACCCCACCTGTGACTTCAAAGTGCAGAAATAAGGTGAGTTTCCTAAGGGGTTTTGGCGAGGCGAATGGACAGGCAACGATCTAGCCTGAGCCTGAGGGCTACCAGTCCCATATGAATCGCATTGGGGCTGTATTGCAAATACAATTCATATATAATGAATATAATATAATGAATTGATCAGGTTTATACATAACATAGCCTACATGAATGAATGTTTATACATGCCGCCGATAAGCTAAATAACTTCAACTGGAACCTATCTGCGCGAGCGTATACACGTTCGTCATCATGTCGATAAAAAGTTGATTAAACCGGATTAAACCACCACAAATGTACAGAAGAATGATATACATTACCGTCTGCTCTGAGTCCATTGTGAGTGAGAGAAACCCGCCTGTCTTTAGTTTCAAATGTTAGCTAGCTAGCGTTAGCTGCCTGGAGTCCATCAACAATGTGGAGTAATCTCACGTGGTAACGTCGACGTCAGCAAGCTTCCGCTGGCTACTCTGATCTGCGCATGTCTTCGGTCTCACCTAAAACAAGCTGCAGATTTCCCTTAACCTGACTCCGCCAGATGGGGGCGGTATTGTTCACAAATTCACAATCAACAAATGTGAACCAACCTACATCCATCTGGCAGCGTCAGGTTAGATTTCCCTGCCTTGGCTGGACAATAAAGTATTCTATTCTATGATTACCACAGGGAGTCGTCACAGGAGAAGATAGAAGGAACGAGAAAAACTATGTAGTAACAGTGTTTACTAGCCCCCCACCCCTGCAAAGTCCCTGCTGCTCCACTTGAAGATTGCTGCATCATACTATGTGTAGCCTGTGTAGTACTAATAAGTACTAATAAGTCTTTTAAGAAGTGATGCTGCAGTGCTGCATGTGTGCCTGCAGGTGGCAACATGACCCTGCTGTCTGAGCTGACACAGATACGCATGATCTGATCATCTAGTTTAACCCACTTCTTCAAACTCACTTTTATGACCCTGTCTACATCCTGTCCTGTCAATAACATGCTTTTAGATGTTTTATTACGGAAAATGTGTGAACCCCATGACCAAAATAGTCACTGTGTTATTATGGATGGATTATAGTGAAAATAAATGATTCTCTTTTTTATACGGGACCCCCTGGAACCCCTGGAAGGAAATGGTAAAATGGTAAATGGCCTGCATTTATATAGCGCTTTTTATCCAAAGCGCTTTACAATCAGTAGGTTCATTCACCCATTCATACACCGATGGCGGCAGGCTACCACGTAGGGTGCTGGCACACCAACGGGAGCAATTTAAGTAAGTATATATTATATTATATCTATATTATTATATAGTATATAATATTGTATGGTAATGATATGTAATGCTATAGTATATTATAAAATATTGTCCAGTATAGGTACATGTAGGATGGATTTGATGGTAGCCAAGGTGTCTGAGGTGGGGGGCGACCTGTTGTCGGCCAGCCAGTAACTGAGCCGGTGTCTCACTCGACCCTATATGTTATGAGATCTTATTTTATTTTATTTATTTTATTTGATTATTTTTTAATGTATGTTTTTATTAGGATTTGATGGGTTTATTTTTTAATAGCACAAATTGTCTTTTATCTTATTGTATGCTTATTTTTATTGGTTATTCACTGTGCCCCACTTTCCCATATCATTCTCCCCCCTGCGTGGCAGGCACACCCACGCATCACCCTCAGACTCTGACAAGTGCTTGTGGCACTCACACTATCACACACTTACACACATCCAGACATACACACAACAGTACACATTTTATAACAGTCATCATGAGGACCGCAATGGAAATAAGCTGTCAGCTTTATTGCGTTTTTATCCTTTTGATAATGGTGGGCCTGTGTATGTATATATGTATATTGTATATACTGTAGGGGTGTCACGATACACTCAGTTCACGATACGATACGTATCACGATACTGGGTTCACGATAACGATACGATACGATACGATTTTAACAATATTTTTTTAAACTTGAATAATGACAATATATGACTGGAAAAGTAGTATTTTATTTGAAATGCACAAATACAAAACATGCTGTTGTGGGAAATTGTTATTACAATAACAACTAGAAAAAACATGAGATTGGAGATAAGGCTTATCTTGAAATAGAATGAGTTACACCGTCACTTAGATTTACTTTGAACTAAAAGGTTTCTCAGCAGTATAAATTCTCATTATGCATCTTCAGTTTTTCTTCAAACTCAAACAACAAGACTTTTCTTAGTCTATTTTTTATGCATCTTCAATTTTTCCTGTCAAGTAAACAGTTTTGCCAGAAACTCAATTGAATGGTTTCTCTCCTGTATAACTTCTCATGTGTCTCTTCAGAGACTTGTTCAACTGAACTACTTTCCACACATTGAACTTCAACAAACAAAGACGTTTCTTTGTCTATTTAAAAAAAAAAAAAAAAAAAAATGTTTTTTTTTTTTTTTTTTTTTTTTCCACGATATGAGATTTCATCTCAACGATACATATCGTGACGTTTTACTATCGCGAAATTTCGTGGGACGATATATTGTGACACCCCTAATATACTGTGTATTCATTATCAATAAAGAACTCAATCAATCAAAAAAAAAAAATTTGGGGTTCAGTATCTTGCCCAAGGACACTTCGACATGCAGACTGGAGGAGGCGGGAATCGAACCACCGACCTCTTTTATCCAAGGCGATTAGCGGTCGACCCGCTCTGCCTCCTGAGCTACAGCCGCCCTCAAGGACCACTTTGCACTGATATAATAACAATTGATTGCATTTCTATAGCGCCTTTCTATTACTCAAAGCACTTCATATATAAGGGGAGGGGATAGGGCTCAACTCATCCACCACGATGCACCCGCATGGGTGATGCACACGGCACACAGGTTCAGCACCATGGAGTGCTCCAGAGTGGAGCAGCACACAGGGGAGCAGAGTTTGAATCAGCCAGTGACCTCTGGAGCAGCACACTGGTGAGCGGAGTTGTAATCAGCCAGTGACGTGCGACTATGAAAAACCCTTTGGGGAGAGAGAGGAGAGGCTGTGATGTGAGCTATGAAGAGAGCATGTCCCTCTGAGCAAAGCCAACTGGATTCCATAAAGGACAAGGAATGTAAAGTGAGTTCAGGTGGCATCACCCTCCACCACACACACACACACACACACACACACACACACACACACACGCGCGCGCCTGGTTGTTCTAATGTCAGGAGTTTTTCAGGTTTATATTACTTTTTCTTTAACAGGTTACAACTACGAGCATGTCTCAAATGAAGCTATAGACTCACTCTTTCAGAATTCTTCACACTGTTAGCACAACAAACCACCACAGCTTTCAAATGTATTTAATAATTTTCTCACTCAAAGTCAACCAGCAGCAAAACCGTGTAAATTCTGCAAATACTACACAATCTTTTCAAAACTTTCATTTACAAGTTCAAAACAAAACCTAACAGGCTACATTCCAGTGCAGCAATTGCATTGAAATACTACTTTTAAAATCCCCCCATTTTTTAATGGAGACAAATAGTGAAAACATATTGATTAAATTGATGTAAATGTGACCAACCACTAAATAAGAACGCAGTTCTATTTGCTTCACCTGTTTATTAAGATACGCAATAATCAGACATGTTGTTGCCAGGATCTCTAAGCAGGAACTGATTAACAGGAAGTGTAACAGCAAAACAGTCCGTGGTGCAACTGTACCAGGACACAATGACCCCTATCTCCCCCCCGAGTCTTTATCAGAACTGAACCATCAGGAAAGATAAAGGCTGTGACAGTAACAAGCAGAACAGTGCAAAAAAACAGCAAAAGTAATCCACAGGAAAAATAGTCCACAGAAAAAGTAATCCACAGAAAAATAGTCCACAGAAAAAGTAATCCACAGAAAAAGTAATCCACAGGGAAAAACGAAGGCGTGAAGCGTGGAGTGTGGAGTGTGGAGTGTGGAGTGTGCACAGGGCTAATCCATAGACTAATCCTTGTGCCAGGCAGGCACGCTGGCCGCCCTGGTGGAACGCCGCACCGGCGGGCACCGGCAGAGGAGGGGCCAACGGGGCCTCAGGGGCGACGGGCCCGACGGGCGACGACGCCGGTGGTGTAGCGGGGGCGGGCAGAGGCCTATGCCGGGGAGGGCTCGCTGACGCCAGCGTCGGGGGCGGGGGGGTCAAGGTCCAGTGGCTGCGGCATCACGGCAGGCGCCGGCATGGTGATGCACAGTGCCAGGTCGTCACAGATCGACCGGGGCAGCGGCTGGTCGTTGCGAACCGGGCTGAACTTGCGCAGGAACCTCCTGTTCCGGAGCGTGACTCTGCCCGAGCCGTCGATCTTGACTACTGGTCGTGTTGGCGCACCTCCACGACGCTACCAGTTCTGTCCCATTTGTTGGGGTGGGGCCCCGTCTGGTTCTGAACGCGGACCAAATCCCCCACCACGAGTGGGAGGCGCCGAGTGTGCTCCGCCCAGACTTCAGCCGTGCGTATGTGGCGCTTACGGAGGGCCTCCTCCCTCGCCATCAGCGTCTCACGCCAAGTCTCGTGTGGCCTGTACTTCCCGGGGACATTCGGGATGAAGTCGCGTATCGGGTGCCCAAACACGCACATCGCCGGGGATATCTTCGTGTCAGGGTCGGGCGTGTTACGGTACTGCAGTACCGCCCTCTGTACAGCATCAGTGTCCTGCTCACCCTTCGGGCCGGTGTTGTCGGCAATGAGCCGCTTCATCGTCTTCACCCCAATCTCTGCGCGGCAGTTGCCGTGAGGGAAGGCCACCGATGAGAGGCGGTGGTGCACGCCCCATCTGTGCAGGAAAGACCTGGTCTCGACGGAGGTGAACTCCGGCCCCCCGTCCGACGTGAGCTCCTCAGGCGTCCCGTACGTCGCGAAGGCACGACGCAGGTGATCTATGAGGCTAGTGGCGCCGCCTGTCGTCCTCTCTGATCGGCCAGCTCGAGTATCGGTCCACCGTCACGAGGTAGTGGACACCTCTGTGCATGAAAAAGTCAGAGCACACCGCCTGGAAGGGATAAACTGCCGGGATGATGGGGGTCGGGTCCGCACCGGGCTGAGAGGGCGCCACCCGGTGACAGTGCTCGCAGTGGTTCCGAGCGGCGGAGATGTCGACTGACATGCCGGGCCAGAACACAGAGGACTCAGCACGAGCGGTCATCATCGAAACGCCCTGGTGGGCTGCGTGTAGGGCGCCCAACACCTCGCCGCGGAGCGAGGTTGGAATGACGACCCTGTCCTTGTAGAGGACCACTCCGTCCGTCGATGTGATGTACTCGCGGTACTGGTGAAAGTCACGAATGGCCCCCGGCATCCCCATCCTTGAGTCGGGGAAGCCGTCCGCCGCCATCTCCTCCAGTGCGCGCATGTCGTCGTTGCTGCTGGTGGCCTCCCTGACGCGATCCCAGGTCACGGACCGCAACGACTCGAGGCCCGCAGCGCACCAGGCCAGGTCATCCTCCTCAGCGTCGTCGTCAACCTCCGGGTCGCCCTGCCGGATGAGGGCCAGGATATCGCCGTGTGTGCTGGGCGGGAGGTGAGTCACTGCAGCGGCCTTGTCATCGGGGAGGTCCATGAGTGACGGCCGTGTGGTGCCTACCGGCCTGCGTGACATGGCATCCGCTGCCTTGTTCTTCATGCCGGGACGTGCACGATGCGGAAACAATAGCGCAGGGTCTTCTCCTTGAGGTTCCTGAGGCGGGGGTTGGGGATGTCGTCGAGTGCTCTGTCCGCCAGGAGTTTCAGCAGCAGCTTGTGGTCAACCGCGACGATCAGGTCCTCACAGCCCAACACGAAGTAGCGCGCCTTGTCCAAGGCGTCTGCGACGGCGAGGGCCTCGCCCTCCATGGGTGCATATCTGGATTCCGCCGCATGTGTGAACCTGCTGCCGACCAGGGTCACCTTCCATCCATCGGTGCAGCAGAAGGGCTTTACAGGCGTGCATCGGCAGTGTTTCTGGAACAGCCAGAAACCAATGCCCTCTTTCGACCAGTCCGTGGCGAGGCATGTCGGCATCACGCCCTTCGACTCGCGGAAGATGTCCTCCAGCTCCGTGGACCACTCGAAGCGTGCCCCGCTCTCCAGGAGCCTCCGGAATGGCTGCATTCGTTCGGCCATGCTGAAAGCGTAGGCCACTTGGTTGACCAGTCCGAACCACGTCCTGACGTCGGTCACGTTTGCGAGGCCGCGGGAAGCTGTGAATCGCCTCCAGGAAGCGGCTGCACGGTTGCACGTCGGTCATGGTGATCGTGAAGCCCGCGGCAGCACTCTAATAATTGGGTAGCCACGCTGTGTCCGGCGAGCTTGGTGCCTACCTTATACTCGCTCCACCGGGTCACGAAGTATGCCCAGGTTTCGGCAGTCCCGGCCAGTCCTATGGAAGGGCGCCTGAGTTTTTCCGACGCTCCCCGGGCTGCTTTGTGCGTGGTAGCATGCGCGATGAGCATGGCTGCTGTTATTGCAGCCTCCGTGTGTGTGGCCACACACGTGCATCCCTCGACGGGACAGTCCACGCGTATGGTCGTCATTGAGGAAGAGGAGAGGCTGTCTGATTATAAATAAGAACGCAGTTCTATTTGCTTCAGCTGTTTATTAAGATAGGCAATAATCAGACATGTTGTTGCCAGGATCTCTAAGCAGGAACTGATTAACAGTCAGTCCGTGGTGCAACTGTACCAGGACACAATGTTCCCTAACCACAGGTGATTCCCATCTCAGTATACAGTAGGTGTGTCTGTTTGTCCCACACTGTGCCACAGCAACACTAACATCATATGTGCATTAGTAACTAGCATGAATTGCTTTTATCACTTGTTGAGAGAGGCAGTAACTGTGTAAACTACTAATTTTCAATAACTTGCCAAATACCAGTGAAGAGGGTTGGACTCAGTATTGAGAAAAGTTGGTAACAATTTGGGGATAATAATAATAATATGGACTCATAATAATCGTAATAGGGAATCATAATTGTATTATTTTAGCGACAAGATATAGGCTAGCCTACGGTAATAAGAGCACAAGATTCTTGTCATACCAAAAGGTGTGTGTGTGTGTGTGTGTGTGTGTGTGTGTGTCTGTGTGTGTGTGTGTGTGTGTGTGTGTGTGTGTGTGCGCGCGTGTGCGTGTGCGTGTGTGTGTGTTTTGTGTGTGATGTGTGTGCGTGCGTGCGTGCATGCGTGTACGCGCGTGCCTGTGCGCGCGAGTGGGCGTGTGGCGGTATGGTGACGTGAACTTCCTACCTCGCCCTTTTTGCCTCTCTATTGGTTCCATGTTTCGCGGCAAAAGGCAACATCACAGCATACCTCCCTATTATTGGTCAAAATCCACCTGGTAGGCGGGTCTCTTCGTCGTTCTCGGTTGAAGTTGTCTGTTTTTCTCACTTCCTCGATTCCAGCTCACAGAGAGTGGGAGAGATCGGATTTGTCTTCTGTGTGGGGCAAATTCAACTGTCCAATTGATTAAAGTCGGAGTCTTTACGGTGAGTTCCATGACTTGTCCACGTTGTGTGGATGTGAGTGCTGTGACGGAACATCTCAATTGTACTGCATTTAGAAATGTGAAGGCTTATCTTCCTGCTCTTTCTTTTGATACTAGCTTAGCCTGGTGTTAGCAGGCTGCGCTACTCGGCTACCATTAGCCTTGTGTGAAAGGCAAGGACTGCCATTATAGCGCTATGGGACTGGTAGCTAAACCTAGCTAAGGTGTTGCTAGCAAGCGAGGGAGGGACGACGACAACGATGCTGCCTGCTGACTCCATTCACTTGACATTGATGATGATGACGACGATGATGTCCCACGCTGCTGTGGCATGAGCTAAATTAGCTCTTCTGGATCCATCTGACAATAATCGCCATCACAGGCACACGTTTCATTGATGCTCTCCAGGCTAACATCAGCTCAAACTCAGGCCAGCTGCCAGCTAAAATGCACCAACTAGCGTTAGCTGTCATGGAGGGTCCCGTGTATCGAGACGATTTCACCGAACTCCATTCAAAAATGTGCTCATCTAACACTGCCGTGCATATCTGCTTATATTTATCTTATACACCAACACTCGAAACGTGTTCTTAATCATTGGGAGCCCGCTTTTAAAATATGCTACCACCCAACATATCGAGCATTAAGTCGTTAAAATGTGAAAAATGTTCTTACTCTGCCACCATCTCCCTCCGTCAAAGTAACGTACACCGGGATGGGCGGTAGCTTGGAGGCATAGAGCCACTTCTAAAACATGAGATTATATTGCAATGCAGGGCCGTCTGGCTATTCATCAGTATGCCGAATTTACCTCCATCTGATTTATATTCTACCAGGTACAAGCCTTTGCTCGCAAAGCAGCATTAAATTGTAATTTTTTTTTAAGGATTTGTATCTATTGTTCTCTCCATGTGAGAACGCCAAACATCACACCTAGTATACCTGTTCACATTCACAATCAATATTGTGTTTGTTGCGAAGTTTCACCTGCTGCACATACAGTATGGATTACAGGTTTTCTCGTGTCTTGAGTTACACTTCGTTATTTTCCATCCTAAAATTCATTCAATCCTTTCCCCCCTTTGTGTTAGCAGGTGTCCAGCAAAAGACAAAACGCGTCAGAGCAGCAAAGCCAGTTGAACCAGCTCAACTATCCCACCACTCCCAGTCAGCTCCCTCCCGTGGTGGTTCCCCTCCCCGGAGTCTGTGGACTTCGCATACTGTAACACAGCACAAGCAGCAAGGGCTCCAACCCAACAAAACGCACCCCTCAAACATGGATAAGTCGGATCTGGTGGACAGAGCCAAGATGGCAGAGCAGATGGAGCGGTACGACGACATGACGTCCTACATGAAGCAGGTGGTGGAGCAGGAGGGCGAGCTGGAGATGGACTGGAGGAACCTGCTGTCGGTGGCCTACAAGAATGTGGTGGGCGCCCGGCGCTCCGCCTGGAGGGTCATCTCCTCCATCGAGCAGAAGAAGGACGGCATGAACCCCGAGCTTACCAAGGCCTACCGGGAGAAGGTGGAGCAGGAGCTGAAGGACATCTGCAACGAAGTGCTGGTGAGTCCAATATCGTGTCCGTCTGAACTGCCCCGGCTAGGGCAAGCCATTTTAACTCATTGAGTGCCAGCCACTTTTGGAGAACGGACGCTCCCAGTGCCAGAGTTTTCAGAGCGTTTTCAGTGATTTCTCGAGGCCCACAGAATATTGTGTGATATTACTATGTAAACACCGAACACGCAAAAAGAACAAGGAGACTCTATTGTATCATCAGCAAAAAAAAGTTTATTGATACCATTTTCCGTTCTTTAGTTATGAGCCGGAGAAGATAGGTTGTTTTCAGCGTTTTCAGGCATTTCAAATTATAAGCTGAGATATTCAGCCTTTTGTGAAATGCAGCATTTCAAGCACATTCACTGACTCTAGATAATATTTTCTGATGTAGTGATGTGGTGTAGTTGTGTCCTGCCCTGTGTGCCCCAGCCCCCCTCCCCCCCCTCAGCTGAAAACTCCTCCCCACACTAGTAACACACAGCCTCGCACCAAGCGTCTATTTTCGGAATGCTTTTGGTGCGCCGCCTCCCAGGCAGCGCAACATGGAGAAGCCACACGCGGACTGCAGTGAAAGGTTTGGCTTTTCAGTGTCGCGCTGCTGCTTTTCTAGCGGCTAATCATGTGGAGAAACTATGCTGACAGACAGACAGAGGCAGAAGGACTCAGTTGTGTGCGCGGATTGACTGTGTTCGCACGCACCGTCAGTTGCAGCCAGAACAATCTACATGGCTCTGGACTGCAGCATGAGCGGGTGATCTTTGATCAAGGCTATTTCAGGCTGTGTATTCCTGACATTTCTGTAATCTGGAGAGCACTGTCGCCACCTAAGGGTTCTGTAAAATAGGTTATAGACCTCCAATAGCTACTATAGTTGTACAGGAGCTGCGGAAGGCTTTGATCGACGTCCCACCGTCAAAAAACGCATTGGACGTCGAAGGACGTCCGTGGCACTCTACGTCACTATTTAATTGGACGTCGAAGGACGTCCATGGCACTCAATGAGTTAACATTCAATAGCTAGCCTGGTTATGTATTTGCAGATATCAGAATTAATTATTTGTATTCTAATGGCAACTGTCATCATTCAGTTGCCAATATCTGCAATGTGAATTGCAGATAATTGTGACATAATTTGTCCTAGGATGTAAAGGTAAAGTCCCAACGATTGTCACACACCTTGAGTGTTCGAAATTTGTTCTCTGCATTTGACCCATCCCCTGTGGGGAGCGGTGAGCAGCAGCAGTGCCGCGCTCGGGAATCATTTGGTGATCTAACCCCCCCAATTCCAATCAACCCTTTGATGCCGAGTGCCAAGCAGGGAGGCAATGGGTCCCATTTTTATTATAGTCTTTGGTATGATGCGGCCGGGGATCGAACTCACAACCTCCCAGTCTCAGGGCGGACACTCAAACCACAAGGCCACTGAACTGTCTGTCATTGTGGATATCCAAAATGTTGTTTTTGACTAGGAAGGATGACGTTATCGATATCTTGAAGGCAAATTCTGACTCGCCACGATGTAATTACGACTAGACAAAATGATGATGTTGATATCTCTAATGTTAATTCCGGATAGTCAAACTTGGCTATTAAATGTTAAGCGGCTTCACGCCGTCGGCATGCCATGCCATGCCATGCCCAGGGGTTCAGATCATTCTGTAGGCCAGCAGTTTTCAAAGTGTGAGGTGCGCCTCCCCTGGGGGGCGCAAACCAATTTCAGGGGAGGTGCGACGTGACGCGGAAAAATCGGAGAAGAAAATGCACAGCCAACTTAAGTTGGCCACGCTGCCTGCACAAAGAAGCATAAAGACGTTTTAAAATCTTCAAAGAATATAGGATGAAGATGTTTACAACGTTTTTGGAACTCGTTGTACCCGAGTGGAGCATACAACATAATAGTAATAATGGCAATAATGAATGGGGGGTGGGGGGTTGCGGAGGCGCACCTTGTCTATATGTTCCCTGAGGGGAGGCTCAGTCTCCCACACTTTGGAAACCCCTGCTGTAGGCTTTGGTTGCTTCTGATCATCTTTTCCCCACTAACCAAACATGGACTGGTGAGTTGTTGTTTTCCAGCCAAGCAGACCTGGCAATGCCTGCCAGTAACCAAATATCCAGCTGGTACTACTAGAGCATAGCGGAAGCTTGTCAAGGCACTGTAAAGTTATATTCCTACCACCCAGCCAGAAAATCCTTCCTTCCCTTTTTGGTTTTATTTGAACACTTCACTGTAGGTACTTCTCAAGAATCAAGGAAGTGAGAGAATTCTGGGCCCAGGGCCAAAACCCGAGCTCCCCAGTAGAGTTGACCAGTAGAGTTGACCAGTAGAGTTGACCAGTAGAGTACAGCTGTAAGTAGAGTGAATGGGATTTTCCTGTAGTAAGCATGCATCTATGGTCTTTCTCATGTGACCTGAATAACCTAAGCTTTGACATGAGGAGTAAAAGCGATATATACAGTATCACCTCTTTATGAAGACATTTGTGTTGGCTCTCTAGTCTAATTCCCGATCGTACCTGTTCTATTGTTCTATTGTGAAAATGTGACTTTGAACATGTCTGTCAGTCACAGGCTGACCTGTGCCAGAGACTCTTGATGTCGTCTTGGTAGCGCTAGCCATAGAGTGCGTGATGCCCCTTCATACACCAACAAGTCCTGCAAGTCAGTGACACGTTTCAAAATGAGAAACGGATCAAGTCCTGCAAGTCAGTGACACGTTTCAAAATGAGAAACGGATCAAGTCCTGCAAGTCAGTGACACGTTTCAAAATGAGAAACGGATCAAGTCCTGCAAGTCAGTGACACGTTTCAAAATGAGAAACGATCGCCATACTAGTGAAGTGAAATCACTGTGTTGGTGATGCTCCAAACGTGACCATACATGTGGGGTTTCTGGCATTTGGACATCGATGGACATTTGGACTTAATGACTCTTGGCCAGAAGGACCAGTCTGTCCACACAGTGTGGCTTTAGAGATGCTCGTTAGCATGAGAAAACAAGATGGCCGTTAGCATGAGAAAACAAAGCACTTTGTCTCAAAAGGAGATAAGTGCAAAATGGTTCAAATACTTTGAGCCAGAATGACCAGTCTGTCCATACTGTGTTGCCCTGTAGCATGTGACCGTATTGGCACCAGTACTTTTTACTGGCAGGTGATTTGTGACAACACAATTCAGCTCTCTAAACTGATGATGGCAAGCATATTTTAATTAGCAACTGATACAATGAGGTATGACATATTTGAAGGAATCTTATTTTAATTTTGTTTTGTTTTCTTTGCCATCATAACTTAACATTACTTAAAATGTGTGTGCGATCCATTTTCAAATGTTAAACGTGGGTGAGTTCTCTGGCTTCATTGCCTAGCGACACAAGCTCCACCTCCCATAGTCTCTGACAAAATAAAGTATTCCGGTGAAAACGACTGCTTGGCTTTGACGTGCCTTCAAAATAAAAGCCCCCAGTATGCTGCACTTGCGCTTAACAAACAAGAGTAGACTCTAGAACGGGGATACTCAACTTGCTTTGCCCGGGGGCCACTTTCGTGAAATGATAGGAGGCCATGGGCCAGTTAATACACAAACAATATACATTTTTCTGTAGCGGATTGTAGGTTTTTGGGGTGTCAGCCGGAGTTTAGTCTGACAATGTTGTGCACACCGGATAGTTAGTTAAGTTAGTTAGGTTAAGTACATACAGAAGTACCTGGGTAGCGAGCAGACGGCAGTATTTGACAATTTAGCAGCTAAATCATAGATTATTGAAAGATATTCCATATTCCAGACTGAAATGCTATAACAGAAGTGGAGTATTGGCCAGAATGACTGAACATTTGGACACTTATTCAGCAGGTATCTTGCATGTTGCGTTCAGGTGCACTGTTTAAAAAAAAAAAAAAAAAAAACTTGCGGGCCGCAAGTTGAGTATCACTGCTCTAGAATAAACGTGATTGCCTCAAATCAATACTGACAAAGCTATTGATTTGGCAACGCTATTGAAATCAAGCTACCGCTGTTGAAAAATTTAGAACGAAACCCAGTCCCCTGTGTGTCTGCCGTCTATATATAGGACCCCACTGTCCTTTGTGCAACAGTAGCTGCCCTTGTAGTTGGGTATACTCTGGGTTAGCTTTCATATTTCTGCTTCTCCCCGTGCCCTACACATCTGAGCATCCAGTCTGTGACAGTGTGAAGCTGGCTGACTGATGATGTCATCGTCTGCAGCCCCCCCCCCCCCCACCGCCTATAGGCTTTGACCTTGCCGTGTCACCGCTGTGATGTCATCAGCAGCGATGCAGGAGCGCTGCAGCAGCCAGGCTGCGGTGGACTGACCTTCTCCTGTCAGTACATGTTCAGGCTGTTCCTGTCAGAGCACCACCACCTCCCGCCTCTACCCAGGTTTCCCAGAATATTGAGTCATTATAAACTATGGTTGGGATGGTTACTTCAAAAAATGTATTCTGATGCAATTACTAATTACTGTTAAAAATCACCTGTTGAATTACCGGTTAAAGAATTTGAGTCGGTAACCTAATCCAAGTATCACAATAGGATGTAACTTGATGACTTTCCATTACTACTTATGATTTACATCGATACCAAACTGTGATGTCGTTCCCCTTTTCTGTCTATCGTTCTTTATTTTAGAATGCAGGTTGAAATTGTAATTCTGCTAATAGGCTAATCCCAATTCCTTTTTACGTTAACGATGATGTACAGGTACCTTTTTTTGTATCCATGCAACGCTGTTCCATGTATTTCGTTTCTCACAACCACAATATAGACTGACTAGAGCCGAACAATTTATATATATATATATATATATATATATATATATATATATATATAAAATAAATCACAAATTCTCCAATTTCCAAATCTCAGAAGCTGCAGTTACTTTGGCCAGAGAGAGCTTGGCACCAACTGGATTTCTATTTTTTTCTTTTGCACAGTCTGATAGGTTAGGGCATGTTCACGCCCAGCATGTTCAGAGTGGTTCAATCAAACTCTGGACCGTTTACTTCTTTAGTTCTGTTCTGATGCGAGAGGCCAGAGAGTAGGACTGCACAATACATCGATTTTTAAAAATAATAATAATACCGTAATTTAAAAAATCAATTTTGAGAGAGAAAAAATACCGACACTAACCGGACCCTCACACCGGTGTCATCTATTGGTCGCTCTGTTCCATCAGACTGGGTGGTGTGAGATCCAGCCTCTGATGGCTAATCATGTATTTTGCTCTGCCGTTTTCCATAAAGTTTCATGGTTTTGACCAGTTAGCATAGCTAGCTCGCCAAAGATAAAAACCACCGCCAAGCACCCCCCCAGAGCAGGCTACGGAGCCGGTGGAGGTGGAAGGTTTCGTGTTGGAGCCGTTCCTTCCTGCCTTCGTTCAAATAAACGCTGTAGAGAACTGGGGAAGCTTTCGACAGCTGCAGTCAGTCAGACTTCTCCATTTTCAACTGCTCTTCACAAAGCCTAAATCACATAGCAGCAGCAGGCGAACCAGGAAGCACGCAAATGTGACGGTAAAAAGTCCAGGCGTGGAGCACCGTCAACGCATTTACATGTGGGGGGGGGGGGGTGTCATTTCATGTCTTTCATGCACACACACAGCTCCCATTCATTTCTAACGTGAGATTGGTTTGCCTGATTACATCCCTCTATGGGCCATATATATTCTATACAGTGTCTTCCTTTGTTCCCCTGTGCACCAGCCCCTGAGGAAGTGTGTGTGTGTGTGTGTGTGTGTGTGTGTGTGTGTGTGTGTGTGTCTCTCACCTCTCTATAAATAGGTCAGGAGATATCAGTGCTGTTGGCAGATTAAGAGATGCTAGTGCAAAGCCTAGAATTAGGCTACATAGACTGGGCTGATCCTTTTGATAGATCCACCCTACAGACTCTTAATGGGCCCATGATAACTAAGTGCTGCCGTTTGTTTTAATCTGCTTGGACCGCCAGATGGGCGGGGCTCCGTCATGTAAACTTTACACGACATTGTAAAGGGTTCCATAAAGTGTATACAATAATATATACAATACACCTCCCCCCCCCACACACACACACACACACACACACACACACAGCAGCCGTTTTGTGTCTAAAAGGCAGGAAGTAACACCGGTGGAAGCAAAACATTGACGAGCCCCCCCCCCCCGCATTGGAACACCTCAATGGATTGGAAGTTGGAAACCCCCATTAATGTTGTGCTTGCGCCGGTGTTACATCCTGCCTTTCAGACACAAAATGGCTGCCGTTATAAAGGTCCATTGTACGAGAGGTATCTGTATGTCACTTTATTATCCTTTTGCCTTGGGGGCAGGAAAAAAACAATCCCTTGCATCTCCCTGCCTACTTTTTTATTCTAAGCTAGTTTTCAGTTCAGTTCACCCAGAAAATGACGCAGTCACTTAATGCGATACGTTTGGCCTATTAATCCGACTTCTCTCTACCCGGCGTTTTTGCTAAGTGTATCTGTTTATATCGGTTTTAGGCTTTGCTATATGTTCAAGACGACCATGCATGCATCTTTGCAATTCCTGCGTGTTCCTGAAAGGGTTTCACGGGGTGTGTTCGGGTGCGGTCAAACCTGCTCCACCTGTTGTGAGCCGCCCAAAGCGCCTTCAAGTAGGAACATGAAGACCATGTCAATGGGAATGACAGGCTGTTCCATGACTGGATGCTTCCCAGGCAGACTGTGTCCACACACCACACCGCTCAATCCGTCAACTGCGTTTCCCCTATATGCATTCGGCAGTGGGAGGTCGGCCCGCTGCTAAAATAGGACCTCCGCTAGAGACGAGACTGTATTGGAAGGGAACTGGTGGGAATAGCGTGATCCTCCCACGTGCTACCTACGTCCTGCCGGTGAAGCTCCCCCGCTGTCGGGTGAAAAGAAGCGGCTGGCAACTGCGCGTCTGTCGGAGGAGGCATGGTGCTAGTCTACGGCTCTCCCCAGATCGGCAGAGGGTGGAGCAGCGGCCGGGGCAGCAGGGGGGGAAATTGGCCAAGTACAATTCGGAAGAAAACGGGGGGTGGGGGCTTAAAAAAAAATAAAAAAAATATAGAAATATAAAAAAAGGAGATGAAACTGTATGAAACATCCACCCAAATGATCACTGCTGTCAGTATGATCGCGCTGTTGTTCAAATGTGCTGATGCACTCACTGAAATTCTCTCACCAAGGCTGCACGCCTGCGTCTGGGAGACTGTTGCTCGCTTGGAATGATTTGAATGTTCTCACCGGTTATCTCCTAATCTCCGCTGCTGTTTTTGTCTTTTCTTCTGAGCAGTTAAGTGTCATGCCTCTCCACTAGGGATGGGCATTTCTAGCAAAAACACTATTCGAAATTCACTGGGGCCAAAGTTGACTTTTTGTTGAAAATTCGCCCGCCCCAATTTTCTTCTTCTTCTTCTGCAAGTCAAATGTTATATAGGTTGGAGTCGATGTCTCGTCATAAATGCTGGGGTAGCTGGCTGAGGGCGTGGTCAGGGTGGGGTAAATCCCCCTGTTCTCAAAATTCAGCATGGTTAGCATTTAGCTGCTAGCCCAGCCCAGGCAGACATGATCGGGGATTTAACCCCCGCAGTAAACGCACATCTGAACAGACATCTATGTACCTGTATCTGGGGTAGAGGGGTCCATGGAGAGAGTCCAGGCAGGGTGGTTGCTCTGGGGTAGAGGGGTCAGTGGAGAGAGTGCAGGCAGGGTGGTTGCTCTGGGGTAGAGGGGTCAGTGGAGAGAGTGCAGGCAGGGTGGTTGCGCTGGGGTAGAGGGGTCCATGGAGAGAGTGCAGGCAGGGTGGTTGCGCTGGGGTAGAGGGGTCAGTGGAGAGAGTGCAGGCAGGGTGGTTGCGCTGGGGTAGAGGGGTCAGTGGAGAGAGTGCAGGCAGGGTGGTTGCGCTGGGGTAGAGGGGTCCATGGAGAGAGTGCAGGCAGGGTGGTTGCTCTGGGGTAGAGGGGTCCATGGAGAGAGTATTGGGCAGAGAACGAGCTCTTGCAAATGACTCAAACATCCACCCCAGATTATGGAGAAGCCTCTTGATGTGTTGTCATTTACCCCACATGGTATCAAAGGTGCTATCGATTATCGAGTTATCGATATATTTTCCTGGGTATCGGCGTTAGAAATTCTAGTGACGTCCCTGATCTAGATCTAGATAGATCTAACGTTGTGCCATATTTGCTATATACTGTATATACCCTCGAAAGGCAAAGCCATCTCTGTCATGGTTTTCTTTTGTAAAATAGTCCGTCGAAATCTATAACAAAATGATCTGCTGCTTAATCAACATGAAACATTGTCCTCTGCTCTCAGGTGCTGATTGATGCCTGTTCAAATACCCTGGCTGTGACCACGTGTCAGAGCGCTGTCCATGGTTCTGATAGCTGGCTATTACCTCTTATTTGCCCAGTAGTCTTAAGTGACTAATTCAACTGAACTGTAAACTCTCAACTGTCTGTCTGTGTGTGTGTGTGTGGATTAGGGAAAATTCAAATCCCCCCCTCTGGGATTTCCCCCACGGAAATGGGTTACAGTGAGGGCAGTCAGACCGAAGAAGGAAACTCTTACGAGTTGACAATTCAGTCAGATGCATCAGGCTAGTCAAACACACACACACACACACACACAGCAACACACACACACAGCAACACACACACACACACACAGCAACACACACACACACACAGCAACACACACACACACACACACACACATCCTGCAGTAGAGCATGGCAGCAGTGCCTGGCAGGATGGCTGGGTTCAGTTCCAGCTCGTCTTCATGATGTCATTTCCTGTCTTTGATTCTCTGCATCTCGCTGTGTGAGAAGCTGCAGCCCTGATTCAAAGTGTGTGTGTGTGAGCGTGCGCGTGTGTGTGTGTGTGTGTGTGTGTGCGCGCGCGCGGACTGAGACACACACACACACGCGCGTGTGTGTGTGTGAGCATCTGTGTGCTCCACTTCTCGTCCCTCCTGGCCATCTGTTACAGGGAAAGCATCACAGGCTCTTTCAGCTCAGTCTGTTGGAGCCGTGCTTCTCAAACCTTTTCATGTCCACGCCGGCGAACCATCCCTCAAATGACACGGATGAGACCACGAGCACCCCCAACCGATGACCATCTTAGCTTTTAGATGTTTTCTTACAGAAAGTGTAGGAGGAAACCCATGACCAAATAAATAGCCATACATCCTGTCATTGTGTTACTTATGGATGGGATTCTAGTGAAAATAAATGATCCCCCTTTTTTCCGGGGTCCCCCTGGAACCATCTCAAGGACCCCGATTTGAGAAGCACTGTGTTGGAGGGAAACCAGGTTTTTTTCCTGCAGTGTGGATGGAACTCATATTATGGCCCTACAGCCCACACACATTAGAATGATTTAAATGAGCTGCTGAGGTCAAATACATCCTCTTGTGCTGCTGCCTGCTGCCCCTGTAGGAAATCAAATGGACCTATGGAATTATTTGCCTATCCAAATGCAAGAGGTCGTTCAAGCAATTTGAGAGCATGATTTATCAATTTCACATTCAGATTTCAGTGTTTCCCACAGAATTTTGAGTATTTGTGGTGGGGGACCCCCCCCCGCAAGATTTTTTTTTAACATTTTAAAGTAAAATGCATGAATTTGGTGTACTTTGAGAAAGCTTAAGAGCAAAATGAAAAGGCTAGATCTATGAAGAACATGTCGTCATTACTGTGCTGTGCGTTTACAATGACAAACTAAATTTCTCCCTATAGGTCAGGGATACTCAACTTGCTTTGCCACTTTCGTGAAATGATAGAAGGTGAGGGGCCAGTTAATAAACAAACAATATACATTTTCCTGTAGCGGATTGTAGGTTTTTGGGGTGTCAGCCAGAGTTTAGGCTGACAATGTTGTGCATACCGGATAGTTAGGTTAAGTTAGTTAGGTTAAGTACATACATAAGTGCCTGGGTAGCGAGCAGATGGCGATTTAGCAGCTAAATCATAGATTATTGAAAGATATTCCATATTCCAGACTGAAATGCTATAACGGAAGTATTGGCCAGAATGACATGAACATTTATTGGACACTTATTCAGCGGGTATCTTGCATGTTGCGGTCAGGTGCACTGTAAAAAAATCACCCCTTTTTTGGGGGGGGGGTCAAAATCCTTTTGTGGCGGCCCGCCACAAATTCCTTTATGTATGGGAAACACTGGATGTTGGACCCTTGGACTCAAAAAGCCCCCGCGTGTGCTTACATTTGCTCTGCTTGTCCTCAAACTGTACGCTCACACTCAAAACATTTTCTGCCTTGACAGATTTCCTGCACTCGCACTCAAAGAAGAACCTCTGCTCACACTTACATTCACTCTGTTCACACTCAAACTCTGTGCCTGCATGTAAATGTCCTCCTCCCCTCCCCCTTCTGCTTCTGTGCGCTCTTGAAACTTCTGCTCTCGGATCTCTTCTCTCAATTTTTTTGTGCAACAATCCAGTCAGAAATCCACAGCCAATAGAATGGCAGGATAGTGTCACATGATCGCTGGGTCGGGGATCATGATGTGACACTATCCTGCCATTCTATTGGCTGTGGATTTCTGACTGGATTGTTGCACAAAAAGTCTGAGAGAAGAGAAAGCGATCCAAGAGCAGAAGTTTCAAGAGTGCACAGAAGCAGTTTGAAGGAGGAGGGGAGGAGGACATTTACATGCAGGCACAGAGTTTGAGAAGAGCGAATGTAAGTGTGAGGAGAGGATCTTTGAGTGCGAGTGCAGGAAATCTGTCCAAGCAGAAAACTTTTGAGTGTGAGCGTACAGTTTGAAGACAAGCAGAGCAAATTGAAGCACACGCGGGGGCTTTTTGAGTCCAAGGGTGCAAAATCTGAACGTGAAATGGATAAATCATGCTCTCAAATTGCTTGAATGACCTCTTGCATTTAGATAGGCAAATAATTCCATAGTGGAGGGCGTCCAAATTAACCTGCTGACTTTTCCCAGATCTGATGGTTGCCGTTGGTCCCCACAGTGGGGGGATCAACGGCTCGCTGATGATGCTGATGACATCATCAGGAAGCGCCCGTGTCGGCAGCCGGTGGGACGGCAGGATGTGCAGGAGGCGTGTTCACACTGGGGACAGGTGGGCTTACAGACTCCCCTGTGTGAGAGAAACAACCAGAAACACTGCAGAAACGACACGCATCCGGGCTTTCCCCTCTGGATTTTAGGGCGTTTTCATACCTGCGCTTTTAATCTGAAAAAATTGGGACTCTGGTTGGTTTTCCTCCTCGGTGCGGTTCGTTTGGGCAGGTGTGTGAACACGGCAATCGCACTCGGGTCGGGTGCTGTCTCGGTCCGGTTCCGAACCATCGCTGGAGTGGGCTGCTGTCTGTGGTGGGGACGTGATCTCACCTCGATCCCACACAACTACAGCAGTATAGTATTTTCACGACATTTCCTCTGAAGTGCAGTCAGGGTTCTGGCTAGTGTTTTTGGGCGGAGCGCTCTGGGCGCCTCGAGCAGAGAAAAGTTGAGCTTTTGGAGAGGCGCGCTGCTTCTCCAATGTCACTTTTTTTCGACGGCAACAAATGAGCGCTGTGTCTGCGCGTCGAAGCGCTCTGGGCATGATTTCCAAAGCTTTCTGACCCGGAAGAAAAGGTGTCCCTGTGGACAGGCTGATTTTGTTTTTCTTGTGTGCACGTTTATCTTCTGGACACAAGAAAATAATGTGTGCAGATTGCGCACAAGATCCACGTCTTGTGGTGTAAAGATATCACAAATAATCACCTTTCAGGACTTTAGGGTCTCTGTAAATGCCAGCTCTGCTGTGTCTCCATATTAAATTGCATAGCAATGTGCACACGTTCAGAACACAGGACCCTCTTCCTGTATTTACGTTCTTGCTCCCGCCCCCCCCAGACACATCTGACCAATAGCGGTCTCTTTCCAGTTTCTCACTGTTCTGTTCTTTCAAGTTTCTGTGGCTTTTTTTCTCATCTCATTCTGTCTCCACTCTCTTGACGTGACCCCTCCTGCCTCTTACTCGTCCTCTACTGCTGCGTCTACTGTGGCTCTGTCCTGGTTTCAGCTGCGTTCTCTCTTATCTGGGTCGCCCTGCACCTCCAGCCACACAAGCTCTCCTTCACATTTATAGCTCCTCATACCAGCTGGCTTTGAAGAGTCTCTCTCTCTCTCTCTCTCTCTCTCTCTCTCTCTCTCTCACTCTCACTCTCACTCTCACTCTCACTCTCACTCTCACTCTCACTCTCACTCTGACTCACTCACAGCTGGAGTTGGAACAGCAGCACATGTGCATATCTGCAGCTTGTGTCCATGTTATTATCTGCTTCTGTCATTTGAATGTCTTTGATAAGCCAACGGGCTTCTGTACACCTCAGCACTTTGTGTGCACACTGCCTTCATGTAACCCTGCACACCTCAGCACTTTGTGTGCACACTGCCTTCATGTAACCCTGTACACCTCAGCACTTTGTGTGCACACTGCCTTCATGTAACCCTGCACACCTCAGCACTTTGTGTGCACACTGCCTTCATGTAACCCTGCACACCTCAGCACTTTGTGTGCACACTGCCTTCATGTAACCCTGCACACCTCAGCACTTTGTGTGCACACTGCCTTCATGTAACCCTGCACACCTCAGCACTTTGTGTGCACACTGCCTGCCTTCATGTAACCCTGCACACCTCAGCACTTTGTGTGCACACTGCCTTCATGTAACCCTGCACACCTCAACACTTTGTGTGCACACTGCCTTCATGTAACCCTGCACACCTCAGCACTTTGTGTGCACACTGCCTTCATGTAACCCTGCACACCTCAGCACTTTGTGTGCACACTGCCTTCATGTAACCCTGCACACCTCAGCACTTTGTGTGCACACTGCCTTCATGTAACCCTGCACACCTCAGCACTTTGTGTGCACACTGCCTTCATGTAACCCTGTACACCTCAGCACTTTGTGTGCACACTGCCTTCATGTAACCCTGTACACCTCAGCACTTTGTGTGCACACTGCCTTCATGTAACCCTGTACACCTCAGCACTTTGTGTGCACACTGCCTGGCCTTCATGTAACCCTGTACACCTCAGCACTTTGTGTGCACACTGCCTGGCCTTCATGTAACCCTGTACATCTGTCTGCTGAGAAGAAAACGCATGTTTACATGCTATATGTTGTCATTGCACATTATTACTCTTATTATTCTCATTTGTCGTATCTTGCACAATTGCACTATATATACTATTGCACTGTGTGTATATGTGTATATATATGTGTGTGTGTGTGTGTGTGTGTATATATATAACATGTGTGTGGAATCCTGGCGTCTGGAATCTGGCTATCTCATCTACTCTGTGCTTTCCTCTCGTCTCATCACGTCACCTCTCTTCGCATCAACAGTCCGGTAAACTGAATACGCTGACAGCCGTGAGTTGTTGGAGAGTTGATCGTTTGCTAAACGAGACCTGACCTGACTATACTTTTCTTTACTGGCTTTCTTCTTGTTTTCTGCGGGTTTTGGAGTGTGTGGAGTACTTCCTTGTTTTGTTTCTATTGGAGAGTAACCGCGAAATCCCGGAAGTGGAATTATTTTTGTTAAGGGAAAAACTGTACTGTTTCACTGGATTGAACTGAACTGTCTTGATTATTTGAAATCCCGGAGTGGACTATTTTTTGGTTTGATGAACTTTCCGTGCCTTTACCTTCATTCTAATAATAATCCGAATCTCAAACTGAGTTGCTGGTGTGGTGTGAATTTATTGCATTGTTTCATTCCCTTGAATTTGAGTGTTTATATTGCTGTGTGTTGCATTTATGGTTGCTATTTAATCTTGATTGTGCATTCAAATAACCGGGTTAAGGGTTCATGTGTTTTTTTACATGTATCCTTTGTGGGGTTTTGACACTGACAAGCTATTTGACTGGTCAAACTGCTACAATATATATATATATATATGTATGTATCAGTAGTAGCAGAGCGTACACTGGGGCAGAGGGTGCACCCGCCCCGGGCCCACGCCCCCATGCAAAAAAAAAAAAAAACAGGCCTGAGTGTGAGAGCAATTCAATCAATAGACAATAACATTGGTGTGTTTAAAATGAGATATTCCACTAAATATGGCTAAAACAGATTCAAACATGCAAAAAAGGCACATTTTTCTTCGTCGCCGGCCTTAATTGGATTTTTGTTTTGTTTTTGTTTTTTGGATCGGGGGGCCCCCTATGAGCTTCGCCCCCCGTGGGCTGATAGGGTCGCTCCGCCCCTGGTATGTATGTATGTATATATGTATATTTATATGTGTGTGTGTGTGTGTATATATATATATATATATATATATATATATATATATATATATATATATATATATATATATATATATATATATATATACTGCCCAACTTTTTGGAGCGTAGCTGTGGCGTGAGCTGAGTTTTGTCTTACCTCCTCTCCCCGTGTCTCCTCCTCTCAGGAGCTGCTGGACAACCACCTGATCAAGAAGGCAACAGAGGTGGAGGGAGCCGTCTTCTACCTGAAGATGAAGGGAGACTACCACCGCTACCTGGCCGAGGTGGCCTCCGGAGACGAGCGAGACAGTGAGTCCCCTCCAGAGGTCTTTCAACCTGTAGCTGCTCGGGTAGAGTCTTCAGCTGTGTCTCTGCAGCTGCTCGGGTAGAGTCTTCAGCTATGTCTCTCTGCCCATGGATGTATTAAAGAGCTGGATACCGTATTGCAAATGGCCCATTCATTTGAACATGAAGCATTTTGAGAGAGAGAGGCGGCTCCAGAAAATGGCTCTTGGTGGCGTCTGAAGACAAATTTACTCATAAAGTCTAACTTGATCATTCAAAGAGTCGTTTTTGACTTTGAGTGACACCCAGAAAATGTTTTCAGAGTTTTACAGAGTTCTTTCCCCATGTAAGTGGATGGGGAAAATCTGTTTATGGGCTGCAGGGTGTCCCATGACTTGCAATACTGAGCTTAGCCACCAGGTTCAATTTGCTTGAAGGCTGAGACCTGACGCTGGGGGCTTGTCTCTTGCCCAGATCAGTGACTCTTGGTAGAGCAGAACGCCGACACAGCAGATTCGGACTAGATCTAAAAACTAGTCCTGCAGCGGAATTGTTTTGAAGTTAATCTCTTTCTTTATTGTTATTAAAGTTTTCAGTCTGAACAAGTGGAACACCCAAATCTGCTCAGGGGGGGAAACTAGGGCTCGACCGATACGGGTTTTCCAACGGCGAGATTTACAGAGCAGGGCGGCCGATATATAACGCCGATACCATGTTGTTGCTTTTTTGCATCTGATAAAATACATCCATTTAATAACAAATGAGACTCAGAATTGCTGAACCACACTGTTATTGTCTGCATTATCTCTGTTTCTCTGCACTCTTCAGTGCACATCTTAAAAAAAAAAAGTATCAACTAAATAAATGTCCACATTTAATCAAAAAACGTTTTTTTTTTTTTAACTCATTGAGTGCCAGCCACTTTTGGAGAACGGATGCTCCCAGTGCCAGAGTTTCAGAGCGTTTTCAGTGATATCTCAAGGCCCACAGAATATTGTGTGATATTACTATGTAAACACCGAACACGCACAAAGAACAAGGAGACTCTATTGTATCATCAGCAAAAAAAAGTTTATTGATACAATTTTCCGTTCTTTAGTTATGACCTGGTGAAGATAGGTTGTTTTCAGCGTTTTCAGGCGTTTCAAATTAGAAGCTGAGTTATTCAGCCTTTTGTGAAATGAAGCATTTCAAGCACATTCACTGACTCTAGCTAATATTTTCTGATGTAGTGACGTGGTGTAGTTGTGTGGTGCCCTGCATGCCCCACCCCCCTCTCCCCCCCCTCAGCTGCAAACTCCTCCCCACACTAACACACAGCCTCACGCACCCAGCGTATATTTTCGGAGTGCTCCGTTTTTGTGCGCCCGCTCCCAGCGCGACACGGAAAAGCCAAACCGGACTGCTGAGAATGGTTTGGCTTTTCAGTGTCGGGTGCTGCTTTTCTGGCAGCTAATCGTGTGGAGAAACTATGCAGACAGACAGAGAGAGGCAGAGGGGCTCAGTTGTGGGAGCGGATTGACTGCTGTTCGCAGCCAAGGTCAGCTGCAGCCAGAGCAATCTATATGGCTCTGGCTGCAGCATGAGTGGTTTCTCTTTCATCACGGGGCTTTTTCCTGCTGTTTTCCTGACCTTTCTCTAATCTGGAGAGCACTGTCGCCACCTAATGAGTCCGTAAATAGGTTATACACCTTCAATAGCTACAATATTTGTACAGCAGATGCAGGAGGCTTTGATCCACGTCCCACCGTCAAAAAACGCATTTGACGTCGATCGACGTCATTGGCACTCTACGTCACTATTTACTTTGACGTCGATCGACGTCATTGGCAAAAATAGTTTCAGTGCACTCAACATTTCTCAGCAGATAACAGCATCTCCTTGTTTCTGAGAGAACAGAAATGTGTAAATGTTTCTCTTTCATTCATTAAAAGAAAATCACACCCAGGTGCTGCAGTAAGCAGTGCAGACATACAGACACCACTTAGGGGTGGCCAAACTACTGCCCGCGGGCCAACTGCGGCCCGCTGCCCATTTTTAAGTGGCCCGCCATGAATTTAGCAAAAAACAAAATTATTATTGTTGCTAAAAACTTTTTTCCGTAAAAAAAAAAAAAAAAAAACGGTTTTAAAGTTTAAAACGTAGATAGAATTTCCTACTCAAGTAGCATTATTTTGCTGTTCTTTACCTCAGTGGAAGTATTTTAAGAATGAGATTTAAATCATCATCATCCTCATAATGAAAATTGCCTCATAAGTGGGTGGGCGGTGGTTAGTCACGATTTTGTCTGTTTGTGACATCAGTGAATTGTGATGTCATCAGTGATGTCACTTGAGCAATTGTGATGTCATCATTGATGTCACTCGAGCAATTGTGATGTCATCAGTGATGTCACTCGAGCAGTTGTGATGTCATCAGTGATGTCACTCGAGCAGTTGTGATGTCATCAATGATGTCATAAATCCTTCCTGGCTGAGGTATAAAAGTGGCGGAAACGATAATTTCCCCCATAAAGATAATTTTGACCATCAGGTACGGTAATTCAACATTTCCCACCTGGCAACACCGGCCATCAGTGATGATGTTCCAGAGGTCCTTGGAGGGGTTCCAGGGAGGCTTGAAGAGGTTCCAGGGGTCTTTGAGGGGGTTCCAGAGGTCCTTGAAGGGGTTCCACAAGTCATTGAGGGGGTCCCATCGGTCTCAGGAGTTCCAGAGGTCCTTGAGGGTGTTCCAGAGGTCCTTGAGGGGGTTCCAGTGGTCCTTGAGGGGGTTACAAAGTTCCTTGAAGGGGTTCCAGAAGTCCTTGAGGGGGTCGCATCGGTTTCAGGAGTTCCAGAGGTCCTTGAGGGGGTTCCAGAGGTCCTTGAGGGGGTTCCAGTGGTCCTTGAGGTGGTTACAAAGTTCCTTGAGGGGGTTCCAGAGGTCCTTGAAGGGGGTCCAGGGGTCCTTGGCGGGGTTCCAGAAGTCCTTGAGAGGGTCCCATCGGGCTTCAGGAGTTCCAGCGGTCCTTCAGCGGGTTCCAGGGGGCTTCAGTGGTTCAAGAGGTCCTTGAAGCGGTTCCAGATTCCTTAAAGACCCTGGCAACCGAAATCTACAAAAAAACCTAACTATATCATTTCGGGTCTTATGTGCATAATTATAAGAATAAAAGTTGTCACAATCCAAATCCTAAATATTGCTATTTTTGCTTGATTTCTGAGGTTGGGGTTGGTACTTGCCAAGTCCTGTGGCTTGTAAAAAATCACACACAGGTAAGTGGTGCAGCCATACAGACACCACTTAACCAATTTTAACTAAAAGAAGAAGACAATTGCTCAAGTAACATCATCACTGATTACATCACAACTGCCTGATGACATCACAGTCGAGCAATTGCGTATCATTTCCAGTTGAGTGACATCACTTCACACACACCTTGTTGCCTTGATCCAGACCCAAATCGTCTCGTGAGTCTCTACGAGTTACGGTTGCGGAGATACGTCCGCTCCGCATGCAGGACTACAGAGCTGTTTTCCCACATGCGCTTTTTACCGCTAAATGACCGGAACGCGGTCTAATGCCTTCATGTGTGAAAGTTGTTTTCCGGTATAAGCGCGACCCCGTCGTCGCGGACATTTCACCAGTTTCGAGCCAGTCAGAAGAGCGGTATGCGCGATCAGGGACACAAGTGTAAAACTGGTCCAGTCATTTGCCGGTCCTTCTCTCATGGGCACGTTGCTTAACGTTCACTTCCAGCGTGCATCATCTAATCATTCACGCACATCAAAGCAAACTACTTCCACATTTCGCTTCGTGCATTTGCTTTCTCTACATACATAGGCTACAAGCGTTGGGTGGCTTGCAAGCCACTGCCATTCTCGCTGTGTCTGTCCTGTGTCAGGCTGCTGCGAAGTGCGGAGGAGTGAAGGACTGGCCTCTCTCGAGCAGGGAGGGGGGAAATCGGCTGTGTTTATTACGCTGGCTTGACGCTGCTCTTAAGTCAAACGAGTGTGATTTATTGTGTGACAAGCGAACCTATTTCACCATCGGAGTTTTGCCGACCCCCAAAATAAGCTCCCCCCCTCCCCCCGCCCCCCAACATACAGGCAATTTCGCTGCTATATTCCCACATGCGAGCGCCCAGGTGTGAAGGGAAATGTCCGATATTGACTTACAGGTAATTTTCCGGTACGCATGTGGGAAAACGGCTCTGGAGAGAGAGAGAGCGGGGGGTGGGGGGGTTTCAAGTCACTGACCAAACACTATTTCAGTGATTGCTGTCAGAATATAATGCCATTTAACACTTATTTTAACACAAAAACATCGCTGAATGCACATTTAATATAATGAGGGGGGGTAGCCTTAGCCTGTTTTCTTTCCTTTACATTTTCATACGGTCAATTATAGACTGTCCAATGCAAAGATAATTCCGAATGAATGCATTTCCAAGTGATTTTCATTTTTAATTGGCGCTATTAAACCGCAAACATTCATTGTTACAAAGCCTGTTTTTGTTCATCAAAATGTATACCAAAGCTGGAGTGCTATACCTCGATTTTTTTCGGGGGTGGGAAAAAAAATATAGCAAGTACTGAAGCTGTCTCGCGAGTCGCGCACCCCAGGGGAGGCCTCGCGCCTCACACCTTGAAAAGCGCTGCTGTAGACAGTTTCAACTTGACAACATAAGCATTCAAAATGGCCTCCGTCCTACTTCCTCTTGCAGTGTTTGCTAATACATTAGCTGGCAGGAAATAAACAGGGCCCTAACTGTTCCCTAGCAGCAGACTTCCAGTGAAACGGTCTATAGCTCATCCGAAATGAATGATAATAATAATAATAATAATAGTAAATTAAATTTATATAGCACACTTTAAAATCCAAGGACTTCACAAGGTGCTTAACCGTTGTGTAGCCCTAGGGCTGGGTTCAAAAAAATCGATTCTCCGATTTTTAATCGATTTTTATTTTAATCCTCGATTATCGATTCATATGTCCAGAGATCGATTTTTTTTTATTCAATTTTTTTTTCTTTTCTTTTTTATAAACAGACTAAAATATTATGCTGTGTGTGGTAGTTGAAACATAGTTTCAAGTTGACGTTTATTTATGTTTGTAGTTGAAACAAAAACATAAATACTGTAGGCTACATGAATGGAAATGTTTGATCATTAATTTCTACTTCTAGAAATTATATAGGCTGAAATCAAATCACTGTGCATAATTGTGAAAGTGTCTTTATTGACAGATGAAAAGGCTGTTATTTACCCTTTGTCACCACCTGGTGAGTAAATATATGTGTAACTAAAACCATTAAAATTGACAACAGGTCTGCAACTTTTTTCCCCCCATGTATCTACTTGGCTGGTTGGGAACCCCTGTGTTACATAACTGGACATGTAATTCAGGGTACAGCTCAAAAAACATATTGAAATTGATCGAATAGAATCGAATAGAATTGAAATTAATCGATTTGCAACCTTGTGAATCGGAATCGAATCGATTCTTGAAATTTGAACCAATACCCAGCTCTAGTAGCCAGTCCGTTTGAATTGTAGTCTCTCTCTACAAAGCGTAGAGAATGAACTCTTGAAGCGTGAGCTGCTGATGGGTGTGACAGCCTCCTCTCCTCCTCCTCCTCCTGTGGTTGCAGTGACGGTGAAGCAGGCCCAGGAGGCGTACGAGGCGGCCTACAAGAAGGCCTCTGAGAGCGGGGACATGAAGCCCACGCACCCCATCCGCCTGGGGCTCGCGCTCAACTTCTCCGTCTTCTACTACGAGATCGCCGGCAACTCTGAGAAGGCCTGCGAGCTCGCCAAACAGGTTCCACCTCCCTACCCGTCTCTCTCTCTGGCTCTCCCTTTCCCACGCTCTCTCTGGATCTCTCTCTCACTCTGTGTATATATCTCTCTGGATCTCTCTCTCTGGATCTCTCTCTCACTCTGTGTATATCTCTCTCTGGATCTCTCTCTCTCTCTGTATATATCTCTGGATCTCTCTTTATCTGTCTTTCTTCCAGTCTCTCTCTTAGAGCGAGATATGCAGCTGATGTATTTTTTTTATTATTTAATTAAAAATCATATTAGATGTGGATGACACTCAAGCTGTGTTCACGCCCGAGATATTTATTTTTCGCTCTGTCGCTTGATTCAACCCTTTGGAATCGCTCTGTCGCTGTGTTTAAATCGCTCATCAACAGGCACACGAATTGACGGACATGTGGGGGCTATAACGTTACGCAATGTCATGATGTTTGTCCACTACGAGCCACCGTAGATGTTTACAAGCTAAGCCTATCAGCGTGCTCCTAACGCGAGCTCCATACCGGTAGTACAGACTTCACTTCATGTCAGCTGTCAGCCTGTCAATCAGCTGTCAATGCGGTTTGTTGCCACACAATAAACCAGCGGTTTGTTCCAAGCCAGTGTGATCCTTGACTCGCTCTCACACGGCAGCCAATCAGCGTTGAACAGCGAGCGACTGATGCCAGCGTAATTTCGCTCGAGTTGGGATATTTCATCTCGGGCGACAAGCGTATTTTCTCCCTATCGCTCTGTCTCTGTCGCTCGGACGCCCAGCGATTTTTCTCCCGTGCGAATATACGCTCAATCGCTGGTTTGCTTTGACTTTGTATGTAAACTCGATGCCAGCGAAAAACTTTTAATAGGTCGGTGTGAACGCAGCTTTACTATGTTTACATGGACGGCAATAATCCAACTATTGACCTTATTGTAAAGAAGACAATATTTCAATGAAGGTGTTGACATTATTTGCTTATTGAATTTTCCATTCCTTCACATGCTACAGAGCAAAGTCACAGCAACCGATACCGTTAATGATGGTTCCATTCCATTTAGGTGTTCCAGCGCCAGGGCCCTCGTTAATGTTATTGGTTACACCTGCGTTACTTCCTGCTTTAGCACCTCACATGCGTTACTTCCTGCTTTAGCACCTCAAAACGGTTGCTGTGAAAATGGCCTATGACTGAAGAGACACGTCCCTACGTCCCGAGTTTCCCTCTTAAATTGAACCTGAAATCCTTTTGTCGTCTTTCTGCCGTGTTGGGGACAAGCTGTTGGGACGTCTTTTTACCGCTGGCAGCCATCTTTTTCTTCTGTAAATAAGTTGCGCAACAACTCGCTGGAAGCTAGAGCATGTGCTGCTGTGTGATTAATGTTTACATGTCTACAATGCACTTCAGTAATGCCACCAAGATCGGAATACTCCACGTCTTAAATTGGTTATTGCTTACTCCGACTATGACCTCATTCAGGTTAACGTAATCAGATCATGCTGTCTACGTGGCAATGTCTTATTCAGAGTATTGTCTTAATCGGGTAATATCAGAATATTGCAGTCCATGTAAACTAGAGGTGTCAAAAATAATCCATTATAAGATGCATCGCAATGCAGACGTGCACGATTCTCATCGATCCACAAATGTCAAAAATCGTTTTTTTTATTTTATTTTTTTTATAATCGAATAAAATATAATGGATGTACATGCAGTTGTTTATTTGGATCATAATACAATGCAATTCCAAATGCACTTTTATTTTAAAAGTAGCCACACAGTGAGAAAAACGAGAGTGAGAAAAAATAAATCATGTATTGGGAAAAGAAGTGATGCATCGATTGACGATGCATCGAGATGCATCGATAATCGTAATCGAATCGTAGCCCTCTGAATCGTAATGGAATCGTGAGGCCAGTGAAGATTCACAGCTCTAATGTAAACGTAGTCACTGACTAAAATACACTTTTAAAGAACTGACGCATCACTCTCATCCTATAGGATCCTTCCCCCCTGTTTTTTCTTCATGATTACCTGTTCATTTTTAAATTGCTGTACTAATTGGTAAATTGCTGTACTAATTGGTGTGTGTGTGTGTGTGTGTGTGTGTGTGCGTGTGCATGTGCGCAGGCGTTTGATGACTCCATTGCAGAGCTGGACACGCTGAACGAGTCGTCCTATAAAGACAGCACACTGATCATGCAGCTGCTCAGAGACAACCTCACCGTGAGTCTGCTTCCACTCTGTCTCGACTTTCTTCACCTGCAAAATACCCAGTCATGTTCTCTCATTTCAAACATCAATTAGTCCAGTCATGTTCTCTCATTTCAAACATCAATTAGTCCAGTCATGTTCTCTCATTTCAAACATCAATTACCGTAGTCCAAAAAGCCGGTTCAGCTATATTGAGAAATCGGGAGAGACCATAGAACATTCCACTCGGACCAAAACATTGAAAAAATATTTTCTTTAAATCCGCAGTTTTTTTATGTTTTGGTCCGAGTGAAATGTTCAATGGTCTCTCCTGTTTCTAAAATATATCTGAACCGTTGGGTTTGACCAAGTAAACCCATTTTTATAAGTCATTTTACGAAATGTCTATGGGAGAATAAATGGCGGATGAAAATCTCTGGTACAGTGCTGAAGCAGGAAGTGACGTTTCACTTTGGCTCTCTATTGTGTCTCATAAGATTTATATTAACCACATGGAGGGAATGAGATGTATCTTGTTGCACGAATAGGCACAACAAAATGAAGGGTTGATTACACGTTGTAGTAGACATCACTTTTCTCCCAGGCTCCGTAGTGTCTTCCCTAGTTTCCTCTGTAGCAGTGTTTCCCAAACTATCGGTCGGGAACCAATTTGGGTCGCTGACCCGTGGGGGGCGGGGTCGCTGACCCGTGGGGGGCGGGGTCGCTGACCCGTGGGGGGCGGGGTCGCTAACTGGTCGTCGTGGCAACTCATTACCGTATGTTTTTTGTGAGTTTGGGTCCCAGGGAGAAACCAGATTTATCTTTTGGGTCAACATGCATACCTAAGACATTAGAATAGATAACATCTAACTAATGCATCTCATTATTTGGGTTTGATTTTGATTTATCTTTTGGGTCCCAAGATGAAAAGGTTTGGGAACCCCTGCTCTATAGTTATGTCTGTATTCATGCAGCAGGGAAATTAGCAACACTTCTTAAAAAAAAAGAGAGAGAAAAATTGAATTGGATATTTTCTTCCATCAAGGCCATATTTTCTTCATAATTTCTTCCATCATGGTCGGTGGCCGCGTGCGTGTGTTGTGTGTGCGTGTGTGTGTTGTGTGTGTAGTGAAGGTTAAAGGTCGTTGTGTGTGTGTGTGTGTTTCAGCTGTGGACGTCTGAGACGGAGCAAGAGGAGGCGGAGGGCGGCAAGGCGGAGAAGAACGAGTGACGCGCCACAGAAACCCTGAGACACTTCCTGTGTCCATTCCTCACTCCAACTCCAACTCCACTCAAACGGTTCTTCTTACCGAGCCAACGTTGTTGCGTCTGGAACGTCGGATCGTCGGTCATTGATAGTTTTTCGGCTCTCGGCAGGTTTTTATTTTTTGGGAAAATATGATTTCTGGTAATATTTGTTATTGTCGTGGTGCCTCTGTGCGTCTCCTGGGGTAGAACAGTTACTGCTTAGCTAGCTTCACCTGCTATCCAACACGCTCTGCTTCACAGGAGGGGATCAAGTGTGTGTGTGTGTGTGTGTGTCACATGTTATTTTTTTTTTATAGTTATATATATATATATATCACAATATGGCTTACATATGCAAAGTCACATTAAAATAAATAATAAGTTATCAAAATATGGTAATGTTAGGTGTGATAAATATTCCTTCAAATGTTTGATACCTCATGTCAGTTTTTACATGAATTTGCTTGCCAATATAGCTGAGTTACGGATTCCACTGGAAAATGATAATTATCAAACTATTGCCCGTGTGTGTGTGTGTGTGTGTGTGTGTGTGTGTGCGTGTGCGTGTGTGTGCGTGGGGCAGCCTGGCTCATAGGAGCGAACAGATTGTGGTGAATTTTGTGCGTGCGTTGCGTCACCGTGCGTTCACGCTGCGAGCGACCCGGGCAAACGTGCTCTGTCCTGACTGGTCGATAAGGGCACAGCCGCTTGCTTTGTGGGCGGGGCCAGAGGCTCCGTTCTGCAGACCCACTGTTTTCAACCAAACAGGCATGTGACATTTTTCACTGCTTTTGAGTTTAAATCATAAATGTAGCCAACTAATTAGCGATCGTTAATTGGGTGTTCATCTAAAAAATAAACCGAAGAATCTCGGTAAAATGACTTCAGAGCTTAAAATTGACACCAACGATAAATCAACTCTTCTCCCAGCTTCGTCTTTGTGACTGATTAGTATCCCAGGGTTGGACTGATATCCGTTTTTCAAAGCCAGTATCACTATTTTCGGATTGAAGTTGCTGATAGCCACCGATTTTCGTGCCAACATCAGCTCCGTATATCCAATATGAGCTCTGTGTATCAGTCTGACCCTGATTCCTTCCCGTCACCTTTCTGGGAAGATTTAAACCGCTTGAGTCAACGCCTCCATTTAGCAGGGAAACAAAATTGTAAAACCCAGAAATCCGATTGGCTAGTGATGGATGATAACTTGTTGATTGATTCGTCAGCGGTGTGAACGCACGGTCAGGACAATGAAACGCGACTCGTTAAGGTTTCGCTTCGTGTCGTCTGTACGATGTTGAGGATTTGACGGCCGGACGCCGGACGACACTGCAAACGCAACTACGGGAAGCCAAAGGGGTCAGAAACGCCCGACCAAACATCCTGGTCCGAGGAAATGTGTTTTTTTGAATATGGTTTTTGGGGCATCATTTTGCCCCTATTGGACACTGGACAGCGGAGAACGAGCATGGACGAGCATGCGATGAAGGGGGGGCCTCCGAGCGCGGGATGACGCGGTTACATCGTACGCTTAAAGTTAAATTAGAAACGCCTGAAATTCCAGATGAGTCCCCGCTGTCAAGACGGCTGATTTGAGGCGTTTTGACGTCAGTGTTCGCCCTGTTTGAGAGACAAGCTGCTGTGTCATTTCACTTGTACGTACAGTAGGGATGCACCATACTGGGTTATTTCTCATTTCTGCAGAGGGTTTATTTTTTTTGCCGATATTTGATATTTTCAAACTCTTTTGGCTGATACAGGTATATGCGCACATTTCCCCCCACCTGATTTCAGAGAATATCAAGTCTCTGCCGTAGTGGTATTAACACATTATTATGCATACTCTGATCATGATGTCCCACTGGTAGATGCAGACATAAATACAATGCTTTTCAAAATGTACACATTCACTGGGCACAAAAAACTACTTCAACTTAGGTTATGTAAAACATGTAATATTTGTTATTTATTTATGTAACATTTTCTTTCAAACAAAGCTGTTGGATTCATCCTACTTGAACAGGCTTGGATGACGCTCTCCCGGAGACAGTTCTGACAATAGCCACCACAAGCAGCTGCATATTTGATTTCATATGCATACGTAAATCGTCATTTTATCGGCTTGTCATATCCGTAGAAATGTTTGTTTTTGGATGATGCCGATATGTCTTTTTAAAGCCTGTCTCGGTCGGTACCGTTGCCATGCCGATTATCATGGTGCGTCCCTACTTGTAGGTGTTTCTGACCCCGTTGGCTTTCCGTACAAACGCTCCCTAGTTACTTCCTGTTACTGTAAACATGTCTGACCAGGAAACAACGGCACAACGCAGGCCTGTTCACTCTGTTTACCACCTGACGCAGGCCTGTTCACTCTGTTTACCACCTGGTGATGGAGATGCAACCACTATTGTCTTTTGGGGTTATTTCACTTTGGTTCTCTTCTTTTTCATGCTAATCATTGTTTGTAGTCCCTGAAGCCTTGTGAAACTGTTTCATACCCGACGTGACAAAGAAATAAAAACTGCCATTTTCTAAATCCAAACTTTGTGCGACTAGAGTTTTGTGTGTTTGTAGTTTCCCTGGCCGACGCCTAAATGTTGATTCCGGTGCAGTCGTTAACTTTATTTTGCTCTTGTCTTGTCTTGTCTTATGCCATATGTATGTTTTGAAGTTGTAAATGTCTCTCCAAAGATACATTTTAATTTCATGTGAGCAGATGTTTTTCAACCTACCTAAACTCTGGTTAAAACTCTTGATTTGTGGAATAGACTTTGATATAAACCTTTCTAGACGATTTTAACTTGACAACAAACATTCTAAATTGAACCCCAGCTCACTTCCTGTTGCAGTGTTTGCTATTACAGGACAGGATTGACAATTCCATGAAAACCGTCTGTATCCTGATTGGTTTAATCAGAACTACAATCAGACATGGAGGGAAAAGCATCATTTAATGTTTAAGGTGCCACTTGTTTATGTTAAATATACATTCAGTAACATGACTTAAACATGGATAACATTAACAAAGATTAGTTCATGTTAATTGCATATCAACAACTGAATCTATGTTGTATAAATTGAACTAATGTGTTAAACGTGAATTAAGCATGAACACAAGAGAAGTTCATATTAAATGCACATCAAGTAATGATGTTAATGTCTACATGTTAATGTCTTAATTGAAGCCATCATTCATGAGGCCTACTGAAACATATTGACTATATTTAGTTTTCTGAATAGTATCCAGAATATTTTCTGTTGGAAACACAAATTGCTGCTGTGGAAACTGTCAAGACGTGGCTACAGCTACATGCTATGTCCTTAAAAAAACACAAATAAAAGTTTAACCTTAATTTGACTTTCATTCTTTTGATTATTTTTTGCCGTGGCCTCATACTTGGACTGATTTTAAACATTTAAATGAATTTGTGCATAGGTCGGCTAGTCCTAGTGCTGTAAAGGAAATGGTCAAATTCCACTGTAGACTGAGTTAATAAAGTGAGCCTACATGTTGTTCATGCCTGAGAATGTGGTATTGGTGTTGATGCAGTTTCCTCTCCTGTCCGTCTCTGTGTGTCACAGTGGTTGGTCTTTGTGTCGAACTGAGTGGTTGGTCTGTGTCTGTGTCTCAGACAGAGTTTCTAGTCTGTCTCTGTCTCAGACAGAGTTGCTGGTCTGTCTCTCTGTGTCTCTGACAGAGTTGCTGGTCTGTCTCTCTGTCTCAGACAGAGTTGCTGGTCTGTCTCTCTGTGTCTCTGACAGAGTTGCTGGTCTGTCTCTCTGTGTCTCAGACAGAGTTGCTGGTCTGTCTCTGTGTCTCAGACAGAGTTGCTGGTCTGTCTCTCTGTGTCTCTGACAGAGTTGCTGGTCTGTCTCTCTGTGTCTCTGACAGAGTTGCTGGTCTGTCTCTCTGTGTCTCAGACAGAGTTGCTGGTCTGTCTCTCTGTGTCTCTGACAGAGTTGCTGGTCTGTCTCTCTGTCTCAGACAGAGTTGCTGGTCTGTCTCTCTGTGTCTCAGACAGAGTTGCTGGTCTGTCTCTGTGTCTCAGACAGAGTTGCTGGTCTGTCTCTCTGTGTCTCAGACAGAGTTGCTGGTCTGTATCTCTGTGTCTCAGACAGAGTTGCTGGTCTGTCTCTCTGTGTCTGTCTGACAGAGTTGCTGGTCTGTCTCTCTGTGTCTCAGACAGAGTTGCTGGTCTGTCTCTCTGTGTCTCAGACAGAGTTGCTAGTCTGTCTCTCTGTGTCTCTGACAGAGTTGCTGGTCTGTCTCTCTGTCTCAGACAGAGTTGCTGTTCTGTCTCTGTGTCTCAGACAGAGTTGCTGTTCTGTCTCTCTGTGTCTCAGACAGAGTTGCTAGTCTGTCTCTCTGTGTCTCAGACAGAGTTGCTGGTCTGTGTCTCTGTGTCTCAGACAGAGTTGCTGTTCTGTCTCTCTGTGTCTCAGACAGAGTTGCTGGTCTGCACGGCGCTGCTCAATATAGACACTTATTAATATCAGTCCAGACAACAGCAGCTCACAGCCAGCAGACATGTGACCCCAGTCTGAGCCACAGCATGTTTGATCATATACAGTCTGAGCCACAGCATGTTGGATCAGTAGACCAGCGGTTCTCAACGTGTGGATCGGGTTCCAAGGGGTCTCCAGCAAACTGGTGAATTGAATATTCCTATAGGTCTCTCAGATTGTCTGTGGTACTGAGGAGCGTTATAGTCAGTTACATTATTTGATCTCCTCTGATATTAAACATATTCCTGTAGGAGCTTTTCATGTGTCTGCAGAGGTGTGACCAAGTCAACCTCATTCAAATCCCAAGTCAGTCTCAAGTCTATAATGTCATTAATGTCCAGTCTAAAGTCTAGTCCATGTCATTAATGCCAAGTCTCAATTTAGAACAGCAAGTCAAGTCAGAACCAATCAAACCAATCAAATCAGTGTATCTTCAGTTTAGTGACTTTAATGTATGCTAATTTTAATTTATGGTGCAGTGGTGTGTTTACTCCTGTTTTAGTTTTACTGTATTGTGTGTGTGTGTGTGTGTGTGTGTGTGTGTGTGTGTGTGTGTGTGTGTGTGTGTGTGTGTGTGTGTGTGTGTGTGAGTGAGAACTAGAGGCTTTGGATGAGATCAGCTGTTATAAATAGAGCAGCCAGATGTCTCTCTGTTTCGAATCCCCCCCTCTCTCTCTCTCTCTCCACTCTCTCTTACATAAGATGGAAGACAAAACATATTTAACACGATCATTTGCCTATCATTTATTATCCAGATATGGAAAATCTGCTGCCTGCTTAAAAAAAAAAGTTTTCCATTGTTTGTGACTTCTTCCATTTCCAGAGGTTTTTTGGCTTTCACTCACCAGTGTTGAGCTAGAGACAATAACGGACGAGTAAAGCTTTGCGGTTTTCAAAATAAAAACCTCATGAAAAACAACCTTTTTACAAGATGCAAGATACATTGAATAGTCATAGCAGAAGATGGAGCAAACGGAAGACGATCTCAAATTATAAAGTGCAAAGTAAAAGTAATTTAAAGTGATATATAATTGGGGTGGGGGGGTAGGATAATGACCGTGGGCTAATGTCCATGTAAATGTCCAATAAAGTCCTTTAAGTGATATATATAGGGGGGGGGGGGCAGTATGGGATAATGACATCCATGTCAATGTAAGATGTCAAGTAAAAGTTATAAGTGTCAGTGGGATAATGTCCATGAGGGGGACCCCAGTCGTTGCAGCTGGTTTGCTCAGGGGTGGGGGTGGCAAAGTCCTGATTTTGGGGGGGCATTCGGGTGTCATTGAAGAGGCAGATAGCAGTTTGGTAGAAGTTGTCCCAGGAACTGTTCGGGCCTCTAAATCCCTCGCTGTTTTTAAAACGAGCCTTAAAACCCACCTGTTCCGCTCTGCTTTTTATTAGCTCGGAGTTTTTAGCTTTTTTTTTTAGCTTGTTTTTATTTTATTTTATTTTTATTTATTTATTTTACTATTTTAGCTACTGTAAAGCACCTTGAGATTTGTTTTACATTTTAAAGTGTGCTATATAAATTAAAGCCATTATTATTATTATATTATAGTTGTACCCTCTGACGTTATCAGTCTTCTGCCATGGGGCGGGGGAGGCCCCTAAAGAGTTACGTCGTGGGTGGGTAGGTTTCGGCGATCATTTTTCTAAGACCACTTTAGCGTGCTGGCAGTGTGTAGGTCCTGAATGGATGGCAGGCTACACCCAACCACCTTTTCAGCATGGCGGATGATGCGCTGCAGTCTGGAGATGTCCTTGCGGGGAGCAGACGATGATGGAGGAGGTGTAGAAGAGTACTTGGCACCTTGAACTTCATTAGCTGCTAAAGAAAGTACATCCTCTGTTGTGCCTTCTTGGTGAGAGTTTTGATGTTCGACAACAGTTTGGTTACTCTTAAGGGTCATGGGATTCCTGACATTGGGGTTGGGAGGAATGGGTAGGTTAGTTTTGTGTCGGTCTACTTTTTTTTTTTTTTTTTTTTTGTTCTTTCTTTTCGCTATGCCTTGTTTCATCATCATGCTAGGGCTCAGAGGGTGGGTGTGGAGTGGGGTGATGGGCTGGGACACAAAGGGAATGGGGGAATCTGTTTGCTTCTGACAATGATGATGTCCCTATTGCAATACAAAAAGATGCACACAAAAAAATATATATATATAATACAGCCACACTTTCACTATGTTTTTATTGGAATTAGTTAATTTCCTTTCATTTATTTTGATCTCTTGCCAATTTTGCATCTTCTTTTATATGTTCTCATGAACGTGTTTCCTCTTATATATTTTACTATTCTTGTTGTATTCTTGTAAAGCAATTTATAAAATTCTGCTTTAGGTGAGTGATTATGATTATTATGATTATTATCTTACAGTAAAGTGATTCAACGCATGCTTTTATTTTTTAAAGGCAGCTCCGTGTATTTCCTGTAGTGTCTCCTCACTCGGTACAGCTTGACGCAGCGGTGTGTCTTCCGGGTGTGTGCGGCGCTGGAAACATTTGGCTTCTGATTCCAAAACAAACGCGACAAAGGACATTTTCTTCACCCCTCATCAGATGATTGGTAAAGTTTCTCTGCTGTGACTTGTGAGCCGACCTGAAGTCAGATCCGTGTCTCTGATGAGTCCAGACTTCTCCACGGCGACCCTCTCCATTCAGCCTGTCGCTGGTCTGGGATCAGTCAGTCAAACATGAGACACATGTTTTTATTAATACTTATTGTTTTAGTAAAGGAGGCGGCTAACACTCCGCGGACAGATGCTGACCAGCAGGAGTACAGTAAGTGTTCTTCATTAAGTTCTGCTTCTCATTACATCACATGGATGCAGTCAGTGATGGAAGAAGTACTCGGATTTTTTTTACACAAGTATCAAAAGTAGAAATACCACAGTAAGTATAGAAATAGCTACTACAAGTAAAGGTAGGCCTACTGCATTCAAGATGTTATGTGAAAGTACAAAAAGTATTGGCATCAAAATGTACTTAAAGCAACAAGTAAAGTAGGCTAGTCCTGCATCAGAATGATAACAGTAGCCTATAAAGCTATGTTTTGTATAAGCATCACTTTAATGTTGCAGCTGGAAAACGTGGAGCTGATTTCCACACTAGGACCTATTACCTAGCAGGTTAGTTTACAGTCATCTATAATACAACACAATGTAGGCTATAGTTGATTTTAGTTTGTATTAATAATCTGAATCTTCAAATGTAGTGGAGTAGAAGTATAAAGTAAGTAGCATAAAATACTAAATTTAAGTACAAATAGCCTACCAATTACTTCCCAAGTTGAACTACAACGAAGCTATACTAGGGAGAGATCTACTTTGGTTAGAAAAAGGAGTTCAAACTACTTTGTAAAACACACACACACACACACACACACACACACACACACACACACACACACACACACACACACACACACAAAAAAAAAATCGACAATATACATGTGATATGAAAATATGAAATAACAAAATGTAATACAAAAAAGTCACGTGTTAGCAAAAAATGCCACAGTCTGTGCATTGCCTGGGCATGCCTTCACAGGGTCAGGAAGAGATAAAAAGGGGGAGGGGCTGGTTAAAAAGGGGGTTCAGTTACAGGCTAATTGTAAAAAAACTAAAAATTATAACTATATGTATACATACATACGTGTGTGTGTGTGTGTGTGTGTGTGTGTGTGTGTGTGTGTGTGTGTGTGTGTGTGTGTGTGTGTGTGTGTGTGTGTGTGTGTGTGTGTGAGAGAATCACTATGCAATTATGAATACAGTTGAATTACCAGCAAGCTACTGCAAAATGTAGATAAACTACTAGTTTATTCTTTCCAGTCAGAAATCTGGGGGGGGGGAGGGGGGGGGGGGGGTTCCTGTTCTGTAATTTCCCATTGAAATGTTGGACACGGCATTACAGCCGCCTTTGTTTGGAAGCAAAAGGTTCACGCCCCTTTTCTCAAAGTTGTTTAAATGTCTTCTGGGAAATGTAGTAAATCACCAATTGCAGTAGAAGTAGATGAGGCAGGTTGAGGAAAAGTGGGTTCGCCAAAAAGTAAATCCCCACACTTGATCAACATGTGTGAATGCGTGAGTGAGTGAATGAATGAATGATGAATAGCTCTAATTACGCTAATAAATATGAATGTGTGTGTGCTCAGGTTCTCTGCGCTCCATGCTGCAGGACTTCGACGTGGTTCCTCTGTCCAGCCTGCAGGCGCACTCTGTCCGCCGGCGGGACGTCCAGACACAGAGCCACGTGGAGCGACTGCTCAGCTTCTCCGCCCTGCACAGGTCGCTCTCCCTCCGCCTTCTAGTAGTGAGATAATAAACTCTTATCTGATTGTGTTAAAAAACTGTTTGGCAGAGAGACGGAAAGAAGAAGAATTCACGGTGAATTTAACAATACTAACAAGTTGGACAGTCCAACCAGTACAGCTGTCAAGTCCAAGTTCCTTGGACATGACAGCTGTATAGAGACACTGCATCAAATAGGCCACGCCCATCACGGGGGAAAAGCTCCGTTCATGTCCACACACCAGCGTCATTTTCCTTGAATTAAACATAGCTAAAAGCTGTTGTGTGGTGGGGCTGCGCAGACAACAAATGTAAAAAATCGCCAGTTAACGTTTTTTTGTACTCCTGAGCAAAACAAGGAAGCTATTGAGAATTGGCGAGAAGAAAAATGTGGATCTAGCTGTCAAGGAAGTAAGTTGGAGTGTTCATCTTCCGTATATACGATCTTTTTGTGCAACACGCAACCATGCACGTGACATAGGAGAACGCCAGGATTGGAGGGGGGCTTTCTGTTTTGAGGACGAACACGGAGCTGTAATGTGTGTGTGTGTGTGTGTGTGTGTGTGTGTGTGTGTGTGTGTGTGTGTTCACAGACACTTCAGATTGTACCTGAGGACGAACACGGAGCTGTAATGTGTGTGTGTGTGTGTGTGTGTGTGTGTGTGTGTGTGTGTGTGTCTTCACAGACACTTCAGATTGTACCTGAGGACGAACACGGAGCTGTTCACGGAAGACTTCAGGGTTGTGGTGGTGGAGGATGGACACCAGCGCCCCCTGCAGCTCAACAGACACAACTACTTCACCGGACACGTCATCGGTAAGACCGGCGAGCCTGGACCGCACTACGCCTTCTGTGTGTGTCCATGATATCCATGTAACTGAAATACGACATTACATTACATTACATTACATCATTTGGCAGATGCTTTTATCCAAAGCGACTTACAATAACACATTTTTGTCAGCAATAGAGCGATCAACTATGCAACACAGTCTATGACAACTACAACATCTGAAGGAATAGTGGTAAAGTTAAGTTAGTATTTTTTTTAGAGAGAGAAAGAAGTTAGTTCAAGAAGGGCCCAGATGGAGCATGAAAAGGTGAGTCTTTAGTCTTTTCCGAAAGACTGGCAGTGATTCAGCTGTCCTGACCGAAGGTGGAAGCTCATTCCACCATTGAGGTGCCAGGGACGAGAAGAGTCGAGATCGGGATGAGCGACTTTTGAGCCCCCGTAGCGAAGGAGGGGCGAGGCGTCCTGCACTAGTGGAGGAGCGGAGGGAGCGCTGAGAGGTTTGGAACCTGACCATAGATTGCAGGTACAGGGGAGCTGACTGGTGTACTGCCCTGTAGGCCAGTACCAGTGTCTTGAATTTGATGCGTGCCGAGATGGGAAGCCAGTTGATAGAGAATAAAATCTATTCTTTCCGCTAAAATGTATATGTAAATGTATATCACAGCTTATCAAATACCAAATGAATTGAGCCTTGAGTCCAGGAAGATTTACCATAAAAGTATATTTAATAGCTTACATTCTCTGCAATACATGTATATTGACAGAGGGCTGAACCTCAATGTACACAATTCTGATATGTCATACAGAGTCAATTATTCAGCAATATGGCCGACAGTGTAACATAGATTTATAGGCAGAGGAGGAAAAGGCAGAGAGGGGGGGGGGGGGGTGTGTGCCGTGCAGGCTCCTGTCTGTATCAATTGTTATGGTACACGATGCACTGGACAAGGTCTCAGCAAGCAAAAGGAGAAGTCCTCTCTATGGGGCTGGGGGAGAAGTCAGTGTGCTATGGGTCAGAGCAGTCATGTCATAATGTGTATGCAATTATAGCTTATAGCTTATTGATTAGGAAATATTGATTAGGAAATGGCATGGAACTTATATTTTTCTCCAACAATCCACCCAATTGTTATGTTCATCAATAACAATAATAATTACAAAATTTAAGTTCACTATTCAATATAATGCTTGTATCTGTATTGTGGGCCAGGGCTGGGCAGGGGGGGGGGGTTGAAAACATAGGAAACATTAAACACTTGAAAAAAACACAGAATTTTTGATCAATATGCAGTCCAGCGCAGTCTCAGCTCATATCACAGCATCTCCATTATCTATTGGGAAGAGAAAAACAAATTTTAGGGATATAATGACAAAATTACATCACCACTGCGGCTATAATATATAGGAGTGGGCCTTAATGTTAACTCTATATGGTTCAATGCAAACAGTCTAATTAATAATAATATAATGCATTGAACTTAATATTCAGTGTGTTCCAAATCACACTTAAATCTTTTCCACTATTGTAAAAGAAGCTTCTTATATACTTGTATAATTTCACTTTATTCAACGCTCGAGTCCTTCGGACCTTCCTCTAAAAGGAATCATGTTATTTTCAAAGTATTCACAACAACAACAATATTTTCTCATCATTCATGTGATGACTCTAGTTCATTCATTTATTTGTTTGTTCCTGGTGCTGTTGTTGTAATTGTTGTTATTAAAAACTATTTAATAGCCCATCTCCATGCAGTGGTTTAATTTCTTTTTGGGAACTATTTTATTAGAATAAAATTCTATTTCTAGTTTACTTTAATATTGGTTTGTTTGGAATAATGAACTGAAACTTTCTAAAATGCAAAACATTCATAACATTGATTAATCATATTCATTAAAACATAATCACAGTATCATATAACTGATTATTCTTAAAATGATACTTTAAAACACTTCATTTTATATTGAAAATAGAAATAATTTTCTTTACTCTAGTGAGCACAGTTAAACGTACTCTCTCCAGTAGTTTACTAAACTAGGGAGCACAGTACTCAAAGTACAGATTTGTGCTGGTGTTGAAGGTTTTCTGTGACGTACAACCTGTAACTATAAACATTAGATTTCACAATGTGCCTGTATTTTAGACAAAATAACTTCATTACAAGTTATTAGTACAACAAGTACGTACATACGGCAGATAATGTTTTGAGATACTCTGTGAGTACATATTCAATTGTTTATTTTATAATTTGTTTGCAATGGACCTCGTAAACAAGATGACTCCTGAGTGGGCATTCACAGCTTACAGAGTGGCAATGAATTGACCTTGTGGACTTGTGGCAATGTGCAATGGGGCGGAGGGTGACCCCAGAAAGTGCTGTTGGTGAGGGCTTTACATGGGGGGGGCGGGCTAGACCCCAGGCAGTTCACTTGAGTGATTTTGGGGATGGCAAGACCCCACTAGATAAAACAGTGAGGGCCAACATTGTTCACATGCTCCAAACGCAAACTCAGGACTGTCTGTCCTCCGAGGTCATTGTCTTATCTATAGATACTTTTGAAAACATCTCACCCGTACTTACGGTAAGTGTAAATTTTGCTTATGTGTTGAAAACATACCAAAAGTTAAATGTTGGTATGCCCACTTAATTTGATTTCTCATCCACCCAATTGGTGGTTGATAAATGTGCATTTTTCTGTTTAAGAAAATACTTCAGATTCAGATTATCGTACACAGGAAGTCTTCACCCTTCACGACACATTCTATTATGATTTATTTTCAAAATAATAATCAACAGTCTATTTACTCTAATTGATTTTCAAATTTGCTTACTGCACTTTAAATAATGCAGAGCTTACTTCACTCTATTGATTCATAACAAAAAACATTTCATTCAATCACATACTGTGGGGTTTGAACCTGGGGCTTGTTTCGACATTCAATTTCATAATGTGTAATACTGTGGGGTTTGAACCCGTGATACAGGGCTTATCTCTCTGACCTAGAAAAATGCGGTGGCTGGCTCACTGTTTGCTCAAAGGTTTTGGGGATCCAATTGTTTCTGGCTAAGTTTAACCTTGTTGGAAGACTGGCTGTTCCAAGGGAACATAAACAAATTATTTCAGCCTGCTATGTTCCATCACATTGGGCCAGCTATAGGGGAAGATTGACCATCGCTACTTGGGCCAATTGAATCAACAAGATGGCTGTTTGTCCACTCGCTGCTCCCGTTTTTTATATCTACAATCTTTTACGTAATGTCCTCTCTTTCCGCAGTAGTTGCATTTATCGTAGCCTTTATAACGAGTGTGGTTTCGAGGCACATGCATGGTGTACTGATATGGGGAACTTCCTGAATTGTCTATGCGTACTGGCATGTGGTCAGCTGATATAGAATGCTGAACCATCTGATGTGGCAAATGATTTGGGTCTGTTTGTATGTTCACAGGTATCTGCTTGGCCATATTTAAAACACTTTGTTCGGTACCTGTGTCAAATTTTACGGGCTCATCTCCATACTGTCTGATAACCATCTCAAGCTGTCTAATTGTCTCTCTGGCTCCTTCACACTCCGGCCTTCTACAAAGCCCTTCAGCGTCCATTATGATAGCTTTTTCAGAGAGCAGAACCAGATGGCTTCCTTACAGTATGAAAAGACAACTGAGCAGGCCTAGGCTTATCTACAGTATTTGTTTTAGTTTACACACGACTCGGTGAGCCGTTGTTTTGATCAATTCTGTTACGTCTCTCTCTCTCTCTCTCTTTGGCAGAAGGCAAATCACTGATTAGGTAAACTGACCTCTCAGGAAAAACTCTGGAGGTAAACACACATCTCAGGTCAATTCAAAACTCTGGAGGTAAACTGACCTCTCAGGTGAAGGCAAAACTCTGGAAGTAAACTGACCTAAAGTAATAAACCTGTATTTTAGAGAGAGAGAGAACTAAGAGAGAGAACTACTGTTTTTGTTTATCACTTACTTGTGATCTTCGATAGTGTCCGTGTGTGTAAAGTAATTTTCAACACTTTACCTTTTAGTCGATGTGGGGTCTCTGGTGACAGAGGGACGGTTGTTCTCCTGTTGACCAGTTCCGTCCGTGTGTGGGGTATCTGGAATTTACAAACTTGGTGACAGATCAATTTGTTCAATCGACAATTGATTCTGTATTTTGGGATTGGCTAAAATACACTTTCTGCAAACCTCCTGTTCAACTCCTTTAAAATAGGCTTCTTAATTGTTTTGTTTTACAGTGAAACAGCTGCTTATTTTTGTTTGTTTGTTTGTTACATGCTTGTTACACATTGTAGGTATTTCAAAAACATCTCAATCATATTGGTTAGACAACTATGATTGCTTCCCAGTCTCGCTCGGTGCTCAATATCTCTGGCCGATCCTAGCCAGCGCGCCATGGGGCTACACAAACCCCTCGAGTGAGTGGTATGTTATGGGGAGATCTTTTGGTTTTATTTAGTATGTCGTGTGGTTCTTAAAGACCGTATCAAGCATATGCCTAGAATCACCGCAGTTTCCCACTGGACTATAATAGTCGCTGCTAGGCAGCCTTCTGGCTCTTTAGGGCAATATGTGATAACGCTTCTCAGGCTCTCTTGCTCTGCAGCTACCACTGAACCATCCAGGTCACTGCCAAATACAGCCTGTCAAGAGAGTTTTTAATGGTCCTGAGGTATATTTACAGTTATTTACATTGAGGTGTCCCCCCTTGTCTCAAGAAACCCACAAGATACTAACTTAGGTTATTATATAAACCATACATATTTACAGTTATATACAATGTCATTTTGACACACCCACAATATGCAAACATTTCAGATTCTTTTAGATATCAGACGACAGCTTCAGTAATGAATTATGAAATTAATTCAGACTTACCCGCTCTCGTAGATATCCTGTTCGTGACACGCCAATTGATAGAGAATAAAATCTATTCTTTCCGCTAAAATGTATATGTAAATGTATATCACAGCTTATCAAATACCAAATGAATTGAGCCTTGAGTCCAGGAAGATTTACCATAAAAGTATATTTAATAGCTTACATTCTCTGCAATACATGTATATTGACAGAGGGCTGAACCTCAATGTACACAATTCTGATATGTCATACAGAGTCAATTATTCAGCAATATGGCCGACAGTGTAACATAGATTTATAGGCAGAGGAGGAAAAGGCAGAGAGGGGGGGGGGGGGGTGTGTGCCGTGCAGGCTCCTGTCTGTATCAATTGTTATGGTACACGATGCACTGGACAAGGTCTCAGCAAGCAAAAGGAGAAGTCCTCTCTATGGGGCTGGGGGAGAAGTCAGTGTGCTATGGGTCAGAGCAGTCATGTCATAATGTGTATGCAATTATAGCTTATAGCTTATTGATTAGGAAATATTGATTAGGAAATGGCATGGAACTTATATTTTTCTCCAACACCAGTGAAGGTCCCGGAAGAGGGGAGTGACATGAGAGAATTTGGGTTGGTTGAATACCAGACAGGCTGCAGCGTTCTGAATGAGCTGAAGCGGTCGGATGTCGGTGGCAGGTAGGCCGGCCAGGAGCACGTTGCAGTAGTCCAGGCGAGAGATGATAAGTGACTGGACCAGGAGTTGAGTCGCTTCCCTTGTGAGAAAGGGATGGATTTTGCGGATGTTGTAGAGGGAGAACCTACAGGAGACGAGAATATTTACAATGGATAAAATCAATGGAGTACAACATAAAAATATAAAAACCACAATTTAGAATAAAATGTTTAATGTTTTTAAACTGCTGACCACAGGGCCAAAATGCATCAGGCACCATCATCACCTTGCATCAATATCACACCAGTAGTGTCTGAGGTTTCACATTCAGGTCAAAGGTCGCTAAGTCCAAAACCTGCTATCCCTGTGTGAACATGAAGCTGAAAGAGTCCCTTCCTTGGATCAATAAAGGTTAACGTTCACATTTTTCCATTTCCAGGTGAGGAACACTCTCGTGTTCAGGCTCATATAGACGACAACGAATTCTCAGCTCACATCCTGACTGACGAGGCCGAATACAACGTGGAGGTATAATACTCAAGTCCTACTTATGCTAAAGTGTTAGCATTGGCTATGTCTGCTGCTCAACATAGTGTATGCTAAAGTGTTAGCATGTAGCCTACTGTATCACTCAACATAGTGTATGCTAAAGTGTTAGCATGTAGCCTACTGTCTATCGCTAAACATGGTGTATGCTAAAGTGTTAGCATGGAGCCTACTATCACTCAACATGCTAAAGGGTTAGCATGTAGCCTACTCTATCACTCAACTTAGTGTATGCTAAAACATTAGCATGGAGCTACTGTCGCTCAACGTAGTTAGCGTATGCTAAAGCGCTAGCATAGATGGGTGATGTCTCTGTCCTCTCTCCTCCTCTCAGCCTCTGTGGAGGTTCAGCTCGGCGCCCCCTGATGGCCGTCTGCTGGTCTACAGGTCAGAGGACATCAGGAACCTCAGCAGACTGCACCAGCCCTCCGTCTGTGGGTCTGTGACCTCCAACCCCAAGCACCTCCTCCCCGACGCCTTGAGAGCGACCATGTTGGAGGAACAGGAGGAGGGTGAGCAGAGGTTATATATGCTGTGTTTACATAATATTGGAAGCATTAGACCGTATACAAATATGGACGTAGTTTGTGTGATGTCACCCATTGGATTGTGGACTCCTGTTTTGAAGCTTCGAGTTTGGCATTTTGGACTTTTTTTTTCTTTTTTTTTATAGGCAAGGCAACTTTATTTATATAGCGTTTTTCATGCCAAGGGCAATCCAAAGTGTTTTACAAAAATAAAAAACAAAACAATACAAACACAAGAATAAAATCAGAATAATACACTCACAATAAAATCAATATAATCACAATGAAGAAAAAAGGAGAGAAAATACATCTATCTTATTATCAAATTATAATTTGAGAAGTGGCCGTGTCCGATTTTTATCCCCCATTAGTGCTAATTTTAATGTATTTATCCTGGTTGCTGCTCCACCCTCTGCCGATCTGGGGAGAGCCGAAACTGGCTCCATGCTTCCTCCGAGACATGGGCAGTAGCCAGCCGCTTCTTTTCACCTGACAGGGGAAGCTAGGACATAGCACGTGGGAGGATCACGCTATTCCAACCAGTTCTCCTCCCTCTGAACAGGCGCCCCGAACGACCAGAGGAGGCAGCAGGCATTTTGGCCATCTTGTTTTTTTTGTTGCCAGAAACAGCAGCTAGCGTGAGACCAGGGGTCTCCCACAGAGCCACAGCACTGCCTGCTATTGGTCCGCAATCGGTGAGCTCCGCATTCACTGGACAGGCGGCCTGTCAATCACGCCCCAAAGCCTGCTTCGTCTATTTTATATATATATATATATATGTATATATATATATATATATGTCCAGCCCCTATGAATAGAATTGAAAACCAGGCTACCAAATGGGACCATAATGTACCAAATGAACATCAGGCTGTATTGCAGAAGACTTGAAACTAGTGATTGAGACATAAACGCATTAGGAAAGTGTTTACTGAAGTCATAAATCAAGTTAGAAGTAGGGTCATTTTCCCATTGAAAAATGTGTAAAGGAAAGCGCTCTGCACTACACACCTTTTACACCTGACTGGGACAAAGTCGGTGGAGCTCCCCCTCGTGGCGTGGCCGTGCACGTCCCTGTCTTTTCTAAAATAATTTAAGAGGTACCTTACATTGGCACTACATTATTTACTATCCTGTGCACGATGCAAAGTTTCATCTGGTTTACCCTCTCCTCTACTCTGAGCCATGTGAGGCTGTCAAAATGAGACTGTAGCAGGTGAGTCCTGGGATGCAGTTGAAGAACGAGCCTGACTAATTTGTTTTGCGCTGTCTGCAATCTTTTTTTCAGTGTCATGGTGGTGCTGGTGTACCAGGAGGAGCAGGCAATTATAATAATAATTAGTAAAAGTTGCTGTGTTGTGTTGTGTGTGTGTGTGTGTGTGTGTGTGTGTGTGTGTGTGTGTGTGTGTGTGTGTGTGTGTGTGTGTGTGTGTGCGTGCGTGCGTGCGTGCGTGCGTGTTGACTCAGCAGAGTCTGTGTTCAGAGGGAAGCGACAGCTCCATGACCACCGGAGGAACACATGTCCTCTGCTGCTGGTGGCTGACCATCGCTTCTTCAGACACATGGGCCGCGAGGAGGAGAGCACCACCCTCAACTACCTGGTGAGAGAGACCGCAGGGAGGGGGGAGAGACTGCAGGGAGGGGAGAGAGAGACCGCAGGGAGGGGAGAGAGAGACCGCAGGGAGGGGAGAGAGACCACAGGGAGGGGAGAGACCGCAGGGAGGGGAGAGACTGCAGGGAGGGGAGAGAGACCACAGGGAGGGGAGAGACTGCAGGGAGGGGAGAGAGACCACAGGGAGGGGAGAGACTGCAGGGAGGGGAGAGAGACCACAGGGAGGGGAGAGACCGCAGGGAGGGGAGAGACTGCAGGGAGGGGAGAGACCGCAGGGAGGGGAGAGAAACCGCAGAGAGGGGAGAGAGACCGCAGGGAGGGGGGCCAGCCAGCAGCCTGGGAAAAACCACCCTGATAACATCACCTCACATCCTGTTCCACTCTACGTTATCAGTCTGGACTCCTAGCCGGCGCCTCCCACAGCAATTTCAGTGGGCGTGAACATTTGCCTTGACAGACAACTCCTTCAGCCAATCAGTGTGACCAAATCCACTCGGAAGAACAGCCGAAAACGTCTTTTCTGCCGATAAACTCTGCTGGTTCATACACTTATTCTCGTTTAATTGTTGTTATTGAGTCTATTTCTGCAATAACTTCGGGAGCCGCTATACTGTTTGTGCCAGCGCCCCTGATTGGGCGGGTTTACGTTAGTCAACTATGAAGCAGGTCCCTGATTGGCCCGTGCACTACGGGCTTGCGTGACTCCAGGGGCCGGTTGCACCAAGTGGTCTTACGACTGGTCTTAAGCTACGCCGGTCGTAACTTTACGACCTAACAGCTACGCCGGTTGCACCAAGAGGGCTTAAGCCTTCTTTTAACTACGCCCAGGCGTAACTCTTACGCCTGGTCAGCAGGAGGCGTAAGAGTCTAAGGGTGCCTGCCTGTAACAGAGATCTCCGTGTCTATCAGCGGAGACCCGTCCTCATCGTCATCATCGTAAAGTCGCCTTTGAAGCATGAAGTTAGATTATAACGGCTAGTTGTGTGGCTTAGCCTTCCCAAATGTTGACGTTAGTTTTTCAGAATTTAATACATAGAATTGGGAACGTTACATTCAATTTCATTCAGACTGTCTGGCACTCAATCGCCGCCATTTTTCCCCCGGAGCGAGGGAGGTTGGGAGGAGGGAGGGTGTAGTGATGCACATACAGTAGTGGCTGATAGAGCGTAGTGGCACAGTGACGCTCCAAGCAGGTCGCGAGGCACATTTTTGCAACATCATCCAATCAGGGGGGCATTCCCTGGCAATTCACATGGACGCGCATTGCTACGACCGGCGTAGTTAAGACCAGACGTAAGCCTTGTTGGTGCAACAGGCATAAATCCACTCTAAAGACTGGTCTTAACTAAGACCGACGTAGGAGTTACGACCAGGCATAGTTAAAGACCACTTGGTGCAACCGGCCCCAGATGTTTTCAAGTTGACCTTTCTACCAATAAAGTCGAGTCGACGTCAATGAATCGCCAAGTGGTGCAAAGCCGGTATTTAAAGAAGAAGAAGAAGGTCTTGTTTACCGAGTTGAGGACAGCAGGAGGAATGTAAACACGATGGCTTGGGAAAACTCTTCTCTGCAAAGTAATATGAACAGAGACTTACTGCTAAGTAGCAGTTTGATGTCGGGGGCAAACATGTTGTGTGACTGTAGTGTCCAGGGTTATGATGTCATATCATCACATGTTGTGTGACTGTAGTGTCCAGGGTTATGATGTCATATCATCACATGTTGTGTGACTGTAGTGTCCAGGGTTATGATGTCATATCATCACATGTTGTGTGACTGTAGTGTCCAGGGTTATGATGTCATATCATCACATGTTGTGTGACTGTAGTCCAGGGTTATGATGTCATATCATCACATGTTGTGTGACTGTAGTGTCCAGGGTTATGATGTCATATCATCACATGTTGTGTGACTGTAGTCCAGGGTTATGATGTCATATCATCACATGTTGTGTGACTGTAGTCCAGGGTTATGATGTCATATCATCACATGTTGTGTGACTGTAGTGTCCAGGGTTATGATGTCATATCATCACATGTTGTGTGACTGTAGTGTCCAGGGTTATGATGTCATATCATCACATGTTGTGTGACTGTAGTTCAGGGTTATGATGCCATATCGTTCACGTAAATAGTGAATAATTTCCTCATGCTCTCCGCTCTCACTGTCCGCTCTCACTGCTACTCCTCATCGCACACACCCACTAGAAGCCTGGATAAACACTGGATATAAACCCTGTAATATTGTTTATCTCCTCTTTTAAACATTGCCTCCTCCTCGGCATCCCAGCTCCTTGAGTCTGTTGTATCACGGGCCACCCTGTCAGGGGATATGGGGTTTAGTTCAGTCCCGACAACACGTAGCAAAATGTTGATTTAAAACGGAAACGGTGGTGCATTGAATCATGCGAGGAAACGACTGTCAACCTGGAAACCGCTAAAGCTGCGTTCACACCGACCTATTAAAGTTTTTCGCTGGCATCGGGTTTACATACAAAGTCAATGCAAACGAGCGATTGAGCGTATATTCGCCCGGGAGGAAAATCGCTGGGCGTCCGAGCGACAGAGACAGAGCGATAGGGAGAAAATACGCTCGTCGCTCGAGATGAAATATCCCAACTCGAGCGAAATTACGCTGGCATCAGTCGCTCGCCGCTCAACGCTGATTGGCTGCCGTGTTGAGAGTGAGTCAAGGATCACACTGGCTTAGAACAAACCGCTGGTTTATTGTGTGGCAACAAACCGCATTGACAGCTGATTGACAGGCTGACAGCTGACATGAAGTGAAGTCTGTACTACCGGTATAGAACTCACGTTAGGAGCACGTTGATAGGCTTAGCTTGTAAACAGCTACGGTGGCTCGTAGTGGACAAACATCATGACATTGTGTAACGTTATAGCCCCCAGATGTCCATCAATTCGTGTGCCTGTTGACGAGCGATTTAATCACAGCGACAGAGCGATTCCAAAGGGTTGAATCGAGCGACAGAGCGAAAAATAAATATCTTGGTGTGAACACAGCTTAACAAAACGATGCAGACCCGTCTTCATATAACTTAACACTAGGGCTGCACAATTAATCGTATTTTGATCGTCATCGCAATATGAACATGCGCAATAAACACATCACAAAGACTGCCTGAAATGCAATGAATAGCAAAAGTGATTTTATTGACATGTGTCATGCATTCACACTCAGCGTGTGATCGTTTTGTCTTGTTGTAAATCCAGCGTACACCTTTCCCTTGCAACAGTGCGCTCCGCCCCTCTGCCAAAGCCCAAACACGCTGTGTGTAGTTTCAGCTAGAGTCAGTGTGTATTTCATTTCTTTATTCAGTGGGCATAGGCTATTCAATGTTTGGGTCTATGTCAGCAGTGTACATATTAAAGCAGAAAGACATAGGAACTGTATTGCTAATATGCATCCTTCAATATTTGTTTATTTATCGCAAGTCATATGGTCATCGCAATATTGAACAATGTTATCGCACATGGCAGAATTCCCTCATATGGTGCAGGCCTACTTAACACCCCCAGTTCTGCTTACGTTCGGCGTCCTGTGTGAACGAGGGCTAAGCCGTCCGTGGGCAAAATGGCTAACCCTAACCCCTGGACCATCTCAATCCGGCCCCCAAGGTCCTCAAAGTAAAACAAAACAACCCCCAAAAACTCAATAAAAGGCAGAATTATGTTAAGAAATCTCATCTGCTACTGCCATTGGATTATTTGTATCACTATTATATCGGGAGATTAACAAGAAATGACCAATCACAACGGAAGAGAGGGTTCAAAATAGGGAGACTCCTGCGAAAATCAGGAGTGTTGGCAGGTATGATCTCCAATGTGTGGCCCTTCACTTACTTGATGTAAGTCAGTGTGGCCCTCAGGGAAAACATGTAGACCCGCGTCCTAGCTAGTGATGTGAAAGTCCACCTCGGGTTGAGATCAGGGGAAATATTTTCCTCACACGATGTGTCATGTTATTGCCAACTGGATTTTTTTTTTTTTTTGCCCCCTCTGATTTACCACAACTGATCTCTAGATTTGAGTTGAGCACTGTATGTAAATGAGCCAGAATCCATCCTTGAAAAGCTGTGTTTCTTAACCCATTGATACCTGATGCAGCATTTGTGTGTGTATCCCTTTAAGACCGCGAACCGCGTTAACGCGGTTCGCGGTCTTAAAGGGATACACACACAAATGCTGCATCTGATATCAATGGGTTAAGCTAATGTTGCCTATTGACCCTGACTGTTGTGCAGATTGAACTGATTGATCGCGTGGATGACATCTACAGAAACACGTCGTGGGACGAAGAGTTCAAAGGTTACGGCGTCCAGATCCAGCAGGTGAGGAGTAGTGCGGCGTGTGATGTGTTGTCTGTTAGAAGGTGTGTTGTAGTGTGATGTGTTGTCTGTTAGAAGGTGTGTTGTAGTGTGATGTGTTGTCTGTTAGAAGGTGTGTTGTAGTGTGATGTGTTGTCTGTTAGAAGGTGTGTGTTGTGTTGTCTGTTAGAAGGTGTGTTGTAGTGCGGCGTGTGATGTGTTGTCTGTTAGAAGGTGTGTTGTAGTGTGATGTGTGATGTGTTGTCTGTTAGAAGGTGTGTTGTAGTGTGATGTGTTGTCTGTTAGAAGGTGTGTTGTAGTGTGATGTGTTGTCTGTTAGAAGGTGTGTGTTGTGTTGTCTGTTAGAAGGTGTGTTGTAGTGCGGCGTGTGATGTGTTGTCTGTTAGAAGGTGTGTTGTAGTGTGATGTGTGATGTGTTGTCTGTTAGAAGGTGTGTTGTAGTGTGATGTGTTGTCTGTTAGAAGGTGTGTTGTAGTGCGGCGTGTGATGTGTTGTCTGTTAGAAGGTGTGTTGTAGTGTGATGTGTTGTCTGTTAGAAGGTGTGTTGTAGTGTGATGTGTTGTCTGTTAGAAGGTGTGTTGTAGTGTGATGTGTGATGTGTTGTCTGTCAGATCATCATAGAGAAGACTCCCACCCTGGTGGCTGCAGGAAGAAGCCACTTCAACATGAGGGGAAGCCCGGTGGAGGGCAAAGGCGTGTGGGATGTCAAGAAGCTGCTGGAGGTAAGGCACCATGTAGAGGCAGCACACACTACCCGACAAGAAGCTGCTGGAGGTAAGGCACCATGTGGAGGCAGCACACACTACCCGTCAAGAAGCTGCTGGAGGTAAGGCACCATGTAAGTCATTGAGTCATTTTGGTTTGCACACTTTATGACTGAGCTGCGACAGGGGGTCGATCGCACATTACGAGATTTTCACGAGTAAAATCCCCGACAAGCTTTAATTCTTTCTAAACACACGCTGGCACATCGATGGGTCATTCCCCAAATTAGTTCAATGTCAGATTAGTTTAAGTCAGAGTTATTAACGTTTACGGCTATCTTAAATATTATGTCAGAATCAGAATCAGAATCACTTTTATTGCCACAGTATGCAAGTTCCATACGAGGAATTTGTCTTAGTGTCTGTATGCAGCGTAGCGGTTACATCAATATACAGGGATAAGAAGTAGGAAGATAACTAACGGCAATCGCAAGGTTGCAAGTGCAATCAAATCGAATCAAATCGAGTCAATATATACAATATGTACATGAGTGGTGAAGTGTTCTGTGGATGATAAATATGAATTTACGTTGGATTTACCTGAGATTTACAGACTGAGTTAAATATACGTTAAATAGGCAGTGGATTTACATGGATTTACAGTCAGAGTTAGATAAGAGTTTACATGTGGGGTTTCAATAGATAATAGAGTGATCTTAGTAAACATATAAGATTTGCATAGCTAATATTTTATATTATATTTGTCGCCGAGCTCCAAAAACAGCTCGCCGAGGGCTCGGAGCGCCTTGTCTGAACTTTAGAACTTTAGAAATGTGCTGGATCGAACGCATTGTCAATGGTGTATTCACCTTATGTTCCAACACAGGGGTCAGCCAGTTACTTCCTATTGTGTTGACACTTCCTGTGACAGTACAGTACTAGCAAATAACTTTTATGGAAAGAAATGACAGCTCCATATTGCCCCATTGCAACATCAGCGCCCAGCAGCCTCCGCCATTTTTTATTTTTGGAAGCGTGACAGCGCCAAAAGAACCTCGCACAGGCTCGCAGTGGTCAGCTGCGGTAGCGCTGGCCCCTATAATCAGCCTCTCTAAACAGTAACTCAACGGGAGAACACTCTAAACTTTGGGGATTCACATCTTTTCCGGGCGTACTGCAAATCTTGATTGAAGTGGTGTAGTGCAGGGATGTAAAACAACAACCATATTGTGGAAACTAAGCAACATTTTTCGTTTTCTTTGTTTAGTTTTTTCAAGATAAATACCTAATGAAAAGGACCCGAGGTTCAACTCCCGTTGAGTTACTGTTTAGAGAGGCTGATTATAGGGGCCAGCGCTACCGCAGCTGACCACTGCGAGGCGCATTCTGTTTCCAAAAATGGCCGGAGTGTCGTCTCTTTCCTTCCACGCTCTTTGGTACTAGTGAGCAGGTAAAACAGACGGTGTTTTGAACAGGAAGTCATAACACAACTGGGTCAAGTGGGTGGGGCTACATAAGGTGAATACTCTTCAGTGTGTGGGGGGGGGGGGGGGGGGGGTGCAGGAAGCAACAGGCAGGAAGCAACGGGGCTTATGGGGAATGTAGTATTTTGTTTTTATTATTAGTGGCCGGGCCAGCGAAGCGGCAGGGCCACTGCTTGTATTTGCCTGTATTATTATTTATTTTTTTCTTTTTCTCCCAGGAAGTCAGACTTCCCATGCATGAATATAAACCAAACTTTGCACAAAGGACCAGTCCCATGCCAAACTAAGTTGACGTGAATTTGGCACCAATAGTCCTGATGGTGGCGCTACAGCGACCGTCTAAAGTTTCAAATTTTGAAAATTCATAACAAATCAGGCATATGGGCTACAACTTTGACACTTTCACCCAAATGTGTGCCCAAATGAGGAGAAACTTTTGTACGCTGCAACCTATGGCCAATTATGAAGTCTAAAGACCGCAAAACTGCAAAAACTGTAAAACTAATTAAACCCTACTCCTCCCACATTTTTTCTTCAACCGACACCAAACTCCAGCATCTGCATCGATAGACTGTCCTCCACAAAAGTATCAAACAGATTTTTGATAGATCAAAAATTGAGCCCACAGTGCATCAAAATGTTTTACTGTAAATGGTACTTTAAACAGTTAATGCAAATTCTTGCTAAATAAAGGTTGAATCTCCACGAATTTTTTTTACAATATTTTGCTGTCAGAGTAGTTGAAGTGTGCAAAGTCTAAGAATTGTATGTCAAAAACTGAATTTTTGACAGTATTTTGAATGTATAGCCTAAAGAGCATCTTAATTGCCCTAATTACCTAATGATGTGATGTCACTTGAGCAATGATGTCATCAGTGATGATGTCATCAATGATGTCATCCTTCCTGGCTGAGTAGGACTGGGTGGGTGATGTGTTCAACTGCCATGTACTTAACCTGCTGCCTTCTGCCCCAGCCCTGTCATGAATGGCAGTGTTTTAATCTAAGCAGATTGGATTGCATGCAGCAGATGACAGAAAACTCATCCATAAGAGACTTGACTTGGACTTGTGACTAAAGACTTGAGACGCGATTTGGACTATAGCTAAAAGACTTGAGACCTGCCCGGCCACGACCCATTGCTGCGCAGCAGCTATAATTATTATTATTATTTTGTAATTGTACTTGGCCAATTCCCCCTTTTCTGCCCCAGTTGCTGCTCCGCCCCCTGCCAATCTGGGGAGAGCCGTAGACTAGCACCTGCTTCCCCCGATACATGTGCAGTCGCCAGCCGCTTCTTTTCACCTGAGAGCGGGGAGCTTCACCGGCAGGACGTAGCACATGGCAGGATCACGCTATTCCCAACAGTTCCCCTCCGCCCTGAACAGCGACCAGGACACATACCCCTAATCCAGCTTCCCACCCGCAGACACGGCCAATTGTGCCTGTATGGACGCCCGACCAAGCCGGAGGTAACACGGGGGGGGGAGGCGCGAACCTGCGACCCCCCCGTGTTGGTAGGCAGGGAATCTACCGCTGCACTACCCGGAACTGTAGTCTTGATGTGGAGAGACACACGCTTGAACCCCTGTCCCGCCCTGCTTCCGTGTCCTGCAGCAGTTCAGTATGGACATCGCGGACGAAGCGTCTCGGGTCTGCCTCGCTCACCTCTTCACCTACCAGGACTTCGACGAGGGGACGCTGGGCCTGGCCTACGTCGCCCCCTCCAGGCAGGGCGTCCCGGGAGGCCTCTGCTCCGAGAGTGAGTCCTGACTTTTTCCAACAGTAGAGTTTGATAGAAGTCGATCGATTTGATGCCTCTTTAAAAGCCTGCCTGCTGTGTCCTCAGAGTGTCCTCCATCCTCCACGGAGCAGAGGGCCATCTACCTGAACACTGGCCTCACCAGCACCAAGAACTACGGCAAGACCATCCTCACCAAGGTGAGTCCTGCTGTGTCACATGACCATCCTCACCAAGGTGAGTCCTGCTGTGTCACGTGACCACCCTCACCAAGGTGAGTCCTGCTGGACCACATGGCGGCTGAAGCTGCCGTTCACAGAGAAAAACCACTAAACTAGACCTTCAGAGCCCACCCCTCTGTTCCTCCCCGCAGGTTAAAACAAACCCCACCCCTCTGTTCCTCCACACAGGTTAAAACAAACCCCACCCCTCTGTTCCTCCCCGCAGGTTAAAACAAACCCCACCCCTCTGTTCCATAGCATAGCCCAAATCTCTTAGAATGGTTTACTTTATAAGTCTGAACAGCAGCCACTGTATTCATAAGGAGATTAAACTGAGAAAAGCAGCGGATCTTAGTGTTTGTGAAGCTGCAACCAGCACATGTTTGATATTTGTACTTGATAAATGACTACTTATCATTAGGATTACTAGAACTCAAACTGGTGATTCGGACCTGAGACTGGACTCGGACATGACCTAGCACCTGGGTGACTCAGAGTTGAACATTGAGGACTCGGGACTGGACTTGGTGTTAGGTGACTCGACTACACCCTCCTCCCCAGTCAGTATGACCCGGTTTGTCTCGTCTCGGCAGGAGGCGGACCTGGTGACGACTCACGAGCTCGGGCATAACTTCGGGGCGGAGCACGACCCGGACAACATCCCCTACTGCGCCCCCAGAGAGGACCAGGGGGGCAAATACGTCATGTACCCCATCGCCGTGAGCGGGGACCACGTCAACAACAAGGTGCTTCTCCTCCTACAGTCAGAGAAACACCTGAAGGCCTACAGGAGAGGCTACGGTCAGGGAAACACCTGACTGACCTGAAGGTCTACAGCAGAGGCTTACACCTTTCTGCTCCTGAGAGATGCCTCCTCACCCCCAAATTAGTTCACCATGATTTTTTGACTTGACAAGATCCTGAATAAATAATTAGCCCTCTATGACGTCTAGTTTGATCCATGTCAGGTCTGCACTGAGAACTAGGAATTTCCCAGGACAAAGGTCGGGAACGCCCCTGGGGACGTCGCCTGAACTGGGATTTCCTACTCCGAAACTCAGGGGAACCTCACAGCCCCGACCTCAAAATCCAACATGGCAGAATTATTACAAATATTAATGTTTACATTTAAGAATTGACCCCAAAGCAGTTACATTCATGTACATCGGAAAGTGGAAAGTGTGTTTTTCTAAACCCAGCCCGACAAACAAGATCTTAAAAAGTCATTGAACAGTTCTTGAATTTGATGTCCAAGTGAGTGTGATACCACAATGAAAAGTGACATGTTTTGCTTCTCCAGCTGTTCTCTAACTGCAGCAAGCGCTCCATCGTGAAGCGGCTGCGCTCCAAGGCGGCGTCGTGCTTCAGGGAGCGGAACAGCAACGTGTGCGGGAACTCGCGGGTGGAGCGGGGCGAGGAGTGTGACCCGGGCCTGCTGCACATCAACACCCACCGCTGCTGCACCCCTGAGTGCAAGCTCCGGCCCGGCGCCCAGTGCAGGTGAGCAAACTGGCCACGGAGACCAGTTTGCACACGGTGCAGTGGCTTTAACAAATAAGCCACTGTTTGAGCGGGGTTGACGACACGCAATCCAGAAACAAAAGCCACCGCAGGTCAAAAACCATTGAACAAAGGAATTTATTAACAAAAGATTTAAACAAGAATACGGCTCGCTTTTGCTTTCAAAACAACAAAGTAGTCTATAGTTTGCGGTAGAAAAACTGTGTCCGCTCCCCAGTCTCACCGGGCATTCTCTTTTTTTCCCAGGTGAAATTAGTCCCCTTAATTAAAGGATCCTACCTGGCTCTGTAATAGCAGAGCTGACCCAAAGAGGGAGCCAAACATAAATAGACCCACAGCAATCATAATTCATACTATATCCATACCATAATTTTGCCTGCTTTGCATAACCAATATAAAACAATAAATCATTTTTCTTTCAATATTCCATACATTAAACTCAGTTCCCCCCATACATATACCCATAACAAATCATAATTCAATAGATTATAACGGCTCCAACACACGGGTAAACTTGACAATGTTCAGAACTTCCAGCACTCTTGGAAAACGAATGAACTGATTGTGTTTCACTGACCCCATTTTTTATGCCGATGTTTCCAGACTTTAGTGTTCACCTGTTCTCAAATTCAGGCCAAAAAAACCCCACAATAAAATGCTGATTTGTGTAAATTTGATATCAAAATGAACAGCGCATCTCTTGATGGCACACAGCACATGTCTGTTGATGACTCATTGTCTCGTCTCCCCCTGTGGGCAGTGACAGGAACAGCGCCTGCTGTAAAGACTGCCGGTTCGAGTCCGAGGGCGAAGTCTGCCAGGAGCCCATCGACGCCACCTGCAAGGGCCGCTCCTACTGCACAGGTCAGACCACGCGCCACCTGCTGGACAGTGCATGCACATTATTTCCCCCCTAAACAGGATATTTGCAGTTGTTAATAATTGTTGTTGATCGTTTAGAATTTACATAATTTGGGGATAGTGCATTAATGTGTAAATTAACTGTTATGGGGTCGCAGGTAGGTTTTTATTTATTGATACGGTATTTTATATGAAATGGTCACATGTGGTAATGTTTATATGGTAATGTTGCATATTACTATCATTTGAATTAACACTCATGGGGTGTTTATATGAATTTTTAAATTGTGTTTTATATGAGTTCTTAAATTAAGTTTTAGGTGTAACCATTATGTCTTAGATATGTGTTTCTTGGGTCCTTATACTGTATATACATACTCCCGGTGTATGTATGAAGATGTACATGTTAAACTGCCTCAGTTACACATGTCACATGATTCATCTTGCTACAGGGACCCAAGAAGCTAATCTTTCCGTCATTGTTACATTCTTGTGCCACGTTTTGGATTGATCCTAGATAGGTATTTTACAGTGAAAGAAAAGATAAGACAAAATACAGTATTTTGTGTTTTTTTGTCTAAGAAATAATTAAAGGAATCTTTGTCAGTCATAATTTGTCTACAATCTCATTTTGTAAAAAACACAAAAAAAAGCAGAAAAATGAATTCAGTATCGTGAATCGTATTGAATCGTGAGTTGAGTGTATCGTTACATCCCTATTTCTCAGCCAATCAGATTTGAGGATGATGATTGTGTCGACAGGAAACAGCAGTGAGTGTCCGCTGCCAGAGAACGCTCCAGATAAGACGGTGTGTCTGGACAGTGGAGAGTGTCTGGGCGGAGTGTGTATTCCGTTCTGCGAGGCCGTTCTGAACCTGCAGTCCTGCGCCTGCAATGGTACGCACAATGCTAACACAATACTAAAACATCGCTCACAACGCTAACGATATACTGACACAACACTACTAAATGTCGACAGGAAATATTATTATCTATTGTCAATGGCTTTTATTGTTTGATTAGCTTATTTTATTATTTTTCGCCTATTTTTAGGCTATTCTTTTTATTTTAATTTTTGCGCTTATGTTCTATGGCCTTTTCCCTGCTGAATCCCATTACTTTTCCTGTGCAGTAATCTAATTTCTCCACAGGGATCAAGAGTTTCATCTGGTTTTATCTGAATTGTCTAATCTGGATCTGTCCATGTTACATGTGATTGGCTATTTGTTACAAACCCCGCCTCTTTCATGTGAACAAGCTCATAGCTGTATATGTAAATCCTGGGTTGACAGACTGTGTGTGTGTGTGTGTGTGTGTGTGTGTGTGTGTGTGTGTGTGTGTGTGTGTGTGTGTGTGTGTGCCTCTGTAGAGACCCACTCGTCGTGTAAGGTGTGCTGTCGCAGCAGGAGGGGGGGGTGCGCCCCCTACCAGGACAGCTCCGGCAGCTTCCTGTTCCTCCGCAAGGGCAAACCCTGCACTGTGGGCTTCTGTGACGGAGCGGTAAGACCAGCCCTCTCTCTCTGCCAGCATCTGACAACTCATCCAAACTCCTCATGCTGCTTTCAATACAGCGAATATCTGCCACAATTTAAACTGGCGATACTCTTTTCTGAATGGTCTAGACATGGTCTAGACCTCTAGTTTGTGGTTGTAAAGTTTTATGAGGCTGTGATGATCCTAGAGCAGTGGTTCTCAACTTTTTTACACAAAGTACCACCTCAGCAATGACCACCACATGAAAGTATGAGGGAAGGGGGAGCCCTGCGTACCACCAGTGGTACCCGCACCACAGGTTGAGAACCACTGGTACAATAGGTCATTTTATACAGTGAGGTCAAGTTTCGAAAAATGGTCTCACTACAATGAAATGGCTACTATGGGGACTAACATCATCACACATGAGTACAATCTTTGCTAATTGAATCCACAAGAGTCTCAGCTTTCCAGTCATACTCAATGTATGTAATTCCAAAACTGTTTTGGGACCCCAATATGCCAAGATATTCCAATAGAATAGGGGAAAATGACACATTTGTGCGACGTTTAAAGAAACGCATGGTTTTCGCCAAAAACGGCATGGGATTAGCATAAAGGCGTAAAGGAGACTCGTGGGTATCCATAGAAGCCATTCTCATTCAAATCTTGAGGTCAGAGGTCAATGGACCCCTTTTTAAATGTTTTTTCCCACGACAAAGATTTAGCCTAACTGGAGCGAAATGACAGCAGCAGCTGCTGTCATTTGATGTTCTTGTATTGAAATGTACTCCTGGCGTATGGCTCGTTGTTTAAATGCAAGTACCTTCTATTGCCTGAGTGGCGCTGTGAGTTCCAGTCCAGATCCTGATCCCTTCCTGTCTGCAGGGGAAGTGCATGAAGCAGGTGCAGGACTGGATCGAGCGGCTGTGGGACTTCATCGACAAGCTGGACATCAACACCTTCAGCAAGTTCCTGGCCGACAACATTGTGGGCTCGGTGATCGTCTTCTCGCTCCTGTTCTGGGTTCCGCTCAGCATCCTGGTCCACTGTGTGGTACGAGGCTGCCTCTCCCAATCACCTCTCACCTCTGTTCTGTACTGGACATGTCCCTAACCATAACCCAACAGAGACATGGAATAAACAGAGAAAAACCTAGACATGAATCAGATAATACATTGGTCTTGTAGAAATCAGTTTTTTCCTCGCCAATAAATCATCTCACGACCCTCCAAAATGATCTCCTGACTCCCTGGAGAGTTCCAATCCCCAGGTTGAGAACCACTGGTATACAGTACATCATATCAAATACTGTACCTTCAAAATACAAGTTACATCATGTATATTTTAAGGACAAAATAAATCCCATACATTTTTGCTTTTCTGAAGGTATAAGTGATGTTTTTTCTACTAGAGGTCAACATAGTAGTTCAGTCCATACTAACAGTTCAGTCCATACTAACAGTTCAGTCCATACTAACATAGCAGTTCAGTCCATACTAACAGTTCAGTCCATACTAACATAGTAGTTCAGTCCATACTAACATAGCAGTTCAGTCCATAGTAACAGTTCAGTCCATACTAACATAGCAGTTCACTCCATACTAACATAGCAGTTCAGTCCATACTAACATAGCAGTTCACTCCATACTAACATAGTAGTTCAGTCCATACTAACATAGCAGTTCAGTCCATACTAACATAGCAGTTCACTCCATACTAACATAGTAGTTCAGTCCATACTAACATAGTAGTTCAGTCCATACTAACATAGCAGTTCAGTCCATACTAACATAGCAGTTCAGTCCATACTAACATAGTAGTTCAGTCCATACTAACATAGTAGTTCAGTCCATACTAACATAGTAGTTCAGTCCATACTAACATAGCAGTTCAGTCCATACTAACATAGTAGTTCAGTCCATACTAACATAGCATACTAACAGTAGTTCAGTCCATACTAACATAGTAGTTCAGTCCATACTAACATAGTAGTTCACTCCATACTAACAGCAGAACCTCATTTTGAAGACACACTTTATGTATCCTACTACAAATAAAGATGGATGTCCACCATCTGAAGACAGTGACTCGTCCACTCTGACGAAATAATGATCACAACATTAACAAGATATTGAATGATGATTTTCACTGATAATGATTTGTAGGTAATGATTAAAGAAAGGAGGGGAGGCTATTTTGTGTTTTGGAGATACTTAAAGCCTTCTACATTGTCTGAAGTAGGAATCATGATGAAGTCAAATGAGATAAGAAACATCTTGCGTTTCTCAGTATTCTATCTCTTTACCTTCAGGACAAGAAGCTGGACCAGCAGTATGAACAGACCACCAAGTCTCTGTTTTTCCCCAGTGTGAGTATTGCTTTTTGCTGTTTAAGGTTCATAAGCTGTCAACACGTGGGGCGCAGGTTCGCGCCCCCATGTTACCTCCGGCTTGGGCAGGCGTCCATACAGGCACAATTGGATGTGTCTGCGGGTGGGAAGCCGGAGTAGGGGTATGTGTCCTGGTCTCTGCACTAGCGCCTCCTCTGGTCGGTCGGGGCAGAGGGGAACTGGTGGGAATAGCGTGATCCTCCCACGTGCTACGTCCTGGTGAAAAGAAGCAGCTGGCGACTGCACATGTGTCGGAGGAAGCAGGTGCTAGTCTACGGCTCTCCCCAGATCGGCAGAGGGTGGAGCAGCAGGGGGGAATTGGCCGAGTACATCTGGGGAGAAAATGCGAGACAAATGAGGGAAACAAAAGTTGATAAGCTGGTTTAGTAGAAAGCAGGACTCTTGTGGAGCTGCAACGATTAGTTGTCAACTCATCTTGACTTTGACTTTGTTTTCCCAGAATGCCGAGCTCCTGAGCAGCCTGGACGCGGCCTCGCTTTGTATCTTCAAACCGTCGCACTTCTCGGCCGCCGCCCTGCATTTCCAGCCCTCCGGCCCCCAGCAGACCAGCACCCCCCCTCTGCCCTCGCTGGACAGCCCCCGCATGGCCACCATCCAGGAGGACCCCAGCTTCGACTCGCACCTGGACACGGAGGCGCTGGACCAGGCCTTCGGGGCCCGGGCGGGGGGCTCGGCGCCGCGCTCGTTCGAGGACCTGACGGAGCACAGCGCTGCTGGGCACAGCGACAAGGCGCTGCTGTTCAGACTGCAGCGGCAGCGACGCGTCGACAACAAGGAGACACAGTGCTGAGAGGGGGAGAGGGGTCGAACTCGTGACGCGCTGAGAACAAGAAACGTTGATTGGAAGTTGGATTTTTATTTATTTTTATATATACTTTTTTATCCGTGAGGGAGAACAGGGTTTAGCAGGTGACTCGTCAAATTGGTTCTTGTGATCCTGCTTCGTCTTGGAGAGAACACATTTCTCAAGAACGCGAGGCAGAGAAGCATCTACGGCTGCAACTAACAATTACTTTCATTATCCAAAATGTCAAAATCACTTTTTCCCCATGAGTCCAAGATGACATCGTCAAATGTCTTCTTTTGCCCTGACCAAAGATAATAGCAAAGATAACCAAAGTTAATCAGTTTTCTGTCATAGAACACTAAATACATCAGAAAATATTCACATTTAAGAAGCTGGAAGCTAGATACTTTTTTTCTTAAAAATTAGTCTAAACAATTAATCGATTTATAAAAACAATAGTTTGGCGATTCATTTTCTGTCGGTTGACTAATCGATTAATCCTTGCAGCTCTAGAAACGTCATTACAATTTCTACATATTTATTACAGTTTATTCTCCCAGTGGCACCAACTGGCTCTGTGCTGCGTCACTTTCGCCACAAATCTCTGAGCTTCCCTTTGGTTTTTGTCAGCCAAGTCGCCGTCCGACCCGTCCTCACTTGACAAGTAAACTTCCTCGGTCCTTCTTTTGTTGTGGAATCCTCTTTTGGTCATTAGATATTACAAGAACTCATCTTGACAAAGTGTGGATGCTTGCTGCCACAGAGGTTCAAACCCCCGGTCTTCAGTTTGAAGGACGCGCTCTCTGACCACTAGCTCATCCATGGCCCTCAGGCTCCTGGGAAAGGAAAGCAAGGAACCTGTTGCCAAAACACTGTTACACCACAGCATGAAAGCATAAAGCACACTCCATGCTAACGGCATATTGCTATCGGCATTTTCAAACCCCCCCCAAACCGGACCCTGAATGCTGCGTTCAAGACAACCCGGGATTTCCGACATCATTGCGTTTGCGCTGCGGTGAGGGGAGAGATATCAGTGTGAAATACAGACGATATAAACACATATTGCATAATTACGCCTTATTGCATAATTACACCTAAGTATGTGTTAAAACGTCAACCAACACGTTTAATCCATTAACAATGACGGCCGCCATGTTTGATGACGTCAAGTCGGACAATCCGGAGCTCTGAAATGATACCCGCATTTCGGACCTGTAATTCTGAGCGGGTCAACCGTTCAATTCATTTTCTATTTTTTTTGTGATCAAATCTTTTTATTTTCAAAACAATAAACACAAACAATACGCCAGACATAGAAAACAAATAAGACACCCCCCCCCCTCCCCACAAGGGTAAACAAAGAGAAACAAAAACAAAAACATTCAATTCATTTTCTACAAGTCGGAGGTAGTTTCTCCGAGTTCTGAGATGTCTTGAACGTCAGCATAGGCTAAGCCCCCGTTCACACAGCACGCCGAAGCAACGCTCAAACTGAAGCTGTACCTACGCTGTACCCACAAGTTTCATTTCGCCAGGTGGAGCCGTTCACACCACCCGCGCGCATGCCACGCTGACGCCGTGCCGAAGCCGCCACGCCATGCCGAAGCGGTCGCTCAGGACTGACGCCAAATTTCCAAGCGTGAAGCCGTGAAGCCGTGAGGCATGAAGTCAATGGGGGTTGTTGTGCCCACTTTTTCTCAGCTCCTGTTCCGGAAGAGAATTCCCCATTCATTTTCTCCATAGACATTTAGAAAAATCCTTATATAACAAGTTTTAAGCCTGGAAACAAGCCAACCAGCAACATCGTGAGTGACCGTAAAACATTTCACTTGGAGCAAAAATAAAAGGGGGGGGGGGGGGTCGAAAATATTTTTATTAAGATTTTTATTTTTTGTTTTTGCTCCAAGTGAAATGTTTTATGGTCACTCACAATTCAGTAGGTCGCTGGTTGGCTTGGTTCCAGGCTTAAAACTCGTTATAAGGATTTTTCAAATTGTCTATGGAGAAAATGGGGAATTCTCTGATGGAATGGGAGCTGAGAAAAAGTTTGCGGTTACTGTTGACTCTATTGTGGTGACAACCGGGACAATTTGGTAATGAATGTTAAACCGGGACATTTTAGTGTTTTTGTCGGCACGTCACGTGGGACACTCATCTTGAAACCGGACAATCCGGGACGTCCCGTCACCGTGCCAAAAGGTCAACGAGCTGCCTTGTTTTGCAGAATATTTAAAATGTAATCTTTCATTTGAAGTACGTAGGTTTTCAGGTGACAACACAGAGACAATTTGGGAAAGTTGTATTGTGGTCCAGGCTCAGACGTGCAGAGGAACCACAGGGTCCAAACAGGCAGGACCCGTCAGATCAAGTCTTGGGGTCACTACTCAAAAAAGGACTATATTACTCATTACTTGTTACTCATTTCAAAAGTAATACTACTTTACATATTACGCCTTGGGAGCAGCATTTTGTTACAGTACTTATATGATGTTAATTAACATGTCAACGTTAGCTGCTACTTGATACGTTAGCTAGCGTGCTAATCAGATGTGTTGACAACAAGACAGTGATGGTTAGCTGACATCAGTCTGTCTGCATGATATGGAAGTTCAATATGGCAGCCATGGGCCGTTTCTTTAAAACTGGGAAATGGGAATGTGACGGTTCAAAGGTCATGAGCTCCGATGGTGACGTCACCAGTGCTCGTATTTTCTCTGCCAAACTCTTAGGAGCCTCAGCAGCCCCGACATCAAAAATCCAAGATGGCTGCTCCGCGCATCAACAGTTAAAATCGTGGTAAATACTGTTTATTAGCACTTCTGTCTTTTTTGTGTCTCATTAAATCAGCTGTACACACAGCAGCACTGTCTAACTTCTGTGTGGACATGTTGCTGCAGTGTTTGTATGCGCAAAAGATATCGTGAAATGCATTGTTATTATCAACTGTTATTGCTAACAATGGCTAGCCTGGCTAGAGCTAACCCTGGCTGGTTTCCCGACTGTTTAAATGGAACGTCAACAACTCAGGTGTGACGTCGCTCAACCGTGAAATCCTTTGCTCCCAGTTTTAATGGAACGGACCACTACTTCACTCGAAAGCCCTCCACATGTAGCCTACTGTAGCTCCACAGTTTGGTCAGATGATGGACAGCAGCTTTTTTCCTAGTCTGTCGCAGCGTTTCCTTCCTTCCGAACGATGTTTAAATGTTGAAAAGCCTTCCTGCCCCAGGTGCAAATATGACTGACAGTCATGTATGTGTAGATGCCTGTCTCAGTCTGTATAGAATAATCTAGTGGTGGTAATAATTGGGATCTTGCATGGAGATTGCCTTGTTTCTGGGGTTCAGTGTCCTGCTCATGGACACTTTGGCAGAGAGGATGTCGGACCCTCTGCAGCAGTATATATATATATATATATATATATATATATATATATATATACACATATATATATATATATATATATATATATATATATATATATATATATATATATATATATTATATACACCGTAATTCTGCCAATAAGGGCCCGGGCGCTGCTTATGCTAAATCAACTTGGACCCCGGGCGGTAAAAGGAAGACAGGTGGCAATTAGAGTCAGGCGGTTATTTTTATTTTCACATAATTGAGCCAGGCGATTATTATTTTTTGAAGAGAAATGCCTGCTCAGCAAAAACGGAAAGTATCAAATTGCTTATTTAAACCAGTGAGATAGTACTTAGTACACACAAGGGTAGGTACAGGCAGTTTAAACCAGTGAGATAGTACTTAGTACACACAAGAGGGTAGGTACAGGCAGTTTTGAACATGCCTAGTATTGTACAACGGACTGGAATGAACGAAAACGACTGATAGCCTTAATCTTCATCATCATCATCATCCAACTACGTTACGGTATCAGTTCATTGCTCTCCTCTTCTCCCTCTGCCAAACAGCCATACCATATTTTAAACAAGTAACATTAGCCTACTGCTCACACATTCAGTTGTGTGTGTTTCATTGGAAATAAGTCATTTGAGACATTTTTAGAAGACATTTGAGCTGATTGACAGCTCAAATGTAATATGTATGTAATATGTATGTAATACTACTTCAGGTATTTTCTTCTAAAATGGATACAAGGCATTTTAAGATTAACTTTGTTCCGTAGGCATGTTGCCAAGCCACAGTCTGTTCTGTTCACCCAGCAGCCTCTCAGTCTGTGTCGCTCTTCAATATAAACTGTTACAGCCGTTATACACTCAAATATATTTGAACTTTTAAGTCAGTGAAGACGTTTGTTTTTAATATACAACATCAGACACTTTTATCACTGTACCGTGATGCACTGTTGGCCCCAATGGGAATTGAACCTCTAACCGAAGGTGCCTTGTTCTATTCATTCGAAAATATTGAAATATCGAAAAAGTAATGTAGGCCTACCGGTAGTCTTAAAAATTATAATTTTCTCACAAATGAAAAAAAAATGCCAAGTGGAAGCTATTATTATGAAGCCTAGCGCTCTGCTGCTAACTGAAACAATCTACCATACTAAGTTATCTAGGATTTTATGTTGGCTACAGTAGTTAGCTCGCAAGCTAGCTTCAAGTTCAAACTACCCATACTAGCCTATAGGTAAGCTAGTTAGCTAACTGACCTTCAACATCATGATGGCATGGGCATGAAGGGGTGAATAAACCTTTTTTGTCCCCTACCAAAGGGGGGACATATATATATATACTATATATAATTTTGTTTTTTCCCAAACTCCATATATATGGAATTTGGAAAAAATAAAATGTATTTCATATGGCCATAGAAAAGCAATAAAACTGCTCTACATGTTTAGTTCGATGCTCGGAACCTTTCAACACGGAAAAAACAGAACAGATCGGCTGACGGACGTTTTTATTTCCACCATACTCTGAACTGATAAGGATTTAAAACTACAATGTATTTCTTAATATGATGTAATCTGCCCTTCCATGATGAGCTGAACAGTTATTATGGCATTTATTGGTAATGGTGGACAGGAAAATGGCCCCCAAAGCCGATCAGTGTGTTGTTTGCGATATACATGGAGACCAATTTGGTTGTTTTTATGAAAATGTCTGTCCATTAAACCTGGAATGTTCTGAATTCATGATGTCACTGTGGAAACATTTTAGTTTGGTTCGGAAAACTGAATCTTGACCACTATCACCAGTGCCTTATGTACAGCTAATTTGTGGTATTCACATGCACTACAATAAGTATTTTTATGTACACAAAATCTATTGTGATCGTTCTATCTGTTCCCATGCATTGTGATGCACTTGTCTTGTTCTCTGTACAATGTGAATTGTTTTATCTTTATATCATTTGCGCTATTTTGTGATGCACATCACTAATTATTAATCGATTTAGAATCCCACTTTATGTCTTGAATGCATTGTTTTATTGCCATACTGACGCTGCTGTGTTGATGGGCAGTCTGAAATCAACTGTTTACTGTCACTTTCCATACAGTATGATGTGTATGGATTTATTCTTGAATAATTCTGAAGGACTACAATACAGTATGTTTTAACGTGTTGTACTACCTACTATGGGATTTCATAATCGATAAAGTCATGTGCTAGAACTCCACACAGACTTGCCCAAAATGCTAATAAACAGTTTACATTTTGGGGAATGGAAAAATCAGCTTCTGGGTATTGTAGAGGTAAAGGTTTCCTACACATTTTCCATTTCAAAATTCCATACTTTTCCAGACTCAAATTTCCAGACTTTTCTGTAGACTTTTCAGACCATATTTGACATCTGAGTACACAAGGGCGTCACCCTCTCTTCTCTCCCCTCCCCCTCTCCCCTCCTCTTTTCCCCCTCTCCCCTCCACTCCCATCCTCCCCCTCCCCTCCTCCCCCTCTCTCCTCTCCCCTCTCCTCCGCTCCCATCCTCCCCCCCTCCTCTTCTCCCCCTCTCCTCTCCCCTCCTCTTCTCCCCCTCCTCTCCCCTCTCTCCTCTCCCCCTCTCTCCTCTCCTCCCCCTCTCCCCTCCCATCCTCCCCCTCTCCCCTCCTCTTCTCCCCCTCTCTCCCCCTCCCATCCTCCCCCTCTCCTCTCCCCTCCTCTCCTCCCCCCTCCTCTCCTCTCCCATCCTCCCCCTCTCCCCTCCACTCCCATCCTCCCCCTCTCTCCCCTCCTCTTCTCCCCCTCTCCTCTCCCCTCCTCTCCTCCCCCTCTCCCCTCCTCTCCCCCTCTCTCCTCTCCCCTCCCATCCTCCCCCTCTCCTCTCCCATCCTCTTCTCCCCCTCCCATCCTCCCCCTCTCCCATCCTCTTCTCCCCCTCCTCTCCTCTCCCATCCTCCCCCTCTCCTCTTCTCCCCCTCCTCTCTCCTCTCCCCTCCCATCCTCCCCCTCTCCTCTCCTCTCCCATCCTCCCCCTCTCCTCTCCTCTCCGCTCCCATCCTCCCCCTCTCCCCTCTCCACTCCCATCCTCCCCTTCTCCCCTCTGGTTCCCCCCACCCACCCCGGTCAGCGGTCTCCTTTTATACACGTTCCTAACAGCGCAGGACAACGCTGGCTCAGATTTGAACAGATCTGAGCCAGCCAATCGCGTTATCCTGTGAAGAGGTAATGTCCTGTGCCCCATGACCGGATGGACCATATATGGACTTCCTCCCCCCGTGCTATCATAGCTGCTGACTGTTACTGCATTATCCGTCAGATCCCTTTGCAATACCAACCCCATAAAGGTACATGGACGTTACTCTGCAGAAACTACAGTAACAAAATCACGAATTGCTCTGTTTTTGGTGCTCTGCATGTCTGTGTTTGTCTAGTTAACGTGTTAACGTTAGCTAACGGCTAACATTTGCTAGTTAGCCAACCAACCAGCAGCTAACATTAGCTAGCTAGCTAGCTTACTGGAAGCGATATTTTTTTCGGATGATGGCGAAGGCATAACCCACCCCTGGCCCTCTCTGCCTCTGATTAGTGGCAGCGTTATAAACCATAGATATGACTATATTAAAAACATAAACACACTGGCGTCTTTCATGCAGGCTAGCAAGCGTAACTGCTGTAGGTCTGTCTGACGGTCACAGACTGTAACAGAGATGTAATGCAGGATAGCCAAGCGAATGTGTTTGGATGGAAGTTTGACGCTAGGCCAATCAGAGGCAGAGAGGGGCGGGTTATGCCTTCGCCATCATCCGAAAAAAAATATCGCCTCCGGGACAACAACGCTTCCTACCCAGCGTGTGCACGTCTTTCCGACAGGGGTGGTTGTTATGGCAATTATCAACAACAACAACAACTACTACTACTAACTACTACAAGACATAAAGACGGAAATAGGCTACCTTGTTAATGTGTCTGTCGGAGACACGGCCTAACGTTAACATTTAATATGAGCCGAATATCAGCCTGTGCTCAGCTATGTATACAGGAAGTAAACCGGATATTCAGGTGGGTTGTGACGGTTGTTATTGTTGTCAAGTTAAAACTGTCTATAGCACATGGTAGCACAAGCTGCCGCTTTGTTCTGGTACCTGAAGAATTCTCCCCCCCTTCAACTTTGCTGTATTTGACCAACAATGTAGGCTATGTATGGATTATAATCAATCACGAATATGTAAACTGGAGTCGAGGCTCCGTTTAGCACTGAGAGGAAGAAGAAGCTCCTCTCTTATAAACTCAGATGAATGGTTTAGTTAGCGTTAACGCTAGTTAGCTGTGAAGCTATTGGAGCTAATGTTGTTGGAGCTTTGAAGGACAGCGTTTTTCAGTAAATCAAGCAGGAGGAAACGTTCCTGTGTCACTATATGGGAATGTCTAATCCAAAAGCTGACAGCGTTGGTGATAGCGACTAACTGCGGTCGTTGAAGAGATATTTGGGCTGTTTGAAAGAAGATAGTGAGGAGGAGGAAGCCTTTTTGAGTCCAGAGTGACCTTTGGATCTTCCCACTCCACTGAGTTGACTGCTTCTGAAGAAGGAAATGGAGTGTAACGAGTTAACATTTCAGTCTATGAAGCTAGAATACTCTTGTTCAAAAAAGAACGAGCAACAACGAAAGCTGCTGGACACTGTTTTAAATCCTGTAGTACGGTTACATAGAGTAGCCATACCTCCAGACTTCCAACAGCTGTTGGTAATTAAAGAAGAAGTTCCTCCTGAGCTGTGGAGCCCCAGTCTGGACCCAGTCTGGACCAGGAGGTCCCAGAGCCCCCACACATTAAAGAGGAAAATGAGGTTTTCTGGACCAGTCAGGAGGGGGAGCAGTTTCAGGAGGTCCCATAGCCCCCACGCATTAAACAGGAAAATTAGGTTTTCTGGACCAGTCAGGAGGGGGAGCAGATTCAGGAGGACCCAGAGCCCCCACGCATTAAAGAGGAACTCTGGACCAGTCAGGCAGACTCAGAGTCCCCACACATTAAAGAGGAACCCTGGACCAGTCAGGCAGACTCAGAGTCCCCACACATTAAAGAGGAACAGGAGGAACTCTGGACCACCGGGGAGGGAGAGCATTGTCAGGGGGCTGGAGGGGGCTGATATCACCAAGTTCCCATTCACTGCTCTTCCTGTGAAGAGTGAAGATGAGGAAGAGAAATCTCAGTCCTCGCAGCTTTATCAAAGCCAAACTGAGGAGAACAGAGAGGCAGAGCCTCTGGGCAGCTGCTCAACTGAACAGATGAAAACTGAAGCTGATGAGGGCTGTGGAGTGTCAGAACCAGCCAGCAACTTATATCTTATATACTTCCCAGCTAGTAGTAATTCACAACCAACTAATGATAAGACTTCAGACTCTTCTGGGACTGAAGACAGTGATGATGAATGGGTGGAAACTAGTGAACCTCAGTCAGGTTTAGACTCAGAGAAAAAGAGTCAAGTTACTGGGAAGAAACACTTCAGCTGCTTAGTTTGTGGTAAAGGTTTTGGTCATAAAGGACACTTGAAGACACACATGATAGTCCACACGGGAGAGAAACCATATAATTGCTCAGTCTGTGGTAAAGGTTTTGGTCATAAAGGACACTTGAAGACACACATGATAATCCACACAGGAGAGAAACAATTTAATTGCTCAGTCTGTGGTAACGGTTTTGGTTGGAAAGGAAACTTGAAGAAACACATGATAGTCCACACAGGAGATAAACAATTTAATTGCTCAGTCTGTGGTAAAGGTTTTGGTCAAAAACAAAGTTTGAAGGAACACATGATAATCCACACAGGCGAGAAAGCATTTCATTGCTCAGTCTGTGGTAAAGATTTTGGTCATAAAGGATCCTTGAAGAGACACATGAAAATCCACACAGGAGAGTAGACATTTAATTCAGGGTTCCCATGGCCATGGAAAACCTGGGAAGGTCATGGGATTTCAAAATCTTGTCTTCCAGGCCTGCAAAGTCATGGAATTAGTCAAATCCTGCAAAGTCATCACATTTTTGTTGTGTGTAATGAAATGGTTACAGTAATCTTTCCCATGGATAAACGTCCATGCTTTGTTGTGCTGGCCTGTGTTTATGTCTCACCAATAAATAAAAAAGGACTAAAAAAATGTTTGTGCTTCGCAGCTCTAATCTTATTTCATACTTCATTATAATCTTGGGGCTTTAGACTTCTCGGTTTGTGACAGGCTATATTGAAACATCTGACCACTATCCTAGTATTTCTGCAGTTTTGATGACATTTGGTTGAGTATCATCACATATATGTCTTTTATTAAATGTATTTATTCAATGCAGGAAATGCTGTTCAGGAGAACCTGTAAACTAGTGGAGTTGGAGACGGCCAGCAGGAACGCACAGAGGGCCAAACCTTTGAAGAAGGCTGCTGTGAGTGTCCTGTCCATGCCCTCAGATGCATGTTTTCTTGTGACCAGCAGGTGTCGGCAACGTTCTGCTCAGCTGAATCAGTACCATCACAGCTACTAGGGCTGCTAGCTGCTGATTTTAGGACATGAGATGCCAGTATAATGAGTCAATTTCTTTTGACGAGCACCAAGTGTATAATGATGAGATGCTCTCCATATTCATCAGATGGAGGAGGTGAAGAAGGCAGCAGAGGAGGTTGATCACATATCTGGAATGGCTAAACAGGAGATACAGCTGGCGACTGCACATGTATCGGAGGAAGCAGGTGCTAGTCTACGGCTCTCCCCAGATCGGCACAGGGTGGAGCAGCGACTGGGGCAGAAAAAGGGGGAATTGGCCAAGAACAATTGGGGAGAAAATGGGAGACAAATGAGGGAAGCAAAAGTTCATAAGCTGGTTTAGTAGAAAGCAGGACTTGTGTGGAGCTGCAACGATTAGTTGTCAACTCATCTTGACTTTGACTTTGTTTTCCCAGAATGCCGAGCTCCTGAGCAGCCTGGACGCGGCCTCGCTTCGTATCTTCAAACCGTCGCACTTCTCGGCCGCCGCCCTGCGTTTCCAGCCCTCCGGCCCCCAGCAGACCAGCACCGCCCCATGGCCACCATCCAGGTCAGGACGTCGTGTAGCAGCAGGAATAAAATGTTGGAATTAAACCAGAGTCACACAAGGCAAATTAGTTTTAGCAAACAGTGGCTTGAATATGTTTAAAGTTACTTACATTGATGTGCAGCAAGATGAAAATCTTCAGTGCCAAAAAGCTTCAAGCAGCCTCTCAAAATGTCCATCTGTCCATGTGGTCTGGTCTCTCAACAGATGACGTCACTTCCGCCACCTTACCAAAATGCTTAAGCAATATGACCAATAAATCTAGTTCTTAACATATTTTTTTTATTGAAACATACAATAATGATTACAAATATTTAATCAATGTAATCTGTCAGTAAAATAAAGTAAATTCTATATTTAAAGATTAGTTGGAGTTTTACTCTTGGATTATGATATGATCAACTCAAATAATAACCATATTGATGTCCAGTAATTTTATTGGGTGAAGTTATCATTGTAATACTGTTATATTTACTCGGTCAATTAATTATTTTTCTGAGTGGATGCTAGCTACCCTAGAAAGAGTCCCGTGTGCCTACATACTAGACTTGCATGCGACTTTCGCTCCCAAGCTGTCGAAATCAGCGATACGGACGTATTTACAAGTGTCACAGAAACATTTCAAAACCACCTACTTGAGAAGAAGGGTTCATTGCTTCTCTACATTGGGGTTAGAAAGCTCAACGCTGCTCATAAATGCCTCTTTTCATCCTGTGCTGTTCAGTCTGTGCTGGTGATATTATTTTTTACCGAGCTTTCGACCAGAGTGGCGCTGTTGAGCGCAGTGATGGCTGGGAGCTCTAACCCGGAAAAAATAATATCACCAGCACAGACTTCGGATGAAAAGAGGCATTTATGAGCAGCATCGAGCTTTCTAACCCCGACGTCGAGAAGCTATGAAACTTTCTTCTCAAGTGGGTGGCTTTGAAATGTTTCTGTGACACTTGTAAATGCGTCCGTATCGCTGATTTAGACAGCTTGGGAGCCAAAGTCGCAGGCAAGTCTATGTACAGAGACGGGACTCTTTCTAGGGTAGCATAGTCTACACGGAAAGAGGAGAAACGGGGCTAGTTTCCTACAGTCCCTGCTCTCAGTGGAGGGAGTTGGGCTGCGCTGCGCTGTGCGTGGGAAGCACTGTGATGATCATCAGACCTCTCTGGATTAGATAAGCAACTATAGAGAAAACTAGCTTCAGCCACACCAATTTATTCTCAAATGCTTTGGGATTCAACACATTATTTACATTTGACACATGATTTACAGCAGGCAGTGAAATTTGAGCACAACGCTAAAAAGAACGGCTCTCAAGTAGGACTCTGTTCAACAAATGTCAGTGAGGGCTCAGAGCTGAATTTCGGCCTCTTCAGTCGTTTTTCCCCCCAATATTTTATTTTTCAATTTTCAGAACACAAACAAAACAACACAAACAAACTCAGACACAGGGGAAAAAAAGAAAAAGAAAAATCATAGCCTACATATTTTATCCACATTCCAATACTACAACGTGGTGCTACCAGCCGCATAAGGTGCTTACACCTTATGTGCTGGTGATGTTGTGCATGGGATCCCACACAAGGGGTCCATGAGAAACCAGCCGGGCGAGTCACCCGTCGCCCCCTAACCTCGTCAAGGTAGGCCAGGAACGGTTCCCAGATAGTTACTAATCTTTTAAGTGAGTTGGTCCTCAGGAACCTGAGTCTCTCCATTCGTATAACAGAGATCATGTCCGCCAACCGGCAACCACAATTGAAAAGAATGTGAAGAGGGGGACTTCCTTCAGAAAAGTTTTGTTGTTGTTGTCATGACAGTTGTCCCCTGTGTCAGAGACTGTTGTTGCACAGCTGTAGGGAAGTTCAGAGAGGACTCCGAGCAGCCGAAGATGGCGAGTTCTGCCTCCGGCTGAAGGGTTATTTTGTCTGCCTTAGACTAGAGTAAGGGCCCTATCTTCCCCCTGGCCTTAGGCGCTAAACTGGCGTTAAACGCAAAAAAAAACACGCTTTGCGGCAGACTCGGGAAGATAGCATCATGTTTTTAGGCCCCGAAATGCGCTTTACGCCGAAGAGGAGTGGCGCAGTGCCAGAATAGGCCAGAATGGGCGTTTTGGCCTTAAACGCTATCTTCCCCACTGGCGTTAATTTAGCGCTTAGCGCTTTTCAAAACCAGGCCTTATTCAGTGCGCCGACTCCCCTACCAAAGCCACACACAGACACACATGTGAAATCTCCCAGCATGCATTGAGGCTATTACATTTTGACAAGAAATAGCAACCAAATCAGCCTAAGTACGCTAAGTGGTAGATAGAAATAATATTTATGTTAACACAACATGCAATTCTAGAACATTTCAATATTGGACAAAATAAAACATTAAAATCAAAACACAACCCTATGTGAAACATACATGTAATCCAGGTGGCATATATATCCGTCGCAAATACAATGTGATATAGATGAGTAACACGGTTGGACGGTTGTACTGTGATGTCCGCTCCAACAAGACTTAGCTTACTTGACATGTACTTTTTCCAATAAAAACACATTTATTCCATGACTTTACATAATGTAGGCTATATTTATGTCATTTATTCCATGACTTTACATAATGTAGGCTATATTTATGTCGCATCATTTAGCCTGTGCTGTGATGTGCAGGAGCAGCAGGTAGCCTACAAGTTATAAAACTAAGCCTGTCCTGAATGAGCCGAGTGGGGGTGCTTGTTCACTATTGTGAAAGTTATGTGTTTACAACATAAAGATCATGGAATTGGATGGTATCAGGAATGTCACCGATAGTTAACGTTCTATATTGTAGGCTACAGGGAGACCGCATCAGCCGTGCTGAACAGATCTGTATTTGCCTGGCTGTAGGTTGAATTTATTCAGGCTATGATCTGTGATGTGCTGAGATATCCAAATTGGCATGAAGAGATGACAGCATGCAGCCGCAACCCGGACTGGATAGAGTGGATCGGAGCTTCGAAAGGAAGAATGTAATTGCGTAAAAGCAGTTCACCAATGACCACAGTTGTGAATAATTCTACGCCTAAAAGGCCCACTAATAGTGCTGCGCCTGGCCTTAAACGCTATTTTAAGGCCAGGGGGAAGATAGGGCCCTAAGTCTTCAGTTGTTTTAACATGGCTGATTTTCCACATCCAGTGAATCATCACAGACATTACAGACACTACCTCCTAGTCAGTGCATTACTCAGCTTGTCAGTGAACATACGGTTAATTGTGCCACATTTCTGGTAGATGGGACATGGAATTCTCTTGCTATTTCTCCTGTGTGAATGCCAAGTAAAGCACAAAGGAGGGAAGTCCACACACTGGAGGCTCCAAGTAAATGGTTGAGAATAAGAAAATATAAAAAATAAAGTAAATGGTTTTATTTTCTATATTTTTTATTCTCAACCATTTACTTGGAGCCTCCAGTGTGCAGACTCTCATTTACAGCTTTTATCTAAAACATTTCAAATTTTAATATTTATACTTGTTTTATTTATTTATTTATTTATTTAATTGATGCTGATGCCTTTCTCGTGGTGACGAGAGGCTGTTTTACAGTGAAGACTTAAGCTGTGTTCACGCCGAGATATTTATTTTTCTCCCTGTCGTTCGTTTCAACCCTTTGGAATCGCTCTGTCGCTGTGTTTAAATCGCTCCGCAAACTGGGAGCGCACTCTGCCCTCGGGCCAAGGTGTTCATACTCAGAGCTCGGGGAGAGGGAGAGACTATTTGTGCACAATTGGCAGCACCTGTGTCGGCCCGCTGATAGATGTGGGCGGGGTGCAGCGAGCTTGAGAAACATGAAGTACACAGCTCTAACGTTAGACAGGATGAAAACGCAAACAACACAACTGTGTTTCCCCCCGATGCAAGAATGAATAAATACATCTGGGGTTACGGCAGCCAATCAGCGTTAAGCAGCAATCGACTGTTGGCAGCGAAATTTCGCTCGAGTTTGGGCGAATTTTCGCCCTATCGTTCTGTCCCTGTCGCTCAGACGCCCATCGTTTTTTCTCCGAATATACGCTCAATCGCTCGTTTGCATTGACTTTGTATGTAAACTCGATGCCAGCGAAAAACTTTAATAGGTCGGTGTGAACGCACTTTTAGTTGAAACTCTGTCGTGTTCAATCAAGTAGCTTTTTTGGTTGAGCTCTTAAACCTGGTTCGTGACCAGAGGCAATGTGTCTGATATGGCCGAAGCCACGTGCTTTAGGACCATGCTCTTGTCTGCTGTCTTTAGCATTGATTTAAGGCTTGCCCAGAAAACCTGTTGCTTCCGTTCATCCTTGGGCCACTCGAGGTACGTCTGCTGCCTCAGTAAACTCCTCAGTTTCAAGAACTTCTTAGGCAGAGAGTCAGCTGGAATGGGCTCCAGTAAAACAAAGACTAAGGAGTCTTGCTGGATGCTGATGGCTCTGTGCTGGGCAAAGAAGAGCTCATAGTTGCACCATTCACTCTGGACAAAGTGGTTGGAGAGCACAAACAGTGTCTTGTAGCTGGCCTCCACACAGTTAATGATGTTATCCATGATCCAGTCACCGGGGACAAAGTCGCGCTCGTGGATGCACAGGGAGAGCCTGGCGCCTTCTAGAGCGGGCACCAGCCGACTGTCGACCCAGGCGGAGTCCTGATGGCTGTAGGAGATGAACGAATGATATTGAAATGAGACACTCTGCAACATGTTGGCCCGTTTCTGACCTCTCCTCTTCACCCTGATCCACACCCATAACATCTTTACGTACCACGCTCCGTCACAAAAATAGAAAACAAGAGCCAGGATGGTCGTTATGACCATCGTTACAGGCAATGCAACAGCAGCTTGAAGCCATGCCTCACATGCCAGCTCAGTGGTCTTATATTCTGAGAGTGGCAGGCCAGCGGCCGACGAGGGAACACTGCATGTATAGTCCAACGGCCAGTCAGGGAGCAAAGACTTATCGAAAGCAGTTATAAACCAATAGGAGTCGCATGAACAGGCAAATGGATTGTTTCCAGCTTTGAGGGCCTGAAGTCTGGGAAGCCCTGTCAAGACGTCCCTGGATATAGATGTGATAGCGTTCTGGTCCACATGCAGCATAAGCAGAGTTGGGGCGTGGAGATCCACAGGGACAACCTGGATACTGTTGCCACTCAGAAAGAGGTGTGTCAGCTTAGGGAACTGCCTTAGGACCTCTTGTGTTATGGCTGTGACACCCGTCTTCGACAAGTCAATTCGTTCAAAGTGTGGAGACAGATATTCAAAGACAGTGTTGCCCAGGTTGTTGTGTGCTAGGCTGAGCTCGGTCAGCCGAGCGGGCCAAGAGCAAGCCTGGTCCAAATCGATGGAGTTGAAGCTGAGGTCCAGGGACTCCAGGTTCTTCATCTGATGGATCTTATCGGCGATGATGGAAAGTCTCCCGAAGCGGTTTTTGCTCAAAGACAGCCGCCTGAGTTTGGGAAAGATGGAGGTATACGAGCAAGACGGCCAGAACCAGAAGCCCAAATCCTTCAGTAGGTTATCGGACAGGTCCAGTGTCTCCAGCGCTGGCATGGGCGACATCAGATTGCAGGGGAAAACGATCATTCCACTCCCAGAGAACTTTATATAGGTCATTTTGGAGAATGCTTCAACGCTGACATTTAGTATGGGTAATTTGTATTGATAATGGGTCACGCCATCAAAGATAACTGACTGAACATAGACTGTGCGATTAGTACGAAACATAAACCCATCTGGTGCATCTTCATTATAAATCATGTTGACGAATGCAAGTTGGCGAAGAGGGGAGAGACACACATTCTCAACAAACATCTCCAAAAAAGAGCTATTGATCCAAGTGTTTTCAATTGTGATATTTTGTATGGATGGCATTGTTCTGAGGTTCTGAAAAAGGTCATCTGTCACAATGCACTTATCAGGAAATAGCTTAAAGGAGGACTTACCTCCAAAACACTTTTTTTCAGCTTTTAACCAATATATATGACTTTGGGGGTGATGTGTGAAGAATTCTGGTCAGAATTTCCACATTTGACACCAAACTGTTGCCATTTTACCATTTGTATCATTTTTCAGCAGCATACCTGGCATAAGCGCCCTCTTAGGGTCAAAGACTGCTTTTTTTTTTTTTCTCAAATGAATTGGAGATTAGGAACACTTTGACGTCACAGTGTTCCCAAAGACTATGGGATTTCAAGATAATTACTCCCCTTACCCCCCCTGTACCCTTTCGGCTCCTCAGAACTCCAAGCCTATTCCTATTGAAGTTTGCTCTTAAAATACTGAACCAAACGTCGTCAAAGTTGGCACATGTCTTAATTATAGTTAGTTTCCCGCTGAATGTGTCATTACTTTATTGATATCTTACCTGGATAAGCTCGAATGATGACAGTCTGACATTTCCGCGGCTATCAGTCCGACTTCAGAAGCACTTCTCTCGGCCAGTCTGCTCTCTCATGCACCCGCGGGGGCGCGCAGCAGCAGCAGCACACAGCAGCAGTGAGAGGCGGGGGCTTTCAACAGTCTGACATTTCAGCAAACAAATCTCGTCGCAGTTTAGCGGACATGTAAAATATAACGCTATACTACGACGTGACAATGTGACAAAGCTTCTCTAAACATATCGGCTAATATAATATCATCACTGTGTACAAGCAACGCCAACTTTTATGGAAATCAAGTCAGCAGAGCAGAGCGACTGGCTCTGTCTGTGTGTGTGTGCTGCTCGGGGGGATTCGCATGGGAACAGTGTGAGGAGGAGAAGAGCTCTCCCCAAGCCCCAAAACACAAATTAAAAACGGATTTCATTGCGCGGTTTATCTCTAGTTAGACGAGGGAATTACGTGGAGAAATCTCGCATTGTGTTACCCCAGAGCGAGAGGTTTGTCCTCACTGTGTGCTGTGTGCTGCGAGCAGCGAGGCTCTTAACGTAAGTTTAGACAAGCCACATGCAAGCCACGCACACACACATGGGACAAAATGGGACAAAAATAATTAAATTTCTAGTTCGCCACTGAATGGCCAAATTGATATAACTATCAACCATTTCAGGATTTTCTGTTTCCATACAGGCCACCAGCGTTGGCTAATTGTTGATATTTATAAAGATATCGCCCCTCTCAAATAAATTATTTTCGAGGCAGTAGGCAAACTGTAATGGCGTCGATTTCCGAAAAAAAATCTTGACTTAACACAGCCAAAGAGTCTAGTATAGACAAGAGTATATGTCATTTCTTGGTTTTTTCCATAGGTATTTTCAAATCACTGTTCTAATACATATCTAGGGGGTAAGTCCTCCTTTAACAAATGTCAATGCTTTTGTTCGTGTCTCATTCAAGTCCTTGAGTAGGTTCTCAAACATACCAAAATTCCCACAAAAAGGCACAATGAGGGTCATTTCCTGAACATATTTAATTTTTGCGAGAGCCCTTGAATCATATTTTTGCCAATTAATTCCTGCTCCCAAAATGAGATGTTGCAAAGAGATGCTTGCGAGAGGATCAAAGTCATTGTAGTCCAGCGACTGAGCCTTTTCGCTCCCTAGTGAAAGGACATCCAAATTTGTTAGGTTCTGAAATGACGCTGGCAACCGATAGCTTTCGTACACGTTGTTCGCCAAGTCAAGGATTTTCAGTTGTATCAAAGGAAGATCGGGAATGGTACGTAAGGAATTGTACGATATATTTAGAACTTTGAGTGCTGGCGTGTGACGAAACACACTGGGAGAAATCACTTTCAGGTCACAGTGAGTTACTTTCAGGCAACAGAGCTGGGAAAGTCTGGAAAAGGGAGGTCCTCCCAGGCTTTGGATGGAATTGTGAGAAATATCCAAATACTGTATGTCGTCGGGCAAACGGGACGGAACATTTGTTAGATTTTGATTGGAGAGGTCTTTCATTCGTCGTCGGGAGGTGACACACAGTTTGAACCCCTTGTCTTCCTCTACAGCTGCGCAGTTAGGTCTCAGGAGAGAGACGATGCCAACGGTCCAAAAGAGGAGAGCTAAGTTTGCGCTGAAACAACAAGATGAATGAACGGAATCAGTCTTGAGCCCAGTTCACGCCAAGGATTCACAATGCAACAAAACGGTTCAAAGTTTCAGCGGTCTGAACAGACCCATCTCATCTGGACTCCAGCCATTTTAGCCAGAGTTAGAGCATCGCACGCAGTTGTAAGTTTCAACTGGTTGCATTGGTGTGAACTGGGCTTTTTCTTTCTTTTTTTGTGTGCAAAATATTGAGAACAGGACATTCTGGTTTGAATAATTAATATAATAACTATAATAAATCACAAGCACTATCAGAAAAAAAGAAAAGCATTTTACCTTTGTGCAGCCATAGCTCCAGAAACAGTAACGCTTTGAACAATGCGAGTGTGGGGCTCTATGTTCTGAATGATCTGGTGTGGTGCTGTGGGGTTTTATTCTTTCAGTTTTATAACCTACAATAAATCAATAAAAGAGTTCCTCTTTTTCTTCTTCCACATTTCGCTTCCTCTTTTCATAAATCTTTGTTTACATGTTTCACTTCCTCTTCCTCACTTCCTCTTTGCACTTTCTTTGCGATGTTCCCATGAACATCATTTTCGGCTCCAAAACGGACAGAAATAAACAGGGCCGTGCAGAGACATCAGGTGCTCAGCGCTAAAAGGGGCACATGCAGACCTGCCAAACTTGATACATTATTTTTGTGTACCACAATAATGTAACGCTTAAGTCTAATTTATACTTCGAAAGTGTCGCTCAACACGTGGTCGTCGACAAAACGGAAAGTGTGGCTCATGTTGCTGCATTTATGCTTCAGTGAACAGTCTCCCCGGCTCAACGGTCACGTGACACTCGACATAGAGAACACTATGGAGAACTTGTGCAGACAGCCAAGAGAGGGAATCTGCTGTATGCTGCTTTGTTTATGTCTAGCCTGACATCGCCAGACCAATTGCAAACTGTTAAAGTAAATTAAACAGGAGCTCACAGATTCGTCAGGTTCCCGCAGGCAGTAATAAAATCTCTACAGTGAAACCATGTCGGACATATGCAGGCAGATTGCAACATAATGGAAACACTATCTATCTATCTATCTATCTATCTATCTATCTATCTATCTATCTATCTATCTATCTATCTATCTATCTATCTATCTATCTACTGTATCTATCTATCCACACACACACACACACACACACACACACACACACACACACTCTATCCCCACCATAAATGGGAGCTCGGGCTCTGTGTGTCTGCTGGCTCTGTGTGTCTGTTCCACTGTGACATCATCCGTGATGTCATAAATCCCACTGTGACATTATCAGTGATGTCATAAATCCCACTGTGACATCATCAGTGATGTCATAAATCTGACATCATCAGTGATGCTGGTCTCATTGGCCACACAGCAGCCGAGCTGCGAATGCGAGCTGCAGGGCCAGCTTGGCGAGCTGCAGGACGGGCGAGGCCGCGAAGCGGCCGAGCCTAGGAATTGAGCGAGACCGCGAGATTCATGGATCATGGATCTCATGGACAAATCATGGATTAAACCACAGCACTTCAAATACTACAACCACTTCAGATGATTGGTTCAATGGCAAAGTGAGGGAAGGAGATGGCTTGAACCCATTGGCTATGGATAGCGTGGATAACTGTGATTGGATAGGAAGGGGTATGAATGAGACTGGACGTGAATGAGTAGGGAGGAATGTGAATGGACAGAGCATGGCTAAGTCGTCTACACACAATTGAAATTAGTCTGAGACTACATGTATTCAGTAATCTGCAGTGAAATACATTTTCAAAGTAACCCTCCCAACACTGCACTTTGTTTTCAGTGTATGTTAGATCATGAGACATGTCTTATACATTGCTTAAATGAATGGACACTGCTTAATTAAGCAATATTGCATGAGAGGGTGTGGTTAGTGGCATGACAGTGATGAAGTGCCACTAACGACAGTAAAGCACACCCTCGAGTGTAATATTGCGATTATACAACAGTTACCAACAACACGATTTCAGACGGCAGCCCGTCTTTATTGTCACACGAACACACTACAACACATGCATGCGGCCACTACACACACTCATGCTGACGGTGGCCGGTGAAATATGTCCTCTGCATTTGACCCATCCAGGCTTGTCCTTTCCTCCAGGGGGCAGGCCAGGAGCAGTGGTCGCTATTTCTTTCCAGCGCCCGGGGACCTTCATTGGACCAACTTCAGATGTTGTCGTCACTGGTCGGATGACGATCTTCTGCATGTTTTTAGTGGCTGGTTATGTATGGAGGAACCCCCTGGGGGGTACGGGGAGAACATGCAAACTCCACACAGAAAGGCCCTTTCGATGAGATAGCCCACCTGGGCAGTGGGCACTGAGCATATGGGGGGGGTCACAGCTCCAGCGCCCACAGCGTCCCCGGTGGGAATCGAACCCAGGACCTTCGAGCTGTGAGACGACAGCGCTTACCACTGCACCACCGTACCCCCACAAAATACAAGCTAAACAAAAGGTGTCCATATTTTGGGGCAATTTGCTCTCAAAATAACAAACTTTTTGCAGAGTGTTAGTCCATTTCCATTAGACAAGAAATAGTGCCCGTTGAGTCAGCCAGGGAGCTGACATGCTCATCACATTAACTGTAACAAACACCCAAACTAAACTGTCAGAAACCTGCAGCTAGCTTACAGCGTTGATGCAAGATGGATTGTTTGGTTGTTAATTTTGATTTATTTGGCGGACTTACTGTTGACGAATGGTTGAAAGAAGTGTAAAAACAAGCTGCTGTTTTCCACACAGGTGTTTGCAGTTAAAGGAGGAGAGGGACAGTGACGTATCAGACTGAAAACAGATACTGCCTGAGATGAAAGAGGGTTGAGAGGCGGGCCATAGCGTGTCGATGATTTGATTTGACAGTTCTGGGTACTGGAGTTGGCATTGGCCAATCCTGGCGTGTTCCGCTCCCAAATCGAGCGTGTTCTGGTGCTAAGCGAGTGGGTTCCGGGAGGACCAGGCAGCCGGATGCTTCCGTGTGGACCGGTGCGGACATGCCAAGGCAAGAGTGCTGTCTGACTGCTTGGAGCGTCGATTAGCCACGGTAAAGAGGTAAATACAATATTCCTGGAATGCGAGTTTAACAAACCAGTTACATGTCCTATGCATTCTACATCAAATGAAGACACTACCCTTTGTTTTATTTTGTATGTTACATAGTTGGCCATTATTTATTAGTTAGTTTGTGGGCTAGAAATTCTCCCAGGTTACAGACACTAGGGCAGGGATACTCAACTTGCTTTGCCCGGGGGCCACTTTCGTGAAATGATAGAAGGCCAGGGGCCAGTAAATAAACAAACAATATACATTTTTCTGTAGCGGATTGTAGGTTTTTGGGGTGTCAGCCAGAGTTTAGTCTGACAATGTTGTGCATACCGGATAGTTAGTTAGGTTGGTTACCAAGTGCCTGGGTAGCAAGCAGACGGCGGTATTTGACAATTTAGCAGCTAAATCATAGATTATTGAAAGATATTCCATATTCCAGACTGAAATGCTATAACAGAAGTGGAGTATTGACCAGAATGACATGAACATTTGGACACTTATTCAGCGTCTATCTTGCATGTTGCGTTCAGGTGCACTGTAAAAAAAAAAGAAAAAATTGCAATTCCATCGCGGGCCACACAGGGGGCGCCCGCGGGCCGCATGTGGCGCCAGTTGAGTATCACTGGCCTAAGGCATCCATTGGTACCAAACATTCATGCTAGCTGCGAGCATCATCAGTTTAAACTTGTTTACAAAGCTTATTGGCCTAAAAGAATTTCAGAAATTTGGGTCATAACTGAATGACTATGGAAAAATGTTGGTCGTGAGGTTAGACCAGTTGAGAACCACAGTTTTAGAGGTACATCATGTCTTAAATGTGTGGTATGTGTGTTGAGGTCCTACTTTTGCAATACGTTCGTGTAGGCTACAAAAATCTGTGGTATTTATTGCCATAGTAGGGCACTTAACGTCTGGGTCATAAATGCTTTCCAATGAAAAAATAAACCATTTGTTGTATGGTAATTGTGTAATGGGTCACAGACTGTCAAATAGCGCATTTTAATCTTCTCGGCTAACCGATTAATGATCGGTTAATGAGGGTCGGTTGTCCGTTAAAATAAACATTTTTGCCATCCCTAATTTATTTTGAGAGTTACATTTAGAAATGATTTTGTTTGGGCCTTATGTGAAGTTAGCCAAAGGTTTTACAGTTATGACAAATGTATGAATAATGTTAATTATTTAAAAAATAAAGCTTGTTAACAGGTCCAAAATCTCAAGTCTCAAGTTTTTGAGAACGTGTCAAGTCAAGTCTCAAGTCACTGTGTGCGACTTAAGTCGAAGTCTAAAGTCGAAGTCCCTGATTTGGCATTCAGTCCTCATAGAGGCCTTTGCACATTTATGATGGAAATAATGATATTATTATGCCTCCGCCGGCGATAGCCAGGCCGGAGGCATTATGGATCCGGGTTGTCCGTCCGTCCGTACGTCCATACGATGTTTGTTAACGCGATATCTGAGGAACGCCTTGACGGAATTTCATCAAATTTGCCTCAAACATCGACTTAGACTCAAGGATGATCTGATTAGATTTTGGTGGTCAAAGGTCAAAGGTCAAGGTCACTGTGACCTCTCGAACGCCATTTTCAAGCTTGTTAACGCGATATCTCATGAATGCCTCGACAGAATTTCATCAAATTTGCCTCAAACATCGACTTAGACTCAAGGATGATCTGATTAGATTTTGGTGGTCAAAGGTCAAAGGTCAAGGTCACTGTGACCTCTCGAACGCCATTTTCAAGCTTGTTAACGCGATATCTCAGGAATGCCTTGACGGAATTTAATCAAACTTGTCTCAAACATCAACTTGGACTCAAGGATGAACTGATTCGATTTTGGTGGTCAAAGGTCAAGTTCACTGTGACCTCTCAAACGCCATTTTCCAGCTTGTTAACACGATATCTCACGAATGCCTTGACGGAATTTCATCAAATTTGCCTCAAACATCGACTTGGACTCAAGGATGATCTGATTAGATTTTGGTGGTCAAAGGTCAAAGGTCAAGGTCACTGTGACCTCTCGAACGCCATTTTCAAGCTTGTTAACGCGATATCTCATGAATGCCTTGACAGAATTTCATCAAATTTGCCTCAAACATCGACTTAGACTCAAGGATGATCTGATTAGATTTTGGTGGTCAAAGGTCAAAGGCCAAGGTCACTGTGACCTCTCGAACGCCATTTTCAAGCTTGTTAGCGCAACATCTCAGAAATGCCTTGACGGAGTTTCATCAAATTTGCCTCAAACATCGACTTGGACTCAAGGATGAACTGATTAGATTTTCGTGGTCAAAGCTCAAGGTCACTGTGACCTCACAAATGCCATTCCCAAGTTCGTTAAAGCGATATCTCAAGAACGGCTTGATGGAATTTCTGACAATTTGGCTCAAACGTCGACTTGGGCGCAAGGATGAATGGATTACATTTTGGTGATCAAAGGTCAAGGTCACTGTGACCTCACGAACGCCATTCCCAAGTTGGTTAACGCAATATCTCAAGAACGGCTTGATAGAATTTCTTCTGATTTGGCTCAAACATCCACTTGGACGCAAGAATGAACTGATTCCATTTTGGTTATCAAAGGTCAAGGTCACTGTGACCTCTCAAATGCCATTTTCAAGCTTGTTAACACGATATCTCAGGAATGTATTGATGGAATTTCTTCGAATTTGCCTCAAGCGTCCACTTGGACTCAAGGATGAACTGATTTGAACTGACCATTTTGGTGGTCAAAGTTCAAGGTCACCGTGACCACACACACACAATTTCCAAGCTCTGTAACGCAACATCACAGGAGCGCCTTGACGGAATTTCTTCCAATTTGCCTCAAATGGCGATTTGGACTCCACAATGAACTAATGGCGAAGGCATAAGTCCGCGTTGCGGTCGTTCTAGTTTAACATGTGTTTAAATCTGTCTGGGATGTTAGTTGCATTCCGATTTTAGACAGTATCAGTTTCTGTGTAACCATATGGCATTTGGCTCATGTCTAGTGTAAAGGTCTTTTAGAGCGGTGGTTCTCAACTGGTGGGTCGGGACCTAAAAGTGGGTCATGGGGCTGTTTTGAGTGGGTCACGGATGTGTGCATGAAAGAAAAAGTTCTACTCGTTGAGGATGCCGGCGTCCACGGCCAACACTGCTGTCTTTCAGAGGCAGTAGCAGGCACTTTTCTTGTGCCTGCTTAAAATGCCATGCGTTGCCATGTGTCATGTTTAAAAAGCATATTGGTCTAAAAGAATTTCAGAAATTTGGGTCATATTCTCCCAGGTTACAGACACTAGGGCAGGGATACTCAACTTTCTTTGCCCGGGGGCCACTTTCGTGAAATGATAGAAGGCCAGGGGCCAGTTAATAAATAAACAATATACCGTACATTTTTCTGTGGCGGATTGTAGGTTTTTGGGGTGTCAGCCGGAGTTTAGTCTGACAATGTTGTGCACACCGGATAGTTAGTTAGGTTAAGTTAGTAGGCTACATACATAAGTGCCTGGGTAGCAAGCAGACGGCGGTATTTGACAATTTAGCAGCTAAATCATAGATTATTGAAAGATATTCCATATTCCAGACTGAAATGCTCTAACAGAAGTGGAGTATTGACCAGAATGACATGAACATTTGGACACTTATTCAGCGTCTATCTTGCGTGTTGCGTTCAGGTGCACTGTAAAAAAAAATATATATATATTTTTTGTGCAATTCCATCGCGGGCCACACAGGGGGCGCCCGCGGGCCGCATGTGGCCCACGGGCCACCAGTTGAGTATCACTGGCCTAAGGCATCCATTGGTACCAAACATTCATGCTAGCTGCGAGCATCATCAGTTTAAACTTGTTTACAAAGCTTATTGGCCTAAAAGAATTTCAGAAATTTGGGTCATAACTGAATGACTATGGAAAAATGTGGGTCGTGAGGTTAGACCAGTTGAGAACCACAGTTTTAGAGGTACATCATGTCTTAAATGTGTGGTATGTGTGTCGAGGTCCTACTTTTGCAATACGTTCGTGTAGGCTACAAAGATCTGTGGTATTTATTGCCATAGTAGGGCATTTGACGTCTGGGTCACCCTGCGGCATCCAGGCCTGTTTAGCCTGTTTCTGTTCTGTTTTCTGTTTTGTAGCTCTCATAGAGTGTGTTGCACAGTTGATTTCTCTACTGTTGACAAAATGTGTTACTGTAAGTCGCTTTGGATAAAAGCGTCTGCCAAATGATGTAATGTAACGTAATGTAATGTAATGTAATGTAATGTAATGTTTCTCTCCAATCGGCTTCCCTGAACTAAGATACATTTTTCATCTAAACATGCAGGGGTGTCAAACTCATTTTAGTTCACGGGCCACATACGACCCAATTTGATCTGAAGTGGGTCAGACAAAGAAAATCATTGCACAATCTAGACAGTAGACACACTAGACAGTAGACACACTACACTAGACAGTAGACACACTAGACAGTAGACACACTACACTAGACAGTAGACACACTAGACAGTAGACACACTACACTAGACAGTAGACACACTAGACCAGGGGTGTCAGACTCATATTAGGTAGAGGGCCGGATTTGTTCAACTGAGACCTCATGGGGGCCGGATTTTTTTTTTTACTAAAATCAATTCGACTCATTTTACCCATTTACTTCACAAAAGAAATACTGCTCTTTCCATTTCTCTTGAAACTGCCTGCATTCCATGTCAACCTTTCTCTTTTTCGACAGCATCTTGTTCAGGGGCGGACTGGGATCATAATTCAGGCCGGGCATTAGATACCAAGCAGGCCAAGCCGATACGGGCCGACGCGTGTGCCGGCGTCCGAAAAATTTGGGCCGTTTAAAGCTCAATTTGGGCCGTTTGAAGCCAGATTTGGGCCGTTTGAAGCCCAATTTGGGTCATTTAAAGCCAGATTTGGGCCGTTTGAAGCCCGATTTGGGCCGTTGATTATGCAGTCCGCGCCTGATCTTGTTGATTCTTTTGTTTTTTGGTAGGTAGCTGAATGCGCGATTCAATTCCAGCGTGGCATCATGGCGGCTTTGTTTACACCTGATGACCTACTGACATACTTCCTTGTAGTGCAGGTTAATTAACTTATGAATGAACTCTTAGCTTGCTTATTAGCCACACGTAGTTCATGATTATTTCCAAAACATCTCGTGGGCCGGATGAAACCTGCCCGCGGGCCGTATCTCTGACATCCCTGCACTAGACAGTAGACACACTACACTAGACAGTAGACACACTAGACAGTAGACACACTACACTAGACAGTAGACACACTACACTAGACAGTAGACACACTAGACAGTAGACACACACTAGACAGTAGACACACTACACTAGACAGTAGACACACTACGCATCAACACCTCCAAATGTTCCTGTTTGTTTTACTGTCAATAATTACAGGTACATTTTAAGAACACATTTTCACATTGGATGTGTTCAACTGTGCATATTGCAAAAAGCATGATCTTCTAGGATGTATTTCTCTTTCATTTCTACAAACGGTATAATTTCCCCATTCTTTATCATTTGTGAAGTTTCTATGATATTATGATGCTGCCGCACCAAGTTAAACAAAGGGTTCCCCCCAGCCTTGAAAAGTAGGTTGTTCCATATTGGGCGTGATGGTAAAGAGACCCCTGTGATAGCAAGCCTTTTATGGATTTCTTTTTAGCAATGTCACATGACAACTTTATGATGGCATTATCCAGCTTTAACTCATTGAATGCCATGGACGTCCTTCGACGTCCAATTAAATAGTGACGTAGAATGCCACGGACGTCCTTCGACGTCCAATGCGTTTTTTGACGGTGGGACGTCGATCAAAGCCTTCCGCAGCTCCTGTACAACTATAGTAGCTATTGGAGGTGTATAACCTATTTTACGGACTCATTAGGTGGCGACAGTGCTTGCTCGGTGCAGTCCAGATTAGAGACAGGTCCGAGAAACAGCCTAAAAGCCGTGGATCAAAGACAACCCGATGCATGCTCCCAGAGCCATTTGCTCTGTCGCGGGAGCTGACATTGGCTCCGAACAGGAGTCAATCCGCGCTCACAACTGAGCCCCTCTGTCCCTGTCTGTCTGTCTGTCTGTCTGTATAGTTTCTCCAACCGATTAGCAGCCAGGAAAGCAGCCCCTGACGCCAAACCATTCAGCAATCCGGGTTGGCTCTTCCCTGCTGTGGCGCTGAGAGCCGACAGCAGCACACAAACGCAGCACTCCGAAAATATAATGGTTGCGTGAGGCTGTGTGCAGTGTGGGGAGGAGTTTACGGGGGGAGGGGGGGAGGGGGGTGGTGCACGCAGGGCATCACACAACAACTACGTCACTACATCAGAAAATATTATCTTCAGACTCAGTGAATGTGCTTGAAATGCTGCATTTCACAAAAGGCGGATTATCTCAGCTAATAATTTGAAAAGCCTGAAAACGCTGAAAACAACCTATCTTCTCCGGCTCATAACTAAAGAACGGAAAATGGTATCAATAAACTTTTTTTTGCTGATGATACAATAGAGCCAGCTCGTTCTTGTGCGTGTTCGGTGTTTACATAGTAATATCACACAATATTCTGTGGGCCTCGAGAAATCACTGAAAACGCTCTGAAAACTCTGGCACTGGGAGCATCCGTTCTCCAAAAGTGGCTGGCACTGAATGAGTTAAGGGAGGGTGAGGATGATACCATAATGATGATAAGGACGTCAGCTTGTTGTTCTCCCTGACTATACATTCCTCAAGCCAGTCCCAACTGCCCGGCACCTAGCCTGTTTGTAGCCCCAGGTCAAAGGGTATCTGGCATTGTATGAAAGAGGAGAGCCGGCACTCACGGTAGGCTAATTTGAAGAAAAAAAAGGAAACAGAGATCAATCATTATTGTAAAGAGAAGCCAGATGGATACATACATTGCAAACCGAGAGCCCTAAAGGCCTTAATGAAGAACTTATTCTAAGTTGTTTTCTATAAAAAATTCTTCTTTATTATAACCTGCTTGTTTTCCAACATGATTTTCTTGATACAAATCTGTTGACAGACTTGCTTTTTCTCTACTACTATTATTATTGTTATTATTATTGTTATTTTTATTTTTATTTGTTTATTGTTGATTATGTTTTTTCTTTTTCTTTTTGTTGACTAGACTACTGTGATTGTGCGGTGATGTATTTGGCTCTTGACTCATGGTAGATTTGCCTGTCTGTCTTCAATCACTTCCTACTGTAGGTCTAGGATTGCACAACTTTTCTTTGCACACGGCCCTGACGGCCGCACCCTTGGGTGCACTACAGGTGCCTTGCATTCTCCCATTACTACCCTGCGTAATGATTGGTGCCTTCCTTGATGTATGTTTGTATATATTTCTGAAAGTGTCTCTTTCTCATTGTTGACAAAGGCTTTACGCCAAAACGTCCGATTTTTCTCTGCCCAATAAAAGGCTTTTTTTCAAATTAGCCTACCGTGAGTGCCGGCTCCCCTCTTTCATTGTTATCTATTATCCAGGCACCCGGTCTGTTTTTCATATAAGGAGTTGTGCGCTTTACCTCAATTCTACTATCTGGCATTGTATGCCAGATAATACAAGTAAATATCTGGCACTCCCAAGCCTCCTTTACCTCTTGGCAGTTTTAACTTTTTATGATTGATCCTGGGTTTCTTTACTTTCCACGAAAAAGAAGAGAAAAGCTTATTTATGTCATTAAACCAAGATTGCGGGATATAAAAGGGTATTGCAGAGATTAAATAAGTTATTCTAGCAAGGGTGTTCATCTTTAAAACCTCGGCTCTGCCCCATAGGGATAAAGGAAGACTTGACATCAGCTCTTGACATCATCCTTTATTAAACGCATTAGAGGTGGAGCATTCAGGTGGAGGGGTTTCAATCAATATTCCCAAATATTTCATCCCTTCTGGTTTCCAGATGAAGGGAGACGTACCGAGGTCTGAATGTTGTGTCCTTGAAACAGCCACAGCAGACACTTAATCACAATACCCTCCCCCTATTCACCTTATGTAGAAGAGACAGTCTGGCTGGAGAGAGGAACAGGAAGTGTAAACACAATTGGAAGTGCTGATTGTGTTTACACTTCCTGTGACTCATAAACCTAGTCTAATGTGTGTGTGTGTGTGTGTGTGTGTGTGTGTGTGTGTGTGTGTGTGTGTGTGTGTGTGTGTGTGCGTGTGCACGGGAGAGAGAAAATGAGAGGGGAGTGTAACCTTTGTTGTGTTGACCGTCCGCAAAGCAAACCCACATTAAGGGCTTGCCCAGGGCCGGAGGCGGAAATCTCCCGCCTGCCAGGTGCACATGCTAACCGCAATGCCAAGAGGGCTATAGCTGAGCTAGCTCCCTTGGCAGAGCTGGTTAACGAGCCTTTACTGGGGAGTGGTTTAAAAAAAAAGGTCTGAGCTAAATGTTCGACAATTAAGCCTACAACTGCTGCTGGGCCTTGTTCACACGCAGGCAACTACACTATAGCCTTTCAGCAAATGATACTGCACTGCAGGTAACATTGTGCAACAGTATTGAGCATAATGTAGCGGTAGCTGTATTTATGCTGTGTGTTGGATTTACTTGTTAGCTTGACTATTATTATCAGGGTTCTTACATGTTTTCCAAATGTGACAGGATAAAACAATTCTGGTTGTGGCATAATATCTGATTCATTGTGATGTAGTACAATCATTTTCAGAACATCCAGAAAAATGTGACGAATACAAACTTTAAGACAGATTCTTGTGTGCATTTGGCAAACGACAGCTATCCTGATTCTGATAAAGCCGTGTGTACTGTAGATGCACTACAGTGCAACAAGACATTTACAATTTCATTCCATAATGCTACATATCTGTTATGAGATGTTTTGCTACCTGAAATTGCCCAGTTCTCTTCTGGGGGGGGGGGGGGGGGGGGGGGGGGGGGGGGGGGGGGGGGGGTATACCTTGAAAAAAATGCAGGGAATAAATATTAAGATTCAGTATCTCAAAAAGGATTTATTGACAATGTCAACTTTGAAGTGTCACACCCAAATATATGTTTTGTAAAGCATACATGGATGCAGTGACAATGCAACAGTGAAATATTAATTTCATTTTCAATATTCATATTCACATTTCAAGTCATTAAGAGGGAGGGGGTGTCAAAAATGTTTTGACACTTCATGCTACAATGACAGGAGGTGACACAAGTTCTAATTCACTCATTTGGGAACAACACTCTTACAGAGGTTTGTGAGGCCACCACACAATCACAACATCATCTAGTTGGTCAGCCTGCGATACTGGAATAACCGTTCGCAAAATCTTGAAATCCTTCCACCGACCAATGACTCGCTCCACATGGATCCGAACATGAGAAAGTTGTCGAGATGAGTCCACTTCCTGTGCAGAGAGTTGCTTTTTTCCTTTTGTGAAATGAGGGATTCGAAGTGTGGCACCGTAAGCTGCAAGCTCATCTGATTAGAAATCCCCTATCTGCTAAAATCAAATCTCTGTTCTCCAAAAGCTCTAAGAAACCTGACTCTTCAGTGATCTGTTTGTCTGAAACCCGTCCACCCCAGCCAGGAGACAGGAATGGAATTGCTCCAGCTGGAGAGATGCCGGAGAGATATGCTCTTCAAAAGGCTAAAGACAAGAAAACCGACTGGTCCTGATGCCGTATCACCTTCTGCCCTGAAGCACTGTGCTGAGCAGCTGGCGCCGGTGTTCACAGATATTTTCAATTCCTCACTGGAGACCTGTCACGTACCAACATGCTTCAAAACATCAACCAGAGCCAACAGGTCTGTAGACGATGCGATAAACATGGCCCTCCACCACAGCCCCACCTTCCCCCATCACCCTGGGTGAGCCTCCCACCCTGGCCACAAACTCTTTAAGACACTCCTCCATGGCAAGAGACTGAGGTCTGCCAAGACCAGAACCACTCACCACAAGACCAGCTTCTTCCCAACCACCATCAGCCTCACCAACAAGGCCCGAAAACCCCTTCCACCAAGGGCCTCACCAAAACCCTCCCCCCCCCCCCCCCCCCACAAACCCACTACCTCCTCCTAAACTCAACTGAACCCCCCCCCCCCCATTAAACTATAACTCATATCTAATTTAATGCCTGTTTAACTGGGACTGTAAATTCATGTAAATTCCCTGTACATTTAATGCCTATTTAACTTAGACTGTAAATTGAATGTACATTCAATGTAAACTCATATTTAACTCTGACTGTAAATTCATATAAATCCACTGCCTATTTAACACCTATTTAACTCAGTCTGTAAATCTCATGTAAATTCAACGTAAATTCATATTTATTATCCGCGGAAAACTCCTCCACTCATGTACATATTGTATAGATATATTTGATTTAATTTGATTTGATTGCACTTGCAACGTTGTGATTGTCTTTATCTAACTTTCCTACTTCTTATCTCTGTATATTGATCTGACCGCTACGCTGCTTAAGACAAATTCCTCGTATGTAACTTGCATACTGTGGCAATAAAAGTGATTCTGATTCTGACCATGTCTGGGCCCTGGCACTCAGATTACTGGGTCTAGCTATGAAAGTTTCAGTCCAATCTATTATGCACCGTGTTTAGAGTGACAATTTTGTGCACACAGGATAGTTAGCTTAAGTTAGTTAGGTTAAGTTAAGTAAGTGCTTGGGTGGCGAGCAGACGGCGGTATTTGACAATTTATTTGGAGCTCAGTCAAACTTTATTTCTTGTTAGTTTTCATCGTGAATTAGAAAATGGTCGGGGGGCCACTCTGCACCCTATCGCGGGCTGCATCTGGCCCCCGGGCCGTAATTTGAGTATCACTGCCCTAAATCTTGCTACAAACAGCCAACATTCCCATGCGTGTATCCGCATGTGTTTTCTGCCTTGGGGGAAATATTTGTATAGGGGTGGGGAGTCCCTCCACCAGGGTCACTGGAAAACGACAGGTGTCAGGTTCAGGTAAGAATGTAGAAAATAGACAAAGAAACACCTGTGGAGCTGCAACTTAAAGCGAGGAGTTATAGGTTTCTTGGCTCTTGGCTTTTCTATTTGTAAAAGTAGGATAAGACTAAGGCGTTTTAGGATAAGACACCAAGGTCCAAACCAAATTCATGTTTTTGTTACATTGTTTACATTTGGTCTAGTTTAGGTTTGCTTTCACACTGCAATTATGCAAGTGGTCCAAAGGACTTTACATGACATACCTGCCTGGCTCCCGATACTTGATACTGATTGGTTTGTAGATCATGCTGTGCGCGCGTCTGACATCGGCTTGTTGTGAATGTGATTTTTTAAATGGGTTTCATTTCATGACTAGGCTATAGCCTATTCACCTTATTCAGAAGAGACCGTCTGGCTTGAGAGACTAACAGGAAGTGTAAATACAATCAGAACCTCTGGTTTATGAGTTACACTGTAACTCATAAACCTAGTCTGACACATAATGTGAGTTAAACTAGGTTTGACCATGGTGAGTCTCACTCTGACTAGTTTGAGCAGGTAAAACAGCCGGCGTTTTGAACAGGAAGATACAATGGGTCAAGTGAGCAGGGCTGCATAAGGTGAAGAGAGCTCAACAGGCACGTGACTTTTCGTGACGTAATTTGCCCCGGAAGTAAGTTCTGCGTCCATTTTCTCCATAGACATTTAGATAAATCCAAATGTAATGAGTTTCAAGGCTCGAGAGAATCTTGGGTGACCATAAAGCATTCGGTTTAAGTGAGAACAAAAAATAACAATGGGGGGGGTCGAAAAGTCACGTACCTGTTGAGCTCTATAGGCTACTACTGCCATCCAAAGCTGAACAAACAATGCCAGCCGCACGGGGAGTGTTGTCACTTGCTTGGAGCGCATGATATGCCAAACTCCATTGAAAAAACTATCACTTTAATGTTGCCTTCATTGTCGGCAACGATACGCTTGATAAAACAATAATGGGCTAATTATGAATCATTATGAGAAACCACACCTATTTCCATAAAATATCCACCTTTAGCTGCTGGACCCTGTCAATCATTCCCTGCCTGTTGTGCGCAGTGCGTCCGTCTGTCCATGGTCTGGATTTCCCCCTGCCTGCACTGTGTCAGATATTAATTAAGGGACTAGTTTGGATCTCTCTGTCTGCGTGTTTGTTGCACAGTGAGTGAAGTTTGTGCAGCTCAAAGTCATTTCTTTATCTTCAGCTCTCCCATCATACAGTAAGCTAGGTCTCTCTCTCTCTCTCTCTCTCTCTCTCTCTCTCTCTCTCTCTCTCTCTCTCTCTCTCTCTCTCTCTCTCTCTCTCCCATCCTCTATGAAATGCCATTTCTACTTTCGGGTTTGATGCAAATACAGATTGTGACACTCGTATGAGCATGTCTCTATAGCAAAATACCAATGCAATGTTAGCACCATCATACCACAAAAAAATTGTGACAGAAATGACATGTTAGATGCATGACTGACAGGCAATTTATAAAATAGTTTGCATTCTTCAAAACCATTTTAATATATTGTCTCGAAAGGTAAAAGTGGCCTCAAAGCGAAGCTAACTCAACTGAAGCATGAAGGCTTTTGCAGGGCGAAACAATGTTAATCAAATGATTTCATTTGTGTAGATACAAGTAGATACAACAGTGGTACTTTTATCACACAAAAGCTAACCTACACATTTCATCTGCAGTGGAGATTTCTTTCATGACATCTTGTTTAGCACTTTTTGTTGGGATCTATATGGTAGCAGGCAGCACTTGGTGAGTTTAAGCTATTTGTTACTGTGCTATCTTTCTGTTTGAGTTGGTTTTGTGCTGAGTGTTTTTGCTGAAACTATAGGTGAAATCAGTTAGCCTACATTTCAACGTTTTTCTTTGATTGATTGATATCTTTATTGATTCAATAAATACATGATTGTGCATGACAATACAAGAAACAATATTGATCAAAAGGAATTCGACACAATAAAGCAAGGGCTTGTTTCCATTGTGGTCCTTTGTATGGGACAAGTGGAGTGAGTGTATGTGTGTAGGCGTGTGGCAACATGTGGCAACATAAACAAAACAAATACGGTACATTAAACACACTACTCAACATCAATCATTCATTCAATTTGAGACTGATTGACCTTGGAGCCATGCACTCAAAGACTGATCAGTCAGGTAAAGGAATGTCAGCAGGCTGTCACATGTTATGCCTTGAGGGAAATATTTGGTCAAAATTAGGGGGTGGAGGCAGGGTTGTAGTTGGGACTAAACGCACATAAACACTTTATGCACCTTTTCCCAATACAACATAGGGTTTACTCACCTTGATAAGATCGTTTATGCACTTACACTTATGCGTTTTACAAGTGTGAGTCAACTCCGTTGTTGACAGAGCACACACCGGTAACACTTTACAATAAGGTACACAAACAATGTAGTACCGTAGTTACTAGTAAACTAATCATTAACTAATAGTTAGTTAATGAGTAGCTAATCAATAATTTGCCATTAGTCAATCACTAGTTAATGAGTAGGTAGTCATTAGTTAATGATTAGTATCTAAGAGCCTGAGTAGAGTAGTTAGTCATTACTTAATGATTAATAAATGTCAGTTTGTGAATATATTAGTAAATTATTAGTTACCCAGCAAACATCGTCTTGACCGCGACGTCACCAGACGAGAGAATTCCTGTAAGTCATCTACCCAGAAAGTCTGACGTTCTCTCCACATTCCCCCAAAGTAGCGTTTAGACCAGGGGTCAGCAACCTATGGCACGGGTGCCACCTCTGGCACGCGAAGGGTTAACCACTGGCACAGCAGCGCACAGCAGCAATAAGTGCGCAATTGAGATTTTTTGTAGAAATGTTGAAGTGCCCTGCTGTCAAATGACCTACTTCACAGCCATTTGCAATTGTGCGGCATGTTATGTTATTTAGGATATTTAGGGTAGTGACCCACTCTCTGCCTCTGATTGGTTGCCTTCCATGGAAGCAGCAGAGCAATGCCACTATCTTACTTGATTGCTCGGCTGCTGCAATAGAAGGCAACCAATCAGAGGCAGAGAGTGGGTCACTACCGTAAATATCCTATATACATGGCTCTGGGCACTTTGGGCAGCAGAAAGCAGATGAAAAATGTCAGCGCCGAAGACAGAGAAGGACCGTGCTGTGTATATTGTATAGTGCTTTACTTCAATGTCCTGATTTTTTGAAGGAATAACGTTAAATTTTGATGTGCGAGTCATTAATCTTGGTGTGGCACACTGATTGACAAGCTAAATTGAAAATGGCACTTCATATCAAAAAGGTTGCCGACCCCTGGTTTAGACTGTCCCTTCAAAACAATACATATTGATCTCATATTGCTTTGAAAACACCACATGTAGGTGTCTTTTGTGTTTTTGTTGAATAAAATTACATTTGATTGAAAATTTACCTGTTGTGTGATCAGATAGTCACAGTGTGACAGTGCACTCCACGTGCAATGACGACTAGTATTGAATGCCCTTTTAATGCCCTAATTTTAATTCAGCATTAGGATTAGACTGTTGTCATTACTGACTGATGTCATTATTCAGTTTTAACCATCAATAATTGTTCCTTTTCTGATTATTTCATTTCTCAGAGTAAATACTGTATATTTATTTCGAGATTTTTGTCGATTATTTGTGCTGTTATTGTTATTGTTGTAGAAAATATAAGTTCCATTGGCATTTCCTAATCAATAAGCTAATAATTGCCTAATAATTGCATACGCATAATTAATGCTATGAGTTACCATGACATGACATCTCACACATATAGATTCACCCTTGGCAGAGGACTTCTCTCTTTTGCTGAGACCTTGGGCAGTGCATCGTGTCCCATAACAATTGATAACAGTCTCTCGGTCAGACTGCACGACACACACACATTATCCCATTCCTCTCCCCCCTCTTTTCCTCAGCCTCCCTGAGTATCCCAATCGATTCCTTATTTCTTCTACTTTCATATGGTATAAAGATCACCACTCACGTTTTAAAAACGAGCTCGCTGTCAGCCATGGATTTACGGGCCAAATTCAGTTGAAAAATGTGGGAGTTTAATGTTGCGGTTTTTATTAGTAAAAATGACAGGCTATGCAGCATGAAACATAAATACGAAAAAAATAGCACTGCTTGGTGGACCATATGCACACCGAATTTACTAGAAGGCCCGGGTAACTTGAAATTAATTGACTTACTTGCACATTTTTTTTTTTTTTTTTTTTTTTTTTTTACCTTTATTTATACAGGGGGATTCTCACTGAGAGCAATGCTCTCTTTTTCAGGAGTGCCCTGTTCACATTCTCACACACATTCATACCTGGAAGCTGACCAGTACAACCACAGTCTGACCTGATGGCCACTGATCAGCTCCACTGGAGCAGTTGGGGTTAACTCATTCACCGCCAAAGACGTCTTTGACGTGTTATCAGAAATAGCCCTCCCCGCCAATGACGTGTTTGACGTGTTTTTGTTTTTATTACTGCAGCGCTTAGTTCAAACACTTCCCCAGCCTCTGACATAGTATCAGGTCCCTAGCATCTAAGACAACACGTGAACAAACACATACCGCAGCTGTTGTTTTGAAATTGAGCAAGAGGAAAAGCAGAAAATGGATAAACGCTTCTTTGTGCAGACAGGAGAAACGCCATTGAAACACCGCTCGGCGCGCTGCACGAGCTGGAGTCGCCTTCCTCTGTGCCAGCCGGGAGAAAACGGGAGAAAGTAATCCAGAGATGTGTTTGATCATCGGAGGAATGAGGAAATGATCGATCAGTTTGCGAGGGCGGTGAGGACGTGTTGAATAGCCGAGGGGAAAACGGGAACGATCAAATAGCAGGGAGGATATGACAGGGAGACATGGACGAGGACGGGTGGACCAGAACAAAACAAAATAAACACACAAACAGCTAAAACAAGGCAGAAGCGGCAGTCACAGCAGCCCGCTGTCTGTTCTCAAGAGCTATTCAGTTGGTTCATATAAATCGCTGGGCTGCGTGCCCTCCAGTGTTGCTCCTGGCCAATCCCAGCGCCACAGGGCGTGGTTATTGCTTATCCTATGTGGGGTTAGAAATCTAAAAGGGGGATCGTGTGTGTGTGTGTGTGTGTGTGTCTGTCTGTCTGTCTGTCTGTCGGTGTGTCTGTCTGTCTGTCTGTCTGTCTGTCTGTCTGTCTGTCTGTCTGCACACTCACTCACACCGAGTAAACTGTATTGTTGAATGTAAAAAAAAAAGCACTTCATGTGTATATATATATATATATATATATATTTTGTCATTTGTGTCCTAACGAATAATATTTACATGTCTGATGTCAATACAGTTCAAAATAAAAGAATTGAGAGTGAGTTCTGCCTGAGATTGTGCCCTTTTACAAAAATTGCCTTTTCTCCTGTTTATTTTCTCAGGGAGACCTTTTGGGTGGAAACAGGGTGTATATAAATGGCTATAAGTAGAGTACAGAACATGCTAAAAGCTCACTTTTTTTTCTCCTGGTGAACCCAGAGACGTACATCTTCATTTTGAGGTATTGCAAATCACTTTGGTGCTAATAGATAATTTACTGTGGGTCTTGAAAGATGACCAACAATTATGAAAATCTTTGGCCTGTGCTAAATATTGGCAGTCCTAAACTGGCCATGAATGAGTTAAGGGCCTTACACTACAGACATCCATCTGTAGTGTAACCGCATGCAGCCGAGACGTTGCAAATATCCCGGTTTTCTCGGTCTCCACTCCGTACCGCGGCCCGCAACTCGAAACTCGTGTTGGCTCGTAATGCAATGCAATGACTGTCTGGCTTGTGAACTAACTTACTGCTTGATAAAAAGTAAATAAAAATAAGGGGGAAATATAATATGCTGCTGCTGTCGTCAGTGTCATGTAAATCTATATATTCCTGTCAGCTCATCACAGCAAAGTGGAATTTTGATGTCATCACTTCCTCGTAGTGAACTGGATTCAGCGTTGGACAATACAATGTAAATCTTACCGATCTATCCAATCACCAACCAATTTGGTTGAATAAATTAATTGATTGGTATTGATTGGTAAGGGCGGTTTAAGCTTCAGCTAAATATGATTGGTTGAAAAACACATCATTTCACTGTTCCCTGTGAATTGCAAGTGTTTTTCAACCAATAATATATTTGCATTAGATAAATTGCCAAAGAAATAAACGCCCTCAGGGGTAATGTTTTTGTACCGTACCCCTCGAGGGCCGGGGCAGACTGCATGGAGTCTGCATGCAGTCCAGTCTGCATGGAGCTCTCCTTTCCATCAGTGCCCTACAGGTGTCACTGTTGTTTAAGCATTTTAAGAATATAATGAATGAAAAAAGGAGCGTCCGCACATCAGAAAAAACACATTTGATTGATATTTTATTAAAAAAAATACTATTATATAAAATCTACAATCTCTTCTAAAAAATAGAGGAGGGCCATCCTCCTCTCCCTCAATAGAAAAACCTCCTCTGCCACACCAATTAAGCGATATGTGTGAAATTCGTATGTTGCCGTGGCCTGGGTGGAGTCAAACACCCGGCCTGAAATATGGTCCCAATCCGCCACTGTAATTAGGCCTGTGCCCTGGGAGAAACATTTGTATAGGTAGCCTATATATAGGGGTGGAGTCCCTCCACCAGGGTCACTGTAAAAAGACAGGTGTCAGGTTCAGCTAAGACTTTAGAAAATAGACAAAGAAACACCCTGTGGAGCTGCAACTTAAAGCGAGGAGGTAGGTTTCTTGGCTTTTTTATTTGGAAAAATATAAGACTTATGGCGTTTTCCCACCTAAAAGTCCGGACCAAGGTCCAAACCAAATTCATGTTTTTGTTAGGCTACATTGTATAGCATATTGTATTTGGTCCAGTTTAGGTTTGCTTTCACACTGCAATTATGCAAGTGGTCCAAAGGATTTTACATGACATACTTGCCTGGACTGCGTCTCCCTTGATACTGATTGGTTTGTAGATCATGCTGTGCACGCGTCTGACATCGGCTTGTTGTGAATGTGATTTCTTTAATGGGTTTGTTGATATAAAGCTGAACAAAGAATGCCAGCCGCATGGGGAGCGTTTTGCCAAACTCCATTGAAAAATCTCTCAGTTTAATGTTGCCTTCATTGTCGGCAACGATACATGCTTGATAAAACAATAATTACGAATCATTATGAGAAACCACACCTATTTCAATATCCACTTTAGCCTGCTGGACCCTGTCAATCATTCCCTGCCTGTTGTGTGCGGTGCGTCTGTCTGTCCATGCTGGATTTCCCCCTGCCTGCGCTGTGTCAGATAATTAAGGGACTAGTTTGGATCTCTGTCTGCGTGTTTGTTGCACAGTGAGTCAAGTTTGTGCAGCTCAAAGTCATTTCTTTATCTTCAGCTCTTCCATCCTCTCATACAGGCTAGGTCTCCCTCTCCCTCTCTCTCTCTCTCTCTCCCATCCTCTCTGAAATGCCATTTCTAGTCTCTCTCCCATCCTCTCTGAAATGCCATTTCTAGTTTCGGGTTTGATGCAAATACAGATTGTGACATTCGTATGAGTAGCCTATGTCTCTATGTTGTTGTCTATGTTGTCTCAATGTTACCTCTCATACCACAAAAAAATCGTGACAGAAATGACATGTTAGATGCAGCAGGATAGGAAATTTATAAAATAGTTTGCATTCTTCAAAACCATTTTAATAGGCTATATTGTCTCTTGGCTGTTCATGATGTTTATTTTCCTCGAAATGTAAAAGTGGCCTCAAAGCGAAGCTAACTCAACTGAAGCATGAAGGCTTTTGCAGAACAAAACAATGTTAATCAAATGATTTCATTTGTGTAGATACAAGTACGGTAGATACAACAGTGGTACTTTTATCACACAAAAGCTAACCTACACATTTCATCTGCAGTGTAGATTTTGTTCATCACATCTTGTTTAGCACTTTTTGTTGGGATCTATATGGTAGCAGGCAGCACTTGGTGAGTTTAAGCTATTTGTTACTGTGCTATCTTTCTGTTTGAGTTGGTTTTCTGTTGAGTAGATTTGCTGAAACTATAGGTGAAGTGTCTCCCTCTCTCCCCTCTCTCTCTCCCTCAGTCTCTCCCCCTCTCTCTCCCTCAGTCTCTCCCTCTCTCTCTCTCCCTCAGTCTCTCCCCTCTCTCTCTCCCTCAGTCTCTCCCCCCTCTCTCTCCCTCTCCCCCCTCTCCTCTCTCTCCCTCTCCCTCAGTCTCTCTCTTGACTTTGTGTGTGTGTGTGTGTGTGAGAGTGGGATTTATAACATCATCACTGTAGCCTTGTACGTGTGAGTGAATTTATGACATCACTGATGACATCAGTCACGTCATCAGTGACATCATCACTGAACTGTCCCTGATGACATCATCAGTGATGATGTCATCAGTGATGTCATACATAGGCATTTTGACATCATTGTGATATCACTGATGATGTCACACACACACACACACACACGAGGGAGACTGAGGGAGAGGGAGAGAGAGGAGAGAGATAGTGCTGAGAGAGGGGGAGAGAGACTGAGGGAGAGAGAGAGGGAGACATTGCGCGTGCGCCAATAGGGCAGGCGAGGCCACGCAGCGGCCGAGCTGCGGGTGAGGCTGTGCAGCGGCTGAGCTGCGTATGCGAGCTGCAAGGCCAGCTTGGTGAGCTGCAGGCCCGAGGAATCAAGCGCGCGCGAGATGCCTGGTTTATTTAGAATACTATTGTAATAAAGAGATTATTGTGGACTAATCGCTTTTCTTTTTGTTTCTTTACAGCCATCATTCAACCATCCAATGTCTCCCGCTGTCTGTAACCTTTTCAATTTAACATTGTGGTACGGCCCAAGTACTTGATTTGAGAACTTTGAGCCAGCTGCTACAAGACCAGTCCTTGTTCCTACCGGGCCCGGTCACATACAATTTTATTTTCTGTGTGAGTACATTGAGAGTTAATTGAACCCGGAGCCAATTTCCTTGTGTGTGCACATTCTGATTCTGATTTTATTTTATTTCTTTATTTTTTGCTTGCACTCATTTGTGCTAGAAATGGAAGTTTGACTTTCAGACTTGTTTTGCTGTACCAGTTCACCAAAATAAAGGTAGTGAAGTGAAAACAGGAAACCAGTGGTTTAGAAACTCACATGGCATCAGAACGTCTGTTCGACTCGATTGGGATGTGAGTTCAGCTGCAGGTATGATCCTACCAGGAACCATTTGATTAGACCACCTGCCAACAGGAGTCTCCCGATTTTTAACCCTTTCTCCCACTGTGCTCCCGATTGGTAATTTCTCCTGCTAATCTCCTGATTTGTAGGATATGTGTTGTGGTACCCTGCAACCCAACCCAGAGGCAGTGACGCAGTGACGCACGGTGCATCACTGCGTCACTGCACTCGCTCAAGCTCTCAGTGCCACACGAAGAAGAGATGCCCTGCCAAATTTCAGTGCGAGACCTTCCCGTTTCTAAATTGGCCACATTAGCAAATACCATGCGTTTTGCAAGCTATGTTTTGCAAGCTATACATTGTGCAAGCTATGCCAGCCTATGTCGTTTTGCAAGCTAAGTAGCCAGTATGTCGGGAAAAAGTTAGCAAACATGCTAAACATTGATGCCAAACACAAACAAGCCGTGGAAGCACAGAGAGGAACTTCTACCATATTTCAAGATGTGTGTTTGATGCTCACAGATCTGAACATTCATTAATTAGTATTTAATAAATGTATTTACATGTATTTAATAAATACATTCGCTAATGTATTTAATAGATTCATGTATTAAATACATTAGCTAATGTATTTAATAAGTACGTTATTGGAATGAGTGTTTACATGACACCACTCCCTACCTACCAAACACCAATTGTTGTCTTTTTTAGGGCTGACAGGGAAAATATGCATGCAGCTCAGATTAGATTAGATTAGATTAGATTAGATTAGAGTGTATTGGTCTTACAACGTTATGATGGAACTTATATGAAGGCCATCCCCATATCAATTATGTCTCATAAGTTGTTGCAGCAATTTTTAGGTTAATAATACCATTTTGTTACACAGATTTGGTGCAAGATTTAACCATTTTTGATCACATTTGAATTGATAAAAATGGTCAAGAATCCACCCCCAAATACCAAATTAAGACACCAAGACCTTGAACAACACTATAGAAAAATGTATGCTGTGGTTTGGTACAGTGTATCACAACAACCTTTTGACATGTGGATACTTCTGTAAGAAATGGTACTATACTAACAGCATCACACATGAATACAATTGGGCCGTCAATTGATGTTCCTATATAATGGTAAATGGCCTGCATTTATATAGCGCTTTTATCCAAAGCGCTTTACAATCAGTAGATAGTCTACATTCACCCATTCATACACCGATGGCGGCAGGCTGCCACGTAGCAAGGAGGGTTAAGTGTCTTGCCCAGGGACACAACGACAGCAGCTGGGAGGGAGTGGGGATCGAACCGCCAACCCTTGCGTCATTGGCCGACCCGCTCTACCTCCTGAGCTAAAGCCGCCCCCATATATAATAGCACACTACTGTACAGGCATCAGATACAGATGTTACGTAGCCTCCAGACCACATACTGTACACTGAGATGACAAAACACAGGACAAGCACAAGCACAGGGTATAGTGCTTGCACAAAGGATAGTTGCATCTTATCTTGTGTTTTTGAATCTCAGTGTATATGTGCTCTGGAGGCTCAAATAAAGTAGGAGGCACCTTGTATCCAACAGTTAAACTTCTGTAATTAACTATTGTTGTAGAATAACGGACGCTCTCTCATGGCTGGTCAGAGTTTGATTCCAAATTTATTATGAACACAACAAATCATATTTATACTGTCTCTTGCACACACAGGAAACTGGTCAGGAACACCACTTACAGCTATCTAATGACCCTTCCTCCAGGGATTCATTGTTTTGAGCAAGTCTCCAGATAGATCATTTGGCGTGGACACACCAAACCTCTTTGCACGCATACAGTACTTGTATTCCCACACAGCAGCATTCATACTGGTAAAAGTCAACTCGATTATGTTTAAATGTGTAAATGTCTACAATACTATTTGCATATTCACATATCATGGAAATATTAAGGCAGATGCTATTTGTACCCGGGTGTAAATAGCTCATGTGACCATTTACACCCCGATTCACAGGGGGGGGGGGGGGTTTGGGGGGCGGGGCGGGGTATAAGTTATTGGAGTGCTGTCTTGGAGTAATTCCTTTCTGTGACATTTTTTGGAGGATTCAGCACCCACAGAGGGTTGAGTGCGTTTTTCTGGTATTTTGATTTGTCCTTCTCAGTGAAAATATGGTGTAGCCTACATATGTTTCTCATAGGATGATTGATGGTTATATCTGGATGGGGAGATGTAAAAAAAACAGGAAGTTGAACATTACTTGGCTTGTGTTAAATTAACCTATAATTCGTCAATTATAAACGTCAGGCAGCTCTTTTATTTTCTGTGGAGCAGTGCTGTAGTGGTCAAAAAAGGTGGATAAACTAATTTCGGAGGCAGTTTTCTCGCGTTGTGCTGTTATAAAAAAAGGTGGCTAAATAAACTTCAGTCTCCCATACGAGACTAGATAGCTGGAACAACTGAAACTGAATCATATCCCTATAATATTGTAGCGGGCTGGATTTATGTGCTACTGTATTTGTTTATGTCTGACTGTCTCTGGTGTTATTTCGAGTGAAGGTCAGGTCATGCAGCTCTTTTTAGAGTGTATAAGGGCTTAGATCTTTATGATGGAACTTATATGATGGCCACCCCCATGTTCAATTATGTCTCATAAATTGTTGCAGCAATTTGGGGGTTGATAACATTTGTTACACATATTTGGTGCAAGTAAATTCTTGATCACATTTGAAATGATAAAAATGGTCAAGAATCCCTCCAAAATACCAGAAATGTATTAATTGCATCTTTCGGCGATTGGGTGGGGACCACTTCTGTTCTGGAAATTGCTCAGAAACTCCCTTATTGTCAATATACCTAGGAATAATGATAAATAAACCTAGTATGTGCAGGTTGGTGATGTCTGGGCACACAAATGTGACTTGATCACTTGCCCAAATCATATTTGTGGCAGTGCGGACAGTCTTACAAATCTGATTTGGGAAAGAAATCAAAAATCAATTCAATTCAATTCAATGTATTGTTGTCCACAATGTGGAAATGTGTCTTTGGCTTCACAGGTTTGCTTGCACACATGAAAAGTACAGTACATGCAACAAACAGCAGAATACACAGTACACCACACAGGAAATGACAGGGTACGTAATACAACATAGAACAAGACAACAGGACAACAGCACAAGACAGACAGTCATAACGGACATGGTTCTGATGTGGATGACGTTTATGAATGTAGCAGATTTATTGCATTTGGTATGAAAGATTGTTTGTAGATGTTCTTGGTTGCTGCAGGAACTCTGTCGTCTCCCGAGGGCACTTTTGTGAACTCATTAAAAAGGGGATGTACAGGGTCAGACACAATTTGTCTGGCTTTTCGTGTCGCCCGTGTTTTATAAATACATCCCAGTTGTTCTTGTTCTTTCCCAATAATTTTACTCGCCATGTTTGTAATTCGGGACAGTCTATTTCTGTGCTTAGCTCCTAGATTCCCATACCATGTCCACATGTCAAAGGTCAAAATACTTTCAATAAGATACTGTAGACAGTCTCCAGAATAGCTTTGCTTATTTTGTATGAATCCAATTTCCTGATGAGATACAAACGCTGCATTGTTTTTTTTAAAGACGTATTCTGTGTTAGCTGTGAAACTTGACCAGCGTGCAACTCCAGAGGAGCCTCTCTGACCAAGGGAACCTTGGGGTCCTTTTGACAAAAACACACAGTAGCCTATACATCTGGAAACAATCCAACTGACAGAGGCCGCCCTCCCTCTAGGGACTTTATCTGATACCTATAATTACAGATATAGTATAATATAGAATATTACACAGAATATGAAGAATATAACACAGAACATGAAATATACTTCAGAGTCAAGAAAGCCAACCTCTCCTACACAGGCTGCCTACCCAGCACCACCAGCCTACCCTCCATTGGGTGGAGGGGGGGAGGGGGGGAGAGAGAGAGAGAGAGAGAGAGAGAGAGAGAGAGAGAGAGAGAGAGAGAGAGAGAGAGAGAGAGAGAGAGAGAGAGAGAGAGAGAGAGAGAGAGAGAGAGAGAGAGAGAGAGAGAGAGAACTTATAGGAAGTCAAGTCAAATGGAGACGGCTGAGGCAGTTCAAATGAGCACAGAGCAGGACTGACGTCTGTCTGTATCTCCTCTACAGACAAAGACAGAAAGTCTGTTGGACTGGACCTGATGTGAGTTCACCAGGTAAGGATACCACAAAAAATGACACGTTTGATAGATGACAAATGGAGAATTGTGTTGCGTTTGTACGGCTATATGACTGTGTGTATGATTCATTCTTTCAAGATGTGTGTTTGATGCTCACAGATGGGATTATTCATTGTATGCATTAGCTAATGTGCGTAATTGTACTCGCATTCCCAACGTTTGTCTTTGGAGCCAAAGTGATTCTTGTCTAAGAACGTTTTCCACGTTTTACTTTTAGTGCTGCAGATCAAATCAACAGCAGATTTGACACACTTTATTTCACGGCAGGCCTTCATTGAAGATGTCCGAGATCCAGCCCGCCATCTGGATGTGAATCGACCAGGTAAGGATCATTATCAATAAAATGTGGAGCACCATGAGATTTGAGATTTCATTGTATTAATTCATGCTTGCAGTGAAGCCAGGGCCCCACTGAAAAACTGCAGAACTTTACAAATCACACAACAATTACTAAATATAAAAAGATAGGCTACACACAAAACAATTACAGAGTTAAAAATATTTCAGGGCAGCAAGGACAGGTAGCAGTCATGGTAGCCATTGCTGTTATTTGTGCGGCCAACTAAAGAGTCTCATTATATAGTCGAACTGCAGTATGCAGAGTTGAGTTTCTCAGCCTGTTGGTCTTGGCCTTGGGTTCAGCCAGCTTGTGCTACTTCCTCAGTGTCTTGGCAGTGCAGCTGCCTCGTGTTGGAGGTAGCAGGTGATGCAGAGGGTGTTGTTTGTTGTGCATGTCCCTGACCAGCTTCACTGCAGCCTCCTCCCTCCTGGTCTGGAGTGATGGTAGGGGTTGTGAGATGTTACCAGCTCTCCTTCTGATCATTTTGCAGGCACATGTCTGGACTCGCTCTAGCTCTGCCTGTTGTTTTTTTGAGCAGCCCACCAAGAGCACTGAGCTGTATTCCAGACACGGCCTGATGAGAGTGCTGTAGATAAGATGGTAATCCGTGTCTCACCATGACAATGAGATAGTGCAGCCGCTTGGAGGCAGTTTTTATTGCCTTCTCAATGTGAAAATCTCCAGTCAGTTTTTGGTCAAGGTGGTATCCCAGATACTTTGTTGTTTCCACAACAGGTACCTCCTGTCCCCCCAGCATCAGCGGGGGGGAGGAGGAGGAGGGGGGGGGGGGGGGTGGTGGGTCCCGTGTAAAACATATCCGCAGCTCTACTGACTTTTTCGCATTCAGCATCATTTTGTTCTTTGCTGCCCACTCGTCCAGGCTTTGTGCCTCCAGGCGCATTGATGTGTCTGACATGATGTTGGATATGTTGCTCTCGACAACCCGATGTCATCTGCATATCCAACATCAAGAGTGTCCTCAAACACAGCATCCCGGGTGGCCATATAGAGGAGGAAGACATATGGAGAAGCTACCCCCCCCTTGTGGCACGCCAGGTGTAACTTCACTCCAGGGGCTGTAAGCCCCATTTGCCACCACTCTTTGTCTCCTCCCTGTGATGTAGCTGTGTAGCCAGGCTGTCAGAGATGGGCACAGTTCTACGTCCAATATGTTTTGCATCAGGGTCCCGTGGTCAACTCGGTCGAACGCCTTTGACATATCCGCCAACAGTACTCTCACCATTGTTGGTTTAGAGTCGGTTTCAGTGAGCCAGGTGTGCATTGCTCTAACTAAAGCCGTTGTGGTACTGTGCTTGGGCAGATATGCATATTGGTTTTTACACACATCGAGCACTGTGGGCATGAGCTATTTTAATAGAAATCGTTCTATTGTTTTCCCTACACAAGAGGTTAGAGAGATGGGATGCCAATCTGAGATTGAGAGCCATGATCTTGGCCTTTGGGTATGGGACAGACGTTTGACTCTTTCCATGTGTCGGGGACACGCCCCTGTTGGTAAGGGCAGTTGGCCAGATGTGTAGGCTAATGACCGGAGCCAGGTCCTCGGCCTGTTCTTTAAGCAGCCAGGTTGGAATGCCGTCTGGCCCACCTGTTTTCCGGGGGTCCAGCCGAGTGAGGGCTAGCTTCATCTCACCTATGCTACAGATATCACTTTGTGTGGGAGGTTTGGGTAAGGGGAAAACACAGTAGGGCGTTGCTTTAGTCCATGATTTGGCAAAGAAGTTGTTCAGGGCTTCTGCAGCTTTGTTTTCTTCTACTCCCTGTATTCTAATTTTTGCATCAGGTGATTTAGTACGTCCTAGGCCTTTATTTATAAAGTCCCACCATTCCTTGGGGTTCTTTTTCTTCAGATTTTGCATTTCATTTTTATAGTATCTTGTTTTTACCTTATGTATAAGTCTTTGGACGGAGTTTCTAATTTCTCTCCTTTTTCCCACTTTCCCCCATTTATTATAGGCTTTTTGTCTTTTCTTTATAGCCTGCTTTATTTTCTCCGTCATCCATGGTTTGTCCGCAGTTGTTATTTTTTTCTGTCTCACAGGCATGCATATGTCCATCGCTGTCTGGATATAGTTGTTGAAACTTGCTGCCTTGGCAGTGATGCCCTCAGCCTCGTAGACAGCAGACCAGTCGGTCATAGCGATGCATGTTGCAAGAGCCTCTTTTCTTTCTTTCGTCACTAACCGGCCCCTCCTCCTCTTCACCTGTTGTTTCTGCCCTGTTGTGTTTATTGGGCTCAACACCAGACACTTGTGGCCGCTGGAACCCAGGGGGGCAAGGGTGGTCGGAGGGCTGTAGAGTTTAGCCATGTTCGTAAAAATCAAGTCTAGGGTGGCCTGCCCCCGGGTCTGACGTTTAACTATCTGCCGAATATCAGGGTGGGAGGAGGTTAATGTAGTTATAGTATAACTACGGGGTACAAGGAGTGAATTTAAACTTTAACTAGAGGGTAACAAGATCTGTAGTTATAGTATAACTACGGGGTACCACACTGTAGTTATAGTATAACTACGGGGTACAAGGAGTGAATTTAGACTGTAACTAGAGGGTAACAAGATCTGTACTTATAGTATAACTACGGGGTACCACACTGTACTTACAGGGTAACTACGGGGTCGCAGGCTGTATTCTGAAGCAGGGGACCAATTCTGTACTTATAGGCTAATTACGGGGTACCACACTGTACTTACAGGTTAATTACAGGGTCGCGGGCTGTATTCTAAAGCAGGGGACCAATTCTGTACTTATAGGCTAATTACGGGTACCAGTTAAGTTATAAGTTAAGTTAAGTTAGTTAAGTTAAGTTAAGTTAAGTTAAGTTAAGTTAGTTATCCTTTATTTCCTTTATTTATTTATCCCCTTGGGGAAATTCATCCTCTGCATTTGACCCATCCTCTACTAGGAACCTTCCTAGAACTAGGAGCAGTGGGCAGCCACTGTGCAGCGCCCGGGGACCAACTCCAGTTCTTTTGCCAGTGCCTTAGTCAGGAGCACTGACAGGAGTATTAACCCTAACATACATGTCTTTCTTGATGGTGGGAGGAAACCGGAGCACCCGGAGAAAACCCACACGGACACGGGGAGAACATGCAAACTCCACACAGAAAGGACCTGGGACGGACCGGGGTTCGAACCCGGGACCTTCTTGCTGTGAGGCAACAGTGTTAACCACTGAGCCACCGTGCCGTCACACTGTACTTATAGTGTAACTACGGGGTACAAGGAGTGAATTAAGACTGTAACTACAGGGGAACAAGATCTGTACTTATAGTATAACTACGGGCTACCACACTGTACTTATAGTATAACTACGGGGTACAAGGAGTGAATTTAGACTGTAACTACAGGGTACAAGGACTGTAGTTATAGTATAACTACGGGGTACAAGTAGTGTAGTTATAGTATAACTACAGGGTACAAGGAGTGTAGTTATAGTATAACTACGGGGTACAAGGACTGTAGTTATAGTATAAATACGGGGTACAACGACTGTAGTTATAGTATAACTACAGGGTACAAGGACTGTAGTTATAGTATAACTACGGGGTACAAGGAGTGTACTTATAGTATATGATGTCATCAATCTAAGGCTGTAAGGCTATTATAATGTAAGGCTATTATAGTGTACACAAGTGCCAATATAATGTCATCAATCTAAGGCTGTAAGGCTATTATAATGTAGGGCTATTATAGTCTACACAAGTGCCAATTATGATGTCATCAGTCTAAGGCTGTAAGGCTATTATAATGTAAGGCTGTAAGGCTATTATAATGTAAGGCTATTATAGTCTACACAAGTGCCAATTATGATGTCATCAGGCTGCTTTTTATATTGAGCTCTGATTCCTTTTTTTGGCCAGTGCACGCAGTGGCGCAAGCCCTATAACAGGGTTTGTCCACCCAATTTGCAAGCCCATTTGGTCCCACTCAGAAACCATAAGACCTGCTGCTACCGAACTTGGTAGGTAGGTTCACAGAGTCACCTTTTACTATGGGTGGAGAAATTACACTTGTTGACCACTAGGTGGCGCTCTAACAGCCCTCTTTACGTTTTGGTCCATAACTTTTGAACGGTAGCATCTACAATCAAAATTATTTTTTCCCTGGATTCCTTGGGTTATTCCGCATCTGCTGATAGAGGCCACACCCATTTTTGTCTAACTAGATTTTCCACCATTTTGAATTGTCCCCAAAGCACATAGCTGCACACCTGTAACGAGGTTCATTAGGACCTAATGAACCTCGGTACAGGTGTGCAGCTATGTACTCTGAGCTGATAAAAAACAATTGTGTCATTTCGACTATAGGGGGCGCTATGGCAACAATAAGTACCTGTAGCTCAGAAACCATAAGAGTGACTGTTCCCAAATTAGGTTCATAGAGTACGCTTCTACTCTGGCCTAAAAAATTACACTGATTGACCTCATGGTGGCGCTATAGCTGCCCTCTTTACATTTTGTCCATAACTTTGGAACCATAGCTTCTACGTTCAACATTCTTTCTATATAGACCACGCCCATTTCCGTCTAACTAGATTTTCCGCCATTTCGAATTTTGTCCAAAAGCATTTTTTCGCTATTTCTCCTTCAAATTTTGTCAAATCTCCACCAAACCACATCTGTCCTGCACAAAACCTGTCTTGCCATTTTTTGAAAGACCTCACCGTTGCGATAATCGACTTGCAAAGTGTCGTGGGTGGGGCCTATTTCACAGAAATCGCTATTTCGCCTTCTAATTTTGTCCAAACCACAGCGCACAGCATGTGTGGACTGTGCTGCTCAAAACTTATTTTGTGGTTTTTTGAAAGCCAGCACCGCACCGTAGGCTATTTCATCATGAGCTTATGATTTTGGGATACTGCTATGGGAGAGATGTAATTAGAACAATAGAAGTTGAAAAGGCACCATGAGGCTATCCAGAGGGGTGGGGTCCTTTTAATGCAACAAATACACATAGAATTTCACAATAAATACATTATTGCACATGCGCGCGCACACACACACACACACACACACACACACACACACACACACACACACACACACACACACACACACACACACACACACACACACACACACACACATTAATGTATTATAATAAAATGTTTTATTAAATGCAACTACATAGGCTAATTAAATAATTATTTTCTAGGGCTTTCTTACCATACTGATTTTCCATTATATTCTTCATACTTTTGCCTTCGACAGCCCTCCACTTTAACAATGTCGCTGCCTGCTACAACCAACAGGCCTGTCAACGCTTTTCTGCGCTGGCCATATGCTAGGTTTCGACCTAGCCTTGTTTATTATAATTTTTTCTGCCTTATGATTAAATTGTAATGTGAATGTACTGATATGGTGAGGTTCCAATAAGCCCTCGTCGGGTTTCCTACCTCACCAGCACAAGTTTTTTTCTCTCTCTCTTTCCTCTAAAAAATGTATTTTATGTATATGATTATTGTGTATCTTGTGCAAACCAATAAACTAAACTAAAGTAAGAACCACTGACACTTTTTGTGGTGTCAGTACCATTCAGAAAAGGCTTGAACCCCTTTCATTCACTTTGTGTCTATATATACAGTATATATATATTTAGAATCAGAATCAGAATTGTTTTTTTCGGCCATAGTATGTTTGCACATAGGAAATCTACACGTTTTATGTAATATATTTTCTTTTACTGTACATTTTACTTGTGAAGCACTTCAAGATTTGTTTCTGCAGATGAAAACCCAATTTATTATTATTATTATTATTATTATTATTATTATTATTATTATTATTATTATTATTATTATTATTATTATTATTATTATTATTATTATACCAGGGAAGCAACAATGGCGGATAGAGAGAAGCTCTTGAAAATACTGGATGTGTTGGGAGATGAAGAATTCAAGAGCTTCAAGTGGTTCCTGCCACAGGCCATCCCAAAGAGCCGACTGCAGAAGGCAGACAGGCTGGACACAGTGGACCAGCTGGTGCAGACCTACAACCAGCAGTCTCTGGAGGTGACCAAGCAGGTTTTGGTGAAGATCAACAGGAATGATCTAGATCCTTACCTAGGACCCAAAGGTAAGTCATGGACAGATATAAATATATGTGAAGAACAGAAATGACACTGAGGCCCAACTTTAAAAAAGTGAACCTAGCTGCGTCTCTCTGTGTTCAGCCATTTCAATGCTATGTCTGCTGCTCCACACGGGTAGAAATTTCCCAGAAAATCTGGCGGATGTGACGTTCTGCGCATTCATGAGCCTGCTTCTCAGTGCTTCAGCCAGTAAATACACCAACGAAGAAGAAGTAGGCTAACACAGGCTAACGTTACATTAGCTAGATAATGCAGTCAATAAATTCAGCAACCAACCAACAACACAGAGTCCAGTAAAAAGTGCTCACAAAAAAAGAAAAAAGATTTATCTAACCCCGTCTGGCCAAACAGCAGCACCCCCCCGAAACTAGCGTCGGGGCTGTGTTTTCGGTTGGAGGGACCGTCCGCTTGTTGTATTAGCTGCTGTGATATTGTGGTTTTAGCCGGCTATAGAACGTTAGCAAGCAGCTAACTTTATTACGTTATAGCCAATTGATTGACCCCCCAGAAGTTCCGCTAATAACGTTACCGTCTTGTGTGGATAATGCAACAGTTGCAAATATGTGAGGCTGCCCTGCGCTCTGTGCTGCTCTGTGAAGCTGCCTATTATAACGCTAGCTTGCTTGCTAATGCGGATAATCAATTAACACCCAGAAGCTCCACGAATAACGTTACTGTCTTGTGTGGATAATGTAACAGTCATAAATATGCCTTACGTTACTACTGTTATGCTTATGGAACATTGTTTGACTGTTCCATTTGGTCGTGTCCAGCTCACATCAGCCCCAGGCATTAGACTGTATAATAATAGGGGGGAGCAGTTAGCTCCTGGCTCATGCTAATGTTAGTATCCACCAGGCCTGGACTGGGACAAGAAAGTGGCCCTGGCATTTTTGGCCGATTGTTTGTAAACAAATGCACGTCCACAGCACATGTATCAGCTGCCCCACTGACGTCAACACTTGGCTACACTATTAGCATAACAGCTAGCTACACAACATGTCATGTCCTCCGTGGAAACGCGCAAAATGCAATGCTTTATAAGAGACAGTACTTCTGCAACTTGGACAGAGTTTTTGCCGAGAGCAACCATTTTCCCACTGGCATTCTGCGAAGACCCGCCCTACTCTGCCTGTGATTGGTTAGTATGTTGCCTTCCTTGGTTGGGATTGATCTAACCTCGCGTCACCAGGCTCTTCTCGGCAAGAAAGAGCCTGGCCTCCGTTTACAAGTGATTTTGTCACCCTGCCTGTTTCCGGCCTAGAGCCCGCCCTAGACAGGAAACAACAGCGGAAATAGCTCGTTAACTTGACAATCAGACACAACGAATAAGAAAATAAAACGACAAACAACTAGCCTCAACACGAGACTCATCAGTCATTAACAAAATATGGACATACCGAACACAAGTTTTTTATTAGAAGTTCTTGTAGAAACATTGCGGATTCACAATATCACATATTTTAAGCCAATACAGAAGCTTTACTTTTCAAACAAATGGCCAGTTGATGGAATAGTTATAGTTATCTGTCCGCTGTTATTGATAATGGAGCTTGATCCTCCATTATCAACAGTTGAAATCCAAAGGCATCTCTGCTCCAGGGCCGTTTCTAGCCTGCTACATTAGGGTGGGCTGGTAGAAATATTAGGGGGGCAACTTTGGCGGTAGGTTGCCCAGAGGTTGTCGGTTCGGAGATGGGGATTAAGCTGCCTTATATTCTAATTTATAAAGAACGATTCGAAGCAGGGTGTAGAAGCCATTTCCAGAGTTAAGTGTAGTAGGGACACCAAATTGTTCCAGTAGGTGTGTCACCATTGTGCTTTGGGTCACATAAGTAGGAACTTACACTCAGGTGACAGGCCAATGTTTACAAATCTATTAACTATTTGCAAACTAACTATGTACAAACTAACTATTTACAAAACTATTATTATATTTACCAGACTTTTAGTCTAATTCAAACTCAAACTGAAAAGTGGCAAAGAACTGGTATTTGATGTGTCCTATAAACTTACCTGACTCAAAATAAATAGCTATAAGCGAACTTTGTCAAAACAAAATGTGAAAAGGTCGATCAGATCAGCCCCTGACCTGACCCCGACATACTAGAGGGGGCCTTTTTGAAACACAACTTCCAAAGCCTCCAAACACGTCGGGACATCCCCAGGGATCAACACACACAAGGTTCGAATGGTGCAGTGTCACACCTTAAAGAAGCTATGTGTATAGGTATCACATGACCGTAATCTGATAACCTCGCTTTGTGGCATTTTCAGCCTCATTCATCATTCATTTTTTTCTCACGTTTCTCACATTTGTAAGGGAGTCAGGAAGGCACAGTGACCTACATCTAGACCAGCTGTGAGTCCAGATTTGAATGAATCCTCGTCATCGCTGGAACCTCTTTTCTTTCCCCACTCCACCTTACATCCTAATATATATATATTATTGACGGTGTTGGTCTCATCTCGGAATTGTAGTCAGTATTACTCAAACCAGACTTTTAGTCTAATTCTAACTCAAACTGAAAAGTGGCAAAGAAAACAACCTTGAAATCAGATTAACTCGCCCTAAAATTAAATAAAAAATCCTTCATCCATAGTTTCAAATAATCAATTCCATAACTTTTTTTTTCATTGGATGAGCTTAGTTCTCAAATAAAATCAAAGACTAATACAGTGAGAGTTCTCAGTCACCATAGCTAATATTAACCAAACTAGGTCTTATTCAAACTCAAACTGAAAAGTGACAAAGAAAACAACTAAATCAACAAATCAAGCCTATACTCAAAATTCAACCTAACTATATTAGTATACGGTATATTATATATTTGGGATATATAGGCTATATCCCAAACGGGCAAAATCAGAAACACTTTACAGGAGTCGGAGCAGTGCCTGTGGAGTGTACAGGAGCTGTAATGTTAGCTGGAGCCTCTGATGTGCTAGCAGCAGCATCATCGCTAGAGGCAGTGCCAGCTCAAGCCTTTATGGGGCCCTAAGCAGAATCTGATTTGGGGGCCCGCACCACCTCGCCCAGACACCCATATGGCCATCTGTAATGGAAATATACCTTTGTCTTTCTGTTGTTCCCATCTTCTCTTTTCATTGTGTATGAATGTAACACCAGCTCTGACGGAGACAGTGGAAATTAATTAAAACACTAGCATTAACTAGCCCGTCTGTACAACACAATATTATGTTTTTGTGTGATTAATATTCAAATATAATATATTGAGAAGAATCAAGTGTTCTTGGGGGCCCTAAGCAGGTGGGGCCCTAAGCAGTTGCTTAGGGCCAATCCCAATGTTCGCCCTACTCACTACCCCTAGCCCTTATTCACTACCCCTAGCCCTCACCCACTACCCCTTCACCCTCGAAATGAAGCCACAAGGGGTAGGGCTTTGTAATCTTCCCTAGGAATTGGGACACCACTTCCCTGGAATCAAAATGTGTGATTACTAGAAGGCATAACGTCGTTAGCTTGCTACCATAACGTTGTCATTGTAACATATTGTGTAAATATGATTGGTGAATAAACGTCAGTTGTTGTCTAAGCGGTGCCCGAGTCACATCAATATATAACAGTCATAGCTAACGTTAGCGACTGGGACTTGGGAGCAGCTGCGGGGGGGGGGGGGGGGCTGGCTAGCCAGCTAACGTTAGCTAGCCAGCAAACATTACGAGGCAACATAGCTAACGTTACTTGCTGGCTTGTTATAATAATGTGAAATATCCAACAAATTTGCAGGACAGATGCGAGCTAACAAGTAACGTTAACAGGACATGGACATTTGTGATTTTTCTTCCCAGACTTTTGCGTTCCGTCCACATCTTCTCGCTCTTGCTCTTGTTGTTTGATTCAGTATGCAAATTTGATGACGTAAAGCATTCTGGGAAATTTCCTCTAGCCCTTGCTCGGCAAGTCAGCATCTGAAATCCCTCGCTCTGAAGGGCTAGATTCATAACCCCTACCCCTCGTTATGCCCACTACCCCTACATGCAAAAAGTAATTGGGACACCACTACCCTCGCGGGAACGTGCAAAATGTAGGGGTAGGGCTAAAAAGTAGGGCGAGGGGGTGTATTGGGACTGGGCCTTAGTTTGCTTATGCCTAGGGCCGGCCCTGGCTAGAGGCAGAGGCAGCACAGGGCTTTAGTATCAGAAACCGATACATCATGAACCCTTTCACTAGCATCACAGCATTCACAAACTACACATTTTCTGGGAAAGGGAAGGTCAGATTGCGATGCCTAAAAGGACCCTATGTATTTTTCCGCTCCGAATCCAACGCCACCACCCACGCTACGATCTACAGTTGCAGAGAATCGTCCGCCCTGAAAAGAAGAGTATTACTATTTTCCTAACTTTTGATTGGTTGGGCAAGACTCATTTCTGGGTGGGCTTAGCCCACCCCTGCCCATGCCTAGTTCCGGCCCTGCTCTGCTCTGCTGCCGGTGCTGGGAAAGACATGGGCATTGATCATACCATTTAACAGAGCGAGTACTCCATTGTCTTTAGCTCTCCAGAAACCTTCCTCGGCAGTGACTACTAGAGAAATGTGCTAACGCTACGATACAACTTGTCAAGCTAACGGCAACAAAGTTGTTTTTTGGCGCACTTATTTACGGTATTGTTTCCCGTTTCCTTGGTTTACGCCCCCATGACAAAAAGCGGAGTAAAAGGTGCCCAGACTAGGATTGATCAGGTTTTAGCAGAGCAATTTAGAGAGAGAGTGGTGTCAGTGGAGGACTAAAATGCATGACTCATTAGCCAATGAACAGCCAGGAAGGGGTCGCTACTTTTAAATGCTAAAATAAAGCTGAATGTACAATTTGATTAGGAAAAAAACCTGTTAAAAGTACAACACAAACTTTCCATTTTGCTGCAACTCAACAGTGCTGCTTAATCCAGGACCTTACTTCCTGGAACTCTTGAGAGTAAAAAACTGGTCCATTGGAGTGAATGGAGATGTTGCGAATCTTCTATATACACGGTTTTAGACATGAGCTCTGGACATGAGGAGCGAGAACACAAGGTGATTTAAAGAGACAGTACAGTGCCTGGTCGGCTGATCCGCATGAGCCGCTGGCCTGGGGGAGATTTATTTATTTATGTATTTATTTATTTTCCCCCCAACGACCGGCCCCAAGGTGCGTTTGCCCATGCACCGGAAAAACGCCCAGTGAATGAAATGACCAATCCAGGCCTATTATCCACTTCCCCGCCGCCAATGCAAGCCAAAACACCACCAAACATGCCATAGTGAAGTCCACTAATTCGTCCAGAATCCTTCCCGGCCGTCTCGAGTCAAGTGACTTTTATCAGCTAACGTTACAAAGCAACACCTCTGCTGTCATTGTTTTAGCGAGGCAGCCGCTGGGCGCGGGGCACGCGCGCTAGCTCGAGCACATGCTGCCTGCAGTCCCTCTAACGGCCAACGGTGTCAGTTAGAAGTTACAGAATGGACCTTTGAATCTTGCTAACACTTTATTTGGATAGTCAAATATTGACACCAAACTAATGATCAAGTGACACAAAGTAGATGCTCAACAAAGTGTCACTTGTGTATTTGCTCTATCTCTACAGACTATGGAACCCTACACCTAACATTACTGTAACCCAAGTTTAACCCAAGACCATGGGCATCGCTTTTCGACCAATTTGACCTTAATTTGTAGTTCCGCCAATCGTTCAGTATTTATGTAAAGAGTTGTTGTAAATTCAAGCTCCTTTAAAGTTTATATCTCTCTCTCTCCCTGCATCTCTCTGTCCCTCTCTCTCAGCAGATGCTGACGTCACTGATGGCTGGGAGACTTCAGAAAACAGAGGAGCTTCCTTCATTCAGCCACAGACTGTTCCTCTTCAGCGTTCCTATGACCGCAGTCAGACGAAAGGTAAAGCTATAAGAAGGAAGATAGATACAGTATAGAAAAATAGATTTGATGTCCAATCAAATTACTAGGGTTATGTATGAAATAAACTGCCATATTTTAATTTATTTTAGTTAGTTGTTCTCACAATACAGTTTGTTAGTTGATTTTTGTAAAGCCTCAGTTTTCTTTTTATTTCAGTAAAAAAAATGTTTTTAGATTTCGTTATTTTGTTTTCATTAACGATAATAAACTTGCACACTTGTAATGGAATATCTGAATATGAGAATTATCCACAGTCTGCTCTGCCTGATATCACAACCTGTCTGTTCCACTATGTAATCAGGAAGCCTCTGTTCACAATAAGTGCATTCGTAAATAACCACTCCGAGCGCACTGGACCGTAAATTAGGAGCGGTATTGTAATGTACTGTACATCTGTGCTCTCATTTCAGTGTAGCCGGATAACTGCAGAGTTCCAGGGCATGTCTGAAAGGGCCTTATGAATCTTTTTGCTATAGAGGTTTAAGAGAAGCCTTCAGCAGAGTAACATAGCAGATATGTTGTATTATATATATGATATATTATCAGCAATATATAGATATACCCTTAACACTCTGTCTTGAGTATGATCTCCTATTCTGCATGTCCTATTACCTGATACTCATTTATGCATATATTTATTGTTACTTTTAGGTTTTTAGTTTTAGTTTTTTTAGTTTTTAGTTTTGTCACACTTGGTCTTATGCTGTTTTGTTAAATGTTTTGTCTAATCGTGTTTATTGTATTGTATTCATGTAGGGACCCCCCACAAAACAAATCTAATGAGATTACCTAAATCGGCAGTTTGGAGTGATGTTCAATATAATAAATCATGAAGAATAAGTGCACAGTGTTTTCTATCATTTAATCTAGTGATATGAGAGGTTACGGCATGACAGTATTTTTTGGCCCCCAGCAACAATCTCTATTTCTCATGTGTCGTCCCACCGTCCCCCAGTCCCCCCCAGGAAAATGAATTGCACACCCCTGATTTAGGGTGTGTGTATGGACATAATTTGACCTTCATTTGTATTTCCGCCAATCGTTCAGTATTTATGTAAAGAGTTGTTGTAAATTCAAGCTCCTTTAAAGTTTCTCTCTCTCTCTCTCTCTCTCTCTCTCTCTCTCTCTCTCTCTCTCTCCCTGCATCTCTCTGCCCCTCTCTCTCAGCAGATGCTGACATCACTGATGGCGCGGAGACTTCAGAAAACAGAGGAGCTTCCTCCAGTCAGCCACAGACTGCTCCTCCTCAGCTTCCCTCTGACAGCAATCAGACTAAAGGTAAAGCTATAAGAAGGAAGATTATACAGTATATAAAAATAGATTTTATGTCCACCCAAATTACTAGGGTTATGTGTGAAATAAACTGTCATATTTTAATTTATTTTAGTTAGTTTTGCTCACAATACAGTTTGTTAGTTGTTTTTTGTAAAGCCTCACCTTTGTTTTTATTTCAGTATACAAAAATGTTTTTAGATTTCGTTATTTTGTTTTCATTAACGATAATAAACTTGCACACTTGTAATGGAATATCTGAATATGATAATTATCCACAGTCTGCTCTGCCTGATATCACAACCTGTCTGTTCCACTATGTAATCAGGAAGCCTCTGTTCACAATAAGTGCATTCGTAAATAATCACTCCGAGCGCCAGAGCGCACTGGACCGTAAATTAGGAGCGGCATTGTACTGTACATCTGTGCTCTCATTTCAGTGTAGAGGGTCAGATTGGATTCACGAACGCACCCAATGTCACCTTCCTTCTTTGCTATTTCAAAAGAAAGGATGTATTGATGTTGACAATGACAACATGTTATTTACAGAGCACAAACTTTTATAAATAAATAAATAAATATAATTAGCTTCAAATGACTTTCCATGGTCTCACAGGCATCTGTTTGGTGCCACTACCTGCAAAAGAGCCTTGTAGTTTAGTTGAGTTTTTTATTGAATGTTACTTTGTTCTAAACAGATTTCATCACATGGCACCAACAAGCATTCCAATCTAACCTCGAGGACAGTTATATGTGCGTAGAAGAAGGATGGTTAGAGAAGAAAGATGAGAAACCTCTGGATGTTATCTACACAGAGCTCGACTTCACAGACGGGGGTGTCGTACACATCAACAGCCAGCATGAGGTCTGGCAGATTGAGATGGCATCAAGAAAGCCAACAGACACAGATAAAAAAATCAAACCCAGTGACATCTTCAAACACCATTCTGGAAAACACAGATCTATAAGAACAGTGCTGACCATTGGGGTTGCAGGAATCGGCAAAACGTTCCTTGTGCGCAAGTTCATCCTGGACTGGACAAAGAAAAGAGCCAATCAAGATGTAGATCTCATATTGCCCTTCACCTTCCGCCAGCTGAATTTACTGAAGGGAGAAAGCTTTCGTTTTGCAGAACTAATTCACAGATGCATCTGGGAAACCAAAGACATCACATTGGAGGCTCTTAATTACATCTTCACAGAACTACAGAAGTCAGGAAACAAAAGCTTCGAAAAGAGTAAATTCAAAATCCTGTTTGTGTTAGACGGACTGGATGAGAGCCGCCTTCAACTAGACTTCGAAGCCAATGAAAAGTGCTCTAATGATGTGAGACTTGTGACCGAGCCAACCACAGTGGATGTCCTGATGACAAACCTAATCAAGGGGGAACTGCTTCCCTCTTCTCGCCTCTTGATAACCACACGACCTGCAGCAGCCAAACAGATCCCTGGGAAGTTTGTTGATGTGGTGACAGAGGTGAGAGGCTTCACTGACCCCCAGAAGGAGGACTACTTCAGGAAGAGATCCAGTGATGAGGACCAGGCCAGTAGAGTCATCTCCCACATCAAGACTTCACGAATCCTCCACATCATGTGCCACATCCCAGTCTTCTGCTGGATTGCTGCTACAGTCCTGTTGGAAAGCAGTGACAGAGTAGACATGCCCAAGACTCTGACTGAGATGTACACAGAATTCTTGAGGTTTCAGGTCGTTCAGACAAAAAAGAAGTATGGCGCAGAACACTGCCTTCGGTACATTCAGTCACTTGCAAGACTGGCTTTTCACCAGCTGGAGAAAGGCAACCCGATCTTCTATGAGAAAGACCTAAAAAAGAGTGGCATTAACTTCACTGAAGCCTCACAGTACTCTGGAGTGTTCACAGAGATATTTAAAGAGGAACGTGGTCGGAAGAAGGACAAAGACAAGATGTTCAGCTTTGTTCATCTGAGCATCCAGGAGTTCCTGGCTGCTGTTCATGTGGTCCTGTCACTCATCAACAGCAACAAGAATGTAATGCCCATGCCAAGACTGACTTTCACAAATCTGCGGATGTTTTTCAGCAAAACAACTACAACAAAAGTCCACAGGATCGCTATTGACAAGGCCTTACAGAATCCAAATGGACACCTTGACTTGTTCCTTCGCTTCCTCCTGGGTCTTTCACTGCAGACCAATCAGGCTCTCCTCGAAGATCTGCTGACACAGAGAGGTAGTTGCTGGCTGGGAGCTCAGACACCAATGAGCTCAGAGACCAATGAGAAAACAGTCAAGTACATCAAGAAGAAGATAAAGATGGACCTGTCTCCAGAGAGAAGCATCAATCTGTTCCACTGTCTGAATGAGCTGAATGACCATTCTCTAGTGGAGGAGATACAACTGTACCTGAGATCAGGAAATATCTCCACAGTCAAACTCTCTGCTGCTCATTGGTCAGCTCTGACCTTCATCTTACTCTCATCAGAAGAGAAGCTGGAAGTGTTTGACCTGAAGAAATACTCTGCTTCAGAAGAGGCTCTTCTGGGGCTGCTGCCAGTGGTCAAAGCCTCCAATAAAGCTCGGTAAGTGAAACGATAACTTAATATATTAGGATAACTTGAGTACGGTATATCTTTATTCAAATAGTACAAACTTGAAAACATGTTAAAGTTGTTTGTCATCATTACTAATTCTCCTACAGGCTGAGTGTCTGCCAGCTGTCAGAGAGAAGCTGTGAAGCCCTGGCCTCAGTTCTCAACTCCCAGTCCTCGAGTCTGAGAGAGCTGGACATGAGTAACAATGACCTTCAAGATTCCGCAGTGAAGCTTCTCTCTGTTGGACTGGAGAGTCCACACTGTAGACTGGAAACTCTCAAGTCAGTATTCCTCAACCTGGTGAACATTTGTTCTCTATTTTCTATCTTTATAGTGCTACGATTTTGTCATTCATGTCTGCGCTTGCTTGTAAAAATTTATTTTCTGTTTATTCATGCCTTTCCCCGGACCGCCACCATTCCTTATTTCCAATTCAAGGACTTGGCAACCCTAGTCGTGTGCGTGCTTCTTCCTGAATAAGTGCACAGTATGTTTTCTAAAATGTAATCAAGTGATAACTGTACAGGCAAACAAGGAAGTAATTCGGTGTGGGGATTTACTACGAAAATGGCGTTTCACGTAACTATGGATTATTATTTCATCGCGTGGTGAATTACCCGAGTCACAATATGTACATAGAGCTTTTTGTCGCTGTTAGAAATGTGTGTTTTTGGTGACTTTGAACTGCTGTAGCCTACTGTTTCCTCCAATTCATTGGCGATACTAACTAACTGGACGACTGTAGCTCACTATATACTGTACGGTGAGTGACGCTAAAGGCGTATTTGGTCATGTATGGGTGAAATGGGCGAAACTCCCAAAAAGTTGTATCCCTTAAAAGGAGGGAACGTCATCTCATATGCGGTGAAGGGCTGCTCAGTCGTTACAGTGAGTGTGCTATGGCTGTTCAAAGTTAAAACACTTGTTCAGCGTAATGCACAGAGTTGAATCGTTCGTGGGACAGGCAGTCAAAGCAAGGCAAGCAGAAGGCGGACTTGTTTTGATGACGTTTGATGTGTAACATTAGTGAATGGCGGCTAGCTGATATCAGCGGTCTTTAACCCGGTCACACATGCAGCCCTGCTCCCCAGTGCTTCACAGGCTCACCAAGCGGTTTTGTCCAAGCAGTCTGCTGTGCTGACGTGTTTTTGAAGTAGATGTAACTGTGCCCACGCTTCTCACTGTGATTGTCCTGTGGTCCTGAGTAGACGCAGCTGTGTCCCCCATGTGCATCTCAACGAATTATGATGAATTTCATCGATCACGTGTCTTGAAAACGATAAGCGCTGATGACCGATGACCTTCTCTACTCTGCCTCTGATTGTCCCTGATATTTTACGTTAACCAATCATCACTCTTCATGCCAAAACCCAACCATTCATCACTCCCCTGTCCTCTGTGTGTGTGTGTGTGTGTGTGTGTGTGTGTGTGTGTGTGTGTTTGTTTGTGTGTGGGTGGGTGGTGTGCAGGCTGTCAGGCTGTCTGCTCACAGAGGAAGGCTGTGCTTCCCTGGCCTCAGCTCTGAGCTCCAACCCCTCCTCCCATCTGAAACAGCTGGACCTGAGCTACAATCATCCAGGAGCCTCAGTGAAACTGCTTTCTGCGAGAGTGGAGACTCTCAGGTATGGAGAAGTAACATCTGTTAGAAGGCTAAAGGCTGTTTAATCGTTGCAAGACAAGTGTCTGCAACAATGTCTTAAGACATTTTTTTAAGACATGAGTATTACAACTCATCGGTTAAACAAACAAAAAAACTTGTTTTTTCTCTAACCTGTGGGGGCAGCCCCGTTTCAATGTGGTGCAACAGGAACTCAAGAGGCGCGGTCTGGCTCTTCCAATTAAGGATTTATTTTCCGCTCCCTGCGTGTCGCTCTCAAATCCGTCCGTCGCTATGAAACAACAATAACAACTCTAGCTCGTTGCTAGTAGCAAGTAACAACTTGCTATATGCTGAAAATGATAAGTTTTGACTACACACCGGTCACGTTCACTTCATTTTGATCGGGTGAAGCGCAGCATGCCTGCGATCGCTGTTGCACCCATTTTGACGGAGCCTGCCGACAGATTTTCGATAAGTCGAAAGTCTGTCTCGAGAGATGAACCCGGAGCTAATATTAAAGTGAATGGAGCGGGCAGGGTAAGTCCCACTATAAACCATCATATCTGTGTCGTTTCACCTTTGATTGAAAAATGCAGATTAAAGAAAACACATTTTGTGATTTTGACTGATGCCCCATTCGGTCATGTATTAGTATGTATTAGTAATGTATTAGTTAGCTAATCTAGCTCTATTTTGGACCAAGTTCAGTTGAGTTGAGTTGAGCTATGCAGCTGCTAGAGAGAGACATTATCTGTTTGGAGACCAATAATAAGGAAAACAAATGTGCACCTTTACATAAAAAACATTAGTCAACATCACATAATGTCTTTTATTTAATCTGGTGGAAGCGTTTTTCAATAAATGGTGAAACAACACCGATATGATAGTTTATAGTGGGACTTCCATGCCTGTCCCATTCACTTCAATAGAACTGGCCCCAAAAAATTCTAACAGACAGCTCAGGTTTAGTTGTCAGTAACATGACAATAACAATCTAAATTACTATGCTTTTTGCCATTGCGTGTTATCTGCAGAATAAGCAGCCATATTATGGCTGCTTATTCTGCAGATAACAAAATAAACAAAGGTTTTTATAGAACCGAAAGCATATTATGCTTTCGGTTCTATAAAAGCCTTTGTTTATTTTTTGTATAGAGTGATACACTTTACTATTTAGTAAAGTGTTTTAAAACACTCATATCATATTATATAAGAAGTGTGTTTTGTGTTCACAATAGTGATGTCAGTTAGATTTGGTTAGGTCAAAGCTATGCGATATTAAATCATCCATCTTTTCTCACTACATGTGCCTTTCTTACCCCATGGTGTGCATAAACTACAGGTTACGAACTTCTTCCTTAAATACAAAAATGTGAAATTATTACCGGTTATCATATCACTTATAAGCCAGGAGAAGCAGATATTTATCGGTTATCAGCCAGAAGAAGCAGATATTTATCGGTTAGCGTATCGGCTGAAAAAAATCCATATCGTGCATCCCTAATTGAAGGTTATTAAATGTCCATGTTTCCATCATCCATGAAAATCTGCTGATATGACTTTGTTTACCTCCCCAGTGTGGACCATGGTGGAGAGCAGTGGTTGAAACCAGGTCTGACGAAATGTAAGTGTGTATTTAGTTTGATTCATGAAAACAAAGGAACACACATTTAACTATTAAGATAGAAAGTCCTTCCACAGAGCAGTATGTGACATCATTCACAGCCTACTGAATTGATGTTATACCTTATGTAAGCCACATCAGAGATTGGTTGCTTCTTCTTGTAATTTAAATCAATAAATGAATATGCAATTATCACAAACATTCAAGTACTGTTTTAAGCCGTTCCAACTCCTTTACCTGGTAGGTGGTACATAATTCTGCACGCCAAAACAACCAGACACAAGAACTGTTTCTTCCCAGAGGCACTCTCATCACTCTGATGAACACTTAAACCAGTCACTTGAACACTTCCCTAAACACTTCACCAACAGCACTGCTATTGAGCAGGCAGCTCTTTAGCAGCTCTGTGGGAAACCTGTGATCTCGCAAATAGGATCTTACTTGAACTTTTGAAAAAAGTGGTCGGGGAATTTAAACCTATCACCCAGTAAAGAGAAGCCCTATGCCCCCAATCTCTCAATAAGTTATAAAAACTAACAATTATTTAAGCCTTTTTTCCACACACACACACACACACACACACACACACACACACACACACACACACACACACACACACACACACACGATAAATCAATTTTGAATCGTTAGGACGATGTAAATAAAGACAACAGGTGTATTAGATGATAAGCTGCTGCTGTATTGACTCTTGTTCTCTCCATTAGATGCCTCTGAACTTACACTGGATGAAAACACAGCAAACAGACACCTCCTCCTGTCTGAAGACAACAGAAAAGTGACGAGGGTGGAAGAGGAGCAGCCATATCCTGATCACCCAGAGAGATGTGACTTATATTTGCGGGTGCTGTGTAGAGATGGTCTTACTGGTCGCTGTTACTGGGAGGTTGAATGGGAAGGAAGGGTTGATATAGCACTGGCTTACAGAGGAATCTGCGGGAAAGGAGAGGCTGCTGAATGTCCGCTTGGAGGGAATGAAAAGTCCTGGACTCTGGTCTGCTCTGATGAAGCTTACACTGCCTGTCACAATGACATAAAAACAGTCATATCTTCCCTCTCCTCCTCCTCCTCTGACCGAGTAGCAGTGTATCTGGACTGGCCTGCTGGCACTCTGTCCTTCTACAGAGTTTCCTCTGACTCACTGATCCTGATCCACATCTTCCACTCCACATTCACTGAACCACTCTATCCTGTGTTTGGGTTCTGGTGTGGGTCAGTGTCTCTTGTCAGCTCTGACTGTCTTTATTCCCCCAGTGTGGACCATGGTGGAGTGCAGAGGACCAGACCAGCTCTGAGGAAATGTAAGTGTGTATTTAGTTTCATTCTTATGTAAGCCAAGTCAGAGGTTGGTTGCTTCTTTCTTTTTTGGGGGCTGGGCAATATATCGATATGATATGAAACTAGATCTTGTCTTAGATTTTGGATATCGTAATATCGTGATATAACATAAGTGGTGGCTTTTCCTGGTTTTAAAGGCTGCATTACAGTAACGTGATGTCATTTTCTGACTTTAAGTCTTCCATTATTTGCCTTTAGCCACTTTAGCCACTTAAGTCATATCCACAATACTGATGATTATTTATCAAAAATCTCTTTAAATATTTTGTGAAAGCACCAACATTGTCGCAATCTTGATATTGAGGTATTTGGTCAATGTGGCTGTCTTACAACTAAAGATTTAGCCCACTCCATAGAAAATACAGATATATATACCATGCAATGACATTCAGACAAAAATTATAGGATTCTTGGTCCATAACGCATAGGCTTACTTTTATTTAAATCAATAAATTAATATATAATTACTCATAAGAATTTAACTGTTCAATAATTAACAGTCAACCTGTTAATAAATAAACAAATAATAAACACAACAGCTGTATTAGATGAGAAGCTGCTGCTGTATTGAGTCTTGTTCTCTCCATCAGATGCCTGTGAACTCACACTGGACCCAAACACAGCAGAGAGACGCCTCCTCCTGTCTGAAGACAACAGAAAGGTGACGATGGTGACAGAGGAGCAGCCATATCCTGATCACCCAGAGAGATTTGACTGCTGGAATCAGCTGCTGTGTAGAGATGGTCTGACTGGTCGCTGTTACTGGGAGGTCGAGTGGGAAGGAAGAGTGGAGATAGGAGTGACTTACAGAGGAATTGGTAGGAGAGGAGAGGGTGAAGACTGTGTGCTTGGATGGAATGAAATGTCCTGGAGTCTGACCTGCTCTGATGATGGTTACGATGCCTGTCACAGTGGCAGCTCAAGTGACATACCTCCTCCCTCCTTCTCTGACTCTCACAGAGTAGCAGTGTATTTGGACTGGCCTGCTGGATCTCTGTCCTTCTACAGAGTTTCCTCTGACTCACTGATCCTCCTCCACATCTTCCACTCCACATTCACTGAACCACTCTATCCTGGGTTTGGGTTCCAGTGTGGGTCAGTGTCTCTTGTCAGCTCTGACTGTGTTTATTCCCCCAGTGTGGACCATGGTGGAGTGCAGAGGACAAGACCAGCTCTGAGGAAATGTAAGTGTGTTTTTAGTTTGAGAACAAAGCAACACACATTCAACTATTTAGATAATCTAAGTGTTTAAGTCATTCCACATTACTGATGATTATTCTTCAAAAATCTCATTGTTTAAATATTTTGTGAAAGCAACAATAGGAGTCTCGATATCTAGGTATTTGGTCAAAAATCTTGTGATATTTTATTTTGTCTATATCGCCCAGTAGTGATGCGCGGGTCACCCAGAACCTGCCGGGTCACGCGGGCTGGCCCGCCCCCAGGCGGTCTGGCCCGCCCCCAGGCGGTCTGGGTTGGCAAATTATGAAAATATCGCGGGTGCGGGTGGGGCAGGCTCAGAACGTGACAAAGCAACATTATTAAATAATTTAGAGCAGTGAAACATGCAGAGTAATTAACCTTAAGACGTGAACTCTCTCTCACACACACGTAGGCCTACACACTATCAGACAGACTCCTGCTGCACTCTCTATAGCCTACATGGAGTAATGAAACGCTTCAATGAGGTAGCCTATGTGCTCTCAAAACAAACATTTTGGAAGAATTATTCGCTGTATTTATTATTTGGCTCCAATGACGGGTTGGGTTGGGGCGGGCCTTAAAAAACTCACCCGCACATCACTATCGCCCAGCCATACATGTGGCTCTCTTACAACTGAACATTTAGCCCATGCACTTCATAGAAAATATAAAGATATACCTGTATATTGTGTATCACCATTCAGCCTATGGGCTCTATCGTCGCAAAATCGGTAATTTTGCGTTAGCGCCCATTTTGCGCCCGAATAGCACCGCACGCAGCACTAATTGTGGGCATGTTGCGCCGCTGCACTCTGCGTCAAATCGGTGCAAACCTCCCTATAGGTGTGTTTAAACCCAAAATTATCCAGAGGTGTGATCATGTCCACGCCCCTTAAAAGCCACAGTGTCACGTCTGTGACAGCAGCTTCCTCCTTGCTGAGTGGGCAAGCAGAGGGACAGAGTGAGAGAGAGAAAGAGAGAGGGCGAGAGATGGGAAGAGCGAGAGAGGGGGAGAGAGAGAGAGAGGGAGAGAATTGGAGGATGAACGAGTTGGGATTCAGATAAACCATTAGAAACAATAAAATAAAATAAAAATAATAAAAAAAAAGAAATGGTGATCTACGAAAATTGGTGCTGATGGAACGATATTCCATTTGAAACACATTGAAGGGCTATCGCGCAGTTACACAGTGGATATCCCCATGGTGTTATATGTCCCAAAGCGTGCACTTACTGTAATTAGACGTTTCGTTCATATAGGCTATAACATACACATGTAAAATATTAGTTTCTTTAATAGGGTAGGGATGTGTGAGAATTTAATTCTAGCCTATATCAGAAACCCCCTCGGGTTAAGCTATTGACTGCGGTCACGCCATCCGCGCTGTGGAGAAGCGTCTTGCATGCGTGCAATTGCAGTGAAAGAGGTTACTGTATAGGCTAGAGATGCACGGATGAGCTTTTATGCCATCCTAATCCGCGTATACTGTATGCATGAACATATTGTTCTCTCCATCAGATGCCTGTGAACTCACACTGGATGGAAACACAGCACACAGAGAGCTCCTCCTGTCTGAAGACAACAGAAAGGTGATGAAGATGACAGAGGAGCAGCCATTTCCTGATCACCCGGAGAGATTTGATGATGAGCCTCAGCTGCTGTGTAGAAATGGTCTGACTGGTTGCTGTTACTGGGAGGTTGAGTGGGAAGGAAGAGTTGAGATAGGAGTGACTTACAGAGGAATTGGTAGGAGAGGAGAGGGTGATGCCTGTCTGCTTGGATGCAATGAAAAGTCCTGGAGTCTGACCTGCACTGATGATGGTTACACTGCCTGGCACAATAACAGAGGAAAAGTCATACCTCGCCCCTCCTCTGACTCTCACAGAGTAGCAGTGTATCTGGACTGGCCTGCTGGATCTCTGTCCTTCTACAGAGTTTCCTCTGACTCACTGATCCTCCTCCACATCTTCCACTCCACATTCACTGAACCACTCTATCCTGCGTTTTGGTTCGGGTGTGGGTCAGTGTCTCTTGTCAGCTCTGACTGTGTTGATTCCCCCAGTGTGGACCATGGTGGAGTGCAGAGGACAAGACCAGCTCTGAAGAAATGTAAGTGTGTATTTAGTTTGAGAACAAAGCAACACTACAGCAACCCAAATTCAACTATTTAGATAGAAAGTCCATTCACACAGCAGTATGTGACATCCTATACCAGGGATACTCAACTTGCTTTGCCCGGGGGCCGCTTTCGTGAAATGATAGAAGGCCAGGGGCCAGTTAATAAACAAACAATATACATTTTTCTGTAGCGGATTGTAGGTTTTTGGGGTGGGCCTGTGTGGCCCATCGTAGTTGAGTATCACTGGCCTATACTGTGAACAAATGGATTTTAAATCTTATGTAAGCCACATCAGTGTGTCTTTCTTTTATTTAGGGCTGGGCAATATATCAGTATTATATCGATATCATGATATGAATCTAGATCTCGTCTTTGATTTTGAATATCGTAATATGGTGATATGATATACGTGTTGTCTTCTCCTAGTTTTAAAGGCTGCATTACAGTAACCTGATGTCATTCTCTGACTATATGTGTTAATTTTGACTTTACCCACTTAAGTCATATTACTGATGATTATTTTTCAAAGATCTCATTGTTGAAATATTTTGTAAAAGCAGCAATATTGTCGCAGTCTCGATATTGAGGTATTTGGTCAAAAATCATGTGATATTTGATTTTGTCCATATCGCCCAGCCATACATGTGGTTGTTTTACAACTGAACATTTAGCGCACTCCATAGAAAACAGAGATATATACGTGTATCGCCATTCAGACTCAAAATACAGAGAAACGATTGTTGGTCCCTACTTTCATTCAAATCAATAAATTAATATTTAATTACTCACAAAAAGTAAACTGTTCAATAATTAATGGTTAATAAATCAACAAAAAGGTGGCCAATACTGTCAAATTCAACATTCAACATATTCGCCCATACGTAACAACTGCAGCAGACAACCTCTTCATGCATGCTATGATCTTCTCCCACATACAGTAGCATACTATTTTAGAAGCTGGTCACAAGCAAACATGACTCTGAAACCAATTGAGTACCTTTACAAAAAGACACTAAAACACTTTATCAAAAGGCCAATAGCTACCACCATCGCTATCTAGTACAAAAGTACAGATTTTGTAGATGCATGCCTCATTTTTAAAGTCTTACAATTACACCTCCTATGAGCCAGTTTATAACATAGAAGGATAGCAACAGCAGGGCAACAAGTGCGACTTCGAGAGGAGACTGTTGTCCCATTTAGACGTAGCAAGTTTGGACAGCCACCCACTAATGGAATAGTCTTCCCACTCACTTACGAGAGAGAAACATCTTTTCAGATTTGAAATAAAACTTAAAGGGATAGTTTGGATTATTGGACATAAAGTTGTATGAACTCCATACCAGTTGTAGAGTGTATGGGGAGCTGACTTGCTGATCCATGAGTCCCGTGGGCGGAACTCTAGCTTGATCTGAGTGGAGAAAAACGAGTCCCAGTGGACATTCTAGGGCAGGGATACTCAACTTGCTTTGCCCGGGGGCCACTTTTGTGAAATGATAGAAGGCCAGGGGCCAGTTAATAAACAAACAATATCAATTTTTCTGTCGCGGATTGTAGGTTTTTGGGGTGTCAGCCGGAGTTTAGTCTGACAATGTTGTGCACACCGGATAGATAGTTAGGTTAAGTTAGTTAGGTTAAGTTACATACATAAGTGCCTGGGTAGCGAGCAGACAGCAGTATTTGACAATTTAGCAGCTAAATTATAGATTATTGAAAGATATTCCATATTCCAGACTGAAATGCTATAACAGAAGTGGAGTATTGGCCAGAGTGACATGAACATTTGGACACTTATTCAGCGGGTATCTTGCATGTTGCGTTCAGGTGCACTGTAAAAAGATTTTTTAATTTTTTTTTGCAACTCCATCACGGGCCACATGTGGCCCGTGGGCCACATGTTGAGTATCACTGTTCTAGGGTCACGGAGTTATCAAGTTTTACTCCTAAAGAAACATGCATGTGTTATGACATCTCATTTCAACAATAATACCGCAGTCTTGCTGTTGATCAGACCGCGCTATTCATTGGCACTACATATGGAATGGAAATAGACATTGAACCCCAGCGGCCCACTTTGGGAATGCTTTTTTTTTTTTCATTAGATATTCCTCTAAATTTGGCTTCAAACGACCAACATTTTATAAAAACAGGCCAAAATTTCATTAGACTGTAGCTTAAAGGAACACTCCGCCCATTTTCAACCAGCTTTGTATCATTAGAACATCAGTAGTATATCAGAAAACTGTAAACTGTTTTGAAGTCTGTCATTTAATTTGACAGTTATTGAGTGTTAAAGTGTGGACCAGTGACATCACTGGTCCACACTAACTCAAATTAATAACTCATTAACTCAAATCAACTCAATAACTGTCAAACTAGATGACGGTTTTGAAGTCATTCATCTAGTTTGACAGTTATTGAGAGTTGATTTGAGTTAATGAGTTATTCATTTGAGTTAGTGTGGACCAGTGATGTCACTGGTCCACACTTTAACACTCAATAACTGTCAAATTAAATGACAGACTTCAAAACAGTTTACAGTTTTCTGATATACTACTGATGTTCTAATGATACAAAGCTGGTTGAAAATGGGCGGAGTGTTCCTTTAAGCCTTTGTTCACACAGGACACCTAACGTAACCAGAGCTGAAGCTTGAGGCAGGCTCAAGCTGAGCTGATGCTTAACCGTTCACACAAGAAAGCTTCTCTTTTCCTCTCAGCACCTACTCGGCACGCCTTAAACCCGCCCACAACTCCCATTGACTTCATGACTGGCAGCTTCAAGCTTCAAGCTTCACGCTTGGAAAATAGGACTGAATCCTGAACGATCGCTTGAGCAAGGCGTGAGCGTGGCTTCAGCGTGACACCCGCTCGGGTGGTGTGAACGCCCTCGCCTGTTAACAAGGACGCCTAAATGAAACTCGTGGGTTCAGCGTAGGTTGAGCTTACAGTAGGTTGAGCGTTGCTTCGGCGTATGGTGTGAACGGCCACTAACAACCTGCAGTTAGAAAGCTCATTTTCAGCTTTATCTGTGGTGCAATGTGGCCAGCAAGTAGACTGAACCATGTCCCTGTCCTGAACCCCAGGAAGACTAGCTGTAGGCATCAGCTAATGGGGATGCTTTTAATAAACAAATAAACAAAAAGACTGTGTCACCAAATTGAACCTGGATGTAATAATGAGATGAAGCCCACGGCTACAAGGAGTAAATAACGTTAACCTATAGACACTTTCATCGAGGTATTTGGTAAAAAAAAAAAATGTTTTTTGATTTTGTCCATATCGCCCAACCATACATGTGGCTTTCTTACAACTGAACATTTAGCCCACTCCATAGAACATACCAAGATATACCTGTAACACCATTCAGCCTAAACATACTAAGATATGATAATCTTGGTCCATATAACCCAGCCCTACTCTTATTTAAATCAATAAATGAATATATAATTAATCACACATATTAAACTGTTCAATAATTAACAGTGAACATGTTAATAAATTAACAAATATTATAAACATGAGAGGTTTATTAGATGATAAACTGCTGCTGTATTGAGTCTTGTTCTCTCCATCAGATGCCTGTGAACTCACACTGGATGAAAACACAGCACACAGAGAGCTCCTCCTGTCTGAAGACAACAGAAAGGTGACGAGGGTGACAGAGGAGCAGCCATTTCCTGATCATCCAGAGAGATTTGACGACGAGACTCAGCTGCTGTGTAGAGATCGTCTGACTGGTCGCTGTTACTGGGAGGTCGAGAGGGAGGGAACGGTTGTTATAGGAGTGACTTACAGAGGAATCAGCAGGAGAGGAGAGGGTGATGACTGTAAGCTTGGAGCGAATGAAAAGTCCTGGGTGCTGTACTGCTCTGATGATGGTTACCTTGCCCTTCACAATAACAAAGCAGCACACATACCTTGCCCCTCGTCCTCTGACTCTGACAGAGTAGCAGTGTATCTGGACTGTCCTGCTGGCTCTCTGTCCTTCTACAGTGCTTCCACTAACTCACTGATCCTCATACACATCTTCCACTCCACATTCACTGAAGCGCTCTATCCTGCGTTTAATGTCTGGCGTGGCTCCTCTGTGTCTCTGTGTCAGATAGAGGAGGGAGAGAGAAACACTTAACTGCTGACAAGCTGTTAAGCGGCTGCTGAGATGATGGTTCACTCTGTACAGGACAGCACACACACACACAACCTTCCAACAACACCCACCATCAAGCATGTGCTTGATGGTGGGTGCATGTCAGTCAGTGGGCTCTATTCTCCCACAGGCCTTCGGCGCAAAAACTGGCCTTACACGCAAAAAAATGTGCCTTGCGCCTGCCTCGGGACGATATCAACATGGCTTTAGGCTCCGAACTGCGCTTTAGGCGAAATGGGTGTGGCGCAGTCACTCCGTGGAATTGGAGCTGAAAAGTGAAGCATGTGATTCGTTTACTGCAGTTCCCCAATGAGCAGATGGTGCATAATTTTACGCTTAAAAGACATGTTATAATGATTAAGGCCACCTTTTGCGCCGACACCAAGATATCAAGTGTGCTGGTCCACACCCACTAATCTAGGCTGCACCTGGCACTAAACGCAGTTTATACGCCGATGCAACGATAGAGCCAGTATGTTCACCCCAGAAAACAGCCGAGTCCACTCCATCATCTTATATAAAGGGAGTAAGTGGGTTATGTCTGTCTGTCCGCTTGTTTGTTCAAATTTTTGTCCCACATTGATTGATCTCCTTCAAAGTACTCCTGTGCCGTGCAGCTAAACTTTAAAAACACCGGTGAGTGTGCTCGCTGCTGGCTGATCTGTTTGTTTGAACATTGTGTGCTGGCTCTCCTTCTCCTCCACATTGATTGATGTCATAGTGATGGTCACTCGAGCAATTATGATGTCACTGATGATGTCACAATCTCTATGACATGCGAAGTTGAGCAATTGTGTGCTGCGCATGCCAATAGAGCTGGCGAGGCCACGCAGCAGCTGAGCTGTGGGCCGTCTATGCGAGCCCGCGCTGCAGGCAAGCTGCAGGGCGGGCGAGGCCGCAAAATCCGCGGGCGAGCCTAAGAATCTAGTGCGCGAGATGCCTAGTTTTAGATAACCTTACAGAGACAGGAGTCAGATCTGTTTGGATGACAAGTTACCAAACTTGCCCAATAAACAAGCTGCTGCCTGAGTCATGTGACTTTTGTTTACAAGCTCTGGTTGGCGTGTGATTGGTCAGTTTGAACCTAAACGAATATAAAAATGCAACAAAGCTATGGCTTACACTCCAAAGAAAACCAGCTGTTGGAGCCACCCAACCCTAAAAATACCTGCTGAAGAAGTCTGACTAGTTTGTTTGTGAAAGTTCATATCATCCTATTAGTCCGTCACTGATGGCCAAACTCTTCCATCAGATTTATCATTTCTGTTTTGGTTCTAATGAGGTCAGAGTTTATGGTATACTCAGCATGGTGATCGCTTTTCTGGCCGCTGCATTTGCAGTGTTTTTCCTCCCATGACTTATTGGATTTTTATTTTCTTGTGGTTGTGTGTAGGCTACATGTTTTTTTTTTTTCTGAGGACTTTTTGTATAATCAGATCATACATAACATAAAAAGTCTATTATTGTAATAATTACTGGCAGTCCTATATTTTTGATTGTTATTTGTGTCTTATGAATATATTTTTCGAGCTGAATTTTTTTTAACCATAGTTTTGTTCATGGGGAAGTTTGTATATATTGAAGTTGATTTCGGGGTCCTGTGATCATGTTCAGTTCAGTTTTGTTTTGCCCCTTATCACAACTTAGCATGTCTCAAAGAGCTTCACAGCATCATGTCATGTGTGCTGTCTCCATTGGTTCTATTTCTTGTGGTTTTGTGTAATTGCAATTTTCTCTGATGGAGGTTTTGTATGATCAGATCATATGATTTTTGTCTATTTTTGTAAAAATTATTAGCATTACTATATTTTTGATTGCTATTTTTGTATTATGATTATATTTTTCTAACCATATTATAGTTTGTTCATATACTTTGTGCATACTTTTATTACAAATTGAACATCACAGGGGCTTGAACGAGGAAGTATTCTTGTCTTGTTTTTTCTTCTATGAGTACTATTATTATTATTATTATTATTATTATTTGTATTTGCATAATAGCATTTTACTGTATATATGGCCTGTAGTGACAGACTGGTGATGTGGCATTAGGGCAAAGCCAGAAGGGCCGTGACCCTATGAGCCGCTTTGGTCACTAAAAAACAAGCAAACCAAGAAGAAACTACTTTCTCTTGTGGTTGTGTGTAGGCTATTTGCATTTTTTCCCCCAACCACTTTTTGTACGATACATAACATTTGTTTCTATAATTTTAATAATTACTGGCATTCCTATATTTTTGATTGTTATTTTTGCCTTATGAATAGATTTTTCTAACTGAACATTTTTTTAACCATAGTTTTGTTCATGGGGAAGTTTGTGTGTATATATTGATGTTGATTTTGGGCTGCTGTGATGATGTTCAGTTCAGTTTTGTTTAGCCCCTTATCACTAGCCTGGTAAACCAGCGGGTCACGTGAACTCACATTTCATTTAGTTCTTCGTTTCCGTCTGGCCTCAAGCTTTCACCCAGTGTCTGCATTGTGCGGAAGTTGGGCGGGTGTACTTGCCTTGACAGACAACTCCTTCAGCCAATCAGCGTTGGATCGAGTCAAACCCAAATCCACTCGAGAGAAAGGCAAAAACACATTTTCCGCCGAGAAACTCTGCGGTTCCATACTCCTGTCCTTGTTTAATTGTTATTGAGTCTATTTCTGCAATATCTACACTTTATGGCTATTTAAACGTTGACATTACTCTTCGAGGCGGACAGGCAAGGAGGCGGCCATTATTGTTTTGCTAGTGGCGTTCCTGATTGGCCGGTTACGATGTCAACAACGAGGCGGGTCGCTGTTTGGCTCGTCTGCTTTGTTTCTATTATTTTAATGATTACTGGCATTCCTACATTTTTGATTGCTATTTTTGTCTTAGGAATATATTTTTCTAACTGAATTTTTTTTTAACCATATTTTTGTTCATGGGGAAGTTTGTATATATTGAAGTTGATTTTGGGGTCCTGCGATCATGTTCAGGTCAGTTTTGTTTAGCCCCTTATCACAACTTAGCATGTCTCAAAAGGGCTGCAGCATCATGTCATGTGTGCTGTCTCCATTGGCTCATATTGACTTATATGTTTATGTACACAATGTTTAATGATGTTGATTTAGATTGCTTTGTGCCAGCTGGGTGCGTTTAGGTCCCTGGTGCCACTGGGTGCGTTTAGGTCCCTGGTGCCAGCTGGGTGCGTTTAGGTCCCTGGTGCCATGGAGTTACACCCTCTGTGACTTTCAAATGCTGAGGAAAGCCGCAGGCTGAAAAGATTGTCTTACTGCTGTGCTGCATTTAACATGTGGTTTGAAACGTACTCCTGCCAATTTCCATGCTTTGTAGGCACCCATCAAACTTGAAGACTGTGAACACAGCAGTTCTTTTGGTTATGTCCATTGAGTTCCCTACCAAAAGGCAGGAGACATGAATTCACTCAAATTGGAGAAGTGAATTATCCAATTGAATAAATATCTATAGATATTTCGATGTGTAAAGCAAGTCTGAAGTTTGTTTGTTTATTTGCACATTTTAGTTTCCAATTGATCTTTAATTGAATAATTGTATTATTATTGTTGGATGATTAGGATTAATTGTTCTATTGGGTGTGAATCATTTGCCTAATTAATTTGGTTCATTTACTTGCATCTAATATCAAATTAATTTGAGAACCATAAGAGGATCTCCCCCTGCTGCCCTTTAATATGTATTGCGGACACCTAAGAGAATATAGCTCAGAGTGATTGACAGACAGGTGTGTTGATGGTGAGACAGGGGATTGGCCATACATACAGTGTGCCAAGATGCAGGAACAATACATCTAAATACTCATTCGTTCCTATTGCTATTGGCTTTTTAAACAGATGTAGCCTATGTAACTTTTGCCCTGTTTATTTCTGTTGTTCGATGATTTGTTTGATTGTTGATGTTGATGTTACTGTTGGCTGTACCACAAATTGCCCTTCGGGGATAATAAAGATAACCTTGACCTTGACCTTGATGGCATTGATGTGATGATAAGTACGTGCACGGTGGCACAGTGGTAGCGCAGTTGCCTCATAGCTAGAAGGTCCTGGGTTAGATTCCCACCTGGGATCCTGTGGGTGCTGGCTTTCTGCTCAGGTGTTTGTAATCATCTTGTATTTAGTAGGGGAAACTGTGTGCTGAGGCTGTTTGTGCTGCTACACCTGGGTTACGTCCCAGCTACCATTGTAACCTGCACCATATGTTTTTAAAGATTTCATAGCCATGAAATTAATTTCATGAAATAGCCATCTAAATAAAGGCTTTGTACTTTTTGCCAAAAGAGTACTGTACCTTGGACCTTTCTTTTTTAAACACAACACAACACAACACAACACAACACAACACAACACAACACACATTAACAGTATTCAGTTTTGTTATTTTTTCAATTTGTATGCTATCAAAAATGGAAAAAAGGAGCTGTTAGGAATTTGAATGACAAGATTTACTGGGAAGTAATTGTACCTGTGTACTGCAAAGAGTTTAACAAACAGAGTACATCTTCAAAAAGGTGATACGGGCAAGAACAATACCGCAACGCGTTTCAACCGTTGGGTTTTCGTCAGGCTGTATGGAAGGGCGTCGGCCGCCAAACCTGTGTATAAGGATACATGGCACCAGGTAAGAGGGAGTGACGTGAAGGGGGCAGAGCCCTGACGTCAGAGTCCAACACTACACTCTACTGGATGTAAAAGATAACACAGGTAATAGCCGTAGCAATAATAATAAAGTTGTGCCAACACAGACATCACAGTAAATAAATAGAAGCAGGAAATCAACATAGGCTACACAGGACGCACAGTGTGCATATGTCTAGTGTCCATATAGAGATACCAGCAGTTAGGCTACAAAGAGTAGTAGAGTGGAGTATGCAACAATATTTACAAACAGACCTTCCAGTGAGCAGGTTTTCAAAGCAAGGTAGGCTATAGGCTACAAGCATAAAGCATGCGCAGGACCAACAATGACACAAAGAGGAATCAATAATAAAGAGGAATCAATAATAATCATTGTTGTCAAAATAACAGAGACTGACTGAAAAAACAGTAGGCACAAAGCGACGCATAGGCCGCCACAGACCCGGGCACAGGTTAAATAAAACATGAGAGGTCTAGCTCCTCATTGAGTCCGATAGGAGCGGCCATCCAGTCTGTATATCCAGCGCGCTTCGCGCGGGAGGAAAACCCTATCCAGATCGCCACCCCTCGGGTGCGGTTTCACACTGTCAATGGCCCAGAAACGAAGTTCGGACTCCCTATGTTGATGTTGAATAAAATGTTCAACTAAAGGGGCTTTAATGTCTTGCCCGGCTCCTCCATGTCAAATGTCAATGTAATTACATCACTCAACGCGGCCGCGGGGGAATAGATGCATGTCAAATACTAACTATATCTCAACAAAATCATGAACGTAAACAAAGCAAAAGGTGGCGCGGAAAAGAAAAGAGACAAAAAACGTAAGAGTCTGGAAGCCAATGCAGAAAAATGTTGCATGTGTGTTTTTGGCAGCTGTGCTATGCGTGATTGAATGTGTTTGTGTTTGTGTTCTTAGAGACTATTATTGCTGCCTTGTTGTGGAGTCAAATCTCTCCCTTCCGCGTAAGTCTTCGACAATCCCGGTGTTTCCTGTGCCTGTGGTATTGCCGCGTAATAAGGGTGTTATAAAAAAGGACAGAGGAAAGGAAGCCCCTGGACGCAGGATCCCCCCCAGTGACCCAACACGTGCACTTTATGGGCTTGGCCCAGCGTTTTAGCCTGGCCATTTTAGCTGCTGCATTTTAAAGAGGACATTTTGGATAGCTGCATTTTAACTCCCTGTCTTTTATTTTTTAGATTTGCCACTGTTTTTGTATTTTAATATTTTAGAAATTAAACATTGTTATTCCCTGGCAGTGGCACTGTGTTCTTGTTCACCTTTTTTATACACCACTGGTTTTAACTGCTCTCCACCCGATACGACGAACCTGTTTTTAGTATTTGTTTGGGTCAATGTATTGTGACTCTTCCCCCTCTATCTTGTACCCTGTCACCCTTATCCCATTCAAATTTTAGTGCTATTTAAAAGAGTCCTAGGCTCTTGTTTTAAACCTAGGTGGCGTTGTTGTGTAAAGTATGTTTATTCATTTTTTAGCCATCAGAGGGGTAAACAGCCAGCAAAGAATGCAATAACAAATAACATGCCCTCCGTCCCCAGTCACCCACAACACAACACACACAATCTCCACAAAAACAACAACAGCAAAACACAAAACCAAACACACAAACAAAAACAAACGCACAGAGCACCCACAGCAGGCAGAAGGTTAACACTGCAGAAAAAAAAAAAGCACAGCAGGGGTATGCAGACACAACAAATGGACAAAGGCCCACCACACGTCACACGTCAGACCATGCCAGTCCGCAGAGACCACTCCGAAGGGCCCGGGCCCTATCCTCTCCAATATAGTCCAGAAAGGGGATCCAGATTTGGAAGAATTTGAATGGCCTATCCTTGAGCCAAAAGCTGATAGCTTCCAGAGGGAGAAGTTCCATAACACTCCGAATCCACTGGGAAACTGTTGGGGCTGAGTCTGAGATCCACTGAAGAAGAACACATCTTCTTGCACTATAGATAAGCACTTTGAGCAGCTTCAATGAAGAGGAGACAAGGTTTAATGCTGCTGTATGTAGTCCCAGAATGCAGGAGATAGGGTCAAGTGTAATTTTTTTCCTGAATATGGTATCAACTTCTTTACACACTTTGACCCAGAAGTCATGAATAGCAGGGCAAACAAAAATACAGTGGAAATATGAACCTTCAGCGACCTTACATTTATTACAGAATTTAGAGAGAGAAGGATTAAACTTGTTACGTTTCACTGGAGTGATTTGAAGCCTGTGTATAACCCTGAATTGCATTTCCCTGGCTTTGTTGGTGGATAAACAACCCGAAGAGCTCGACCATACATCATCCCACTCATCATCCAGAATAGTCTCTCCAAAATCAGCTTCCCAAAGAGACCTAGCATGAACCAATCATGAGAGACTCGTAATACAATTTTAACAATCTTTATTGAATCAGAATAGACAGTTTGAGTATGGCGTATGACTCCATGATGTGGTGCTCCTCTTGCTATGAGGGAGGGGCGTCAGTGCTGTATGAGATAGAAAATACCCCCTAAGGGGATTTGTTTCCAACAGGAGTCATGACATTGGTGGTGATCTGGGGAGGTGGTGGGATGAAGCTTTTTGCTCTGGAGATGCTGGATGAATGCGTGATGCTGACACAAGGTGAGTGATGACTGCACAAGTGTGATTTACGCTGTGTGTTAAGATATGCTCTGTCTTTCTATGTTTATTTCTTGTTTATTATTCTCTTTATTATTATCTCCTATATTACTTACTATTACTACTCTCCCTTTAAGAGTTCATTGGGAAGTCAATTGATGATTAGATGATTGGGCCACCCATGTGGGGGCGTGTATTTGTGTGCTCAATAAAAAACCCAGTAAGAGGGGCAGTCGAGAGCTGACTGTGTTGAATGAACAACGTGTTTCCAGACCACTCTTTTAACCCACTCCGTCGTAAGCTTTACTATGTGTGTTTTTAGTTTTAGCCACTGTGTTTTACTTTGTTTAATACTGTGGTGATGGGGGCTTTATATAGTACCAGGAGAAGGGCATTTATGATGTCATAACTGATGTCATTTGGGAGAAGGGCATTTATGATGTCATAACTGATGTCATTTGGGCAACTGACGTCACACTGCAAAGGTGACGTCATAGAGAAGGTGACGTCGGAGATGGTGACATCATTTAGTGACGTCATTTGGGCTGGGGGGTATGACAGCATGGGGTGCTCTATCAATGCCTTATTTGGTCTTCCATGATTGAAATTCAGTCTAAGACTGAAGTATTATCTGATATAATAATAGACCACCAACGTTGATTCACTTGGTTCCTTTACTGAGCATGTCTGGCAACGTTACAGCTCCAACAAGAACGTTTACATCCGGGTGACGTATTACGTCGTACCACGCACTGTACAGGTCTTAAAGGCATATCACAACATCCCCCCTGTTTAGCTGGAGTGCCCCACAGATGATAACAAAACATATTATAACAGTCCTGTAGAATAGTAAACAACTAAGTTTCAGTTTGCAGCATATATCTTCAATATCAATTTACCACACATATGGGTTAGGTTTAAGTGCAATTGTTGTTACTATAAGATTTTTTTTCTTCTTCTTCTTCTATAAACGTATATATGAACATGAACCTATAGAAAATATAGAAGACCTCAGCAGAGTAGACTGTTGCTGCTCAAGGTGTTATTAGACTAGTCTACACATAGTCTTTGTAGTGAGCTGGTCTTGTTACAGTCCTTCCAGATCTTGTGCGTGTTGGATTTGGACTCCTGAGTTCCTGTGTGTCTGTTCCTACTTTGCGGGGTGGTGTCGTGGACACCTCTGCTGAGTCACTGTGACTCTTGTTAGCTTCGTTTGGACGTTCAGGCTCTACAAAGCGGATCTTCTTTGTGATTTTCTGCACATGTGGATTGTACAGCTCACGCAGATGGCTCCTGCAACGCCTGACCTTGTTTCCGTTTGGTGTTTGAACAATGTAGCTCCTTGGCTCATTGCACTTTTGCAGAACAATTGCAGGGTGCCATGTTCCTCTCTCTTTATTGAGCACAGTCACATACTGTCCAGGGCAGAGCGGTGGGAGTTCCCTGCGGCTGCTTTGGTCATGATGCTCCTTCATGTCAGCTGTCCTCTGTTCTAGGTGCAGTCGGTGTCCCTCCTTGCCTGGCTCTGTTCGACTCGGCAGCAGAGTGGTGACAGGTCTCCCAAAGATCAGTTCTGCGGGTGATGGTAGCTTACTATCAATAGGTGTCGCCCTGACTTGTAGTAATGCTATTTGTAGATCACCTCTATGTTTCAGTGTTTTCTTCACTATTGATTTGATGTGCCGCACATGCCGCTCGATGAACCCGTTGCTTTTTGGGTAGTGGGGTGAGCTTGTAATGTGTCTGATTCCCCAGTCTGCGACAAAGTCCTTGAAGGCTTGCCCTGTGTACTGCGGTCCATTGTCTGTCAGTATCTCGTCAGGGCGCCCGAATAGCGACATGTACGATCTCATTTTCTGGGTAACTGCCTGGCTAGACACAGGCATGGGTATTTCATCTACAATCGGATATTTTGAATATCTGTCCACTGTCAGTAAGTACTGGCGGCCATTGATTTCAAATAGATCGGATGCTAGAGATTGCCACGGCTTTGACGGTATGTCGTGCGGGTTAAGAGGCTCTTTTGGATTCGCATCTTGATGCTCCGCACATACATCACAGGATCTGCAAACTCTCTCAATGTCATCGTTCATCTTTATCCAGTACACGCTTTCTCTTGCAAGACGACGTGTTTTCTCAATGCCTTGATGGCCTACATGTAGCTGTTTTAGGATATCTTCGGTCATGGAGTCTGGAATTAGCACCTGTCGCCCTTTGAATATGACTCCTGACTCCATTGCGAGCTCATCTCTGAACGACCAATAACCACGCAGGTCTTTTGGCAGGTCCTTTATGCTCTCTGGCCATCCATGGTGGATTAGTTCTTTTAGTGCATTGAGTCTGGGGCTCATTGCAGTGTCGGTACGGAGAGCGGCCTGTTTTTCAGAGGAGAAATTTATTATTGCGACAGTGTGCAGCTCTGGGTCCTCGATTTCTGCCTCTATTCCGTCTATGCGCTCGTCTAGCTCTATGTCACCATGGTTCTCTGGGTTTGGTAACCGGCTGAGGGTATCTGCCAGGATCATTTGTGCCCCAGGCCGGTATATGACTTGGTAGTTATACCCTTGTGTCTTTACCAGCATGCGCTGGAGTCGCGGTGGTGCAGAATGCAGTGGTTTCGCACATATGGTGACGAGTGGTTTGTGATCGGTTATCACTATGAACGATTTACCGTACAGGTATGTATGGTATCGCTGGATCCCATAAACGATGGCTAACATTTCGCGTTCGATATTGCTGTATCTTGACTGGCAGTCTGTCAGTGTTTTCGAGCCAAAAGTTATGGGCCTGTCATTCTGTACCAAGGCTATGCCTAGGCCTTTCTGTGACGCATCTACTTCAAGAGTTAGTGTTGCGTTTGAGTCATAGTATTTTAAACAGGCGTCATCTGTGATTGTTGACTTCAAGTCATCAAAGCATTTTTGGTGATCTATGTCCCATGTCCACGGCACATCATTTTTTAGCAACCCTCTCAGAGTGTGTGCTTTTTCTGCTAGCTTTGGTATGTATGGTGATAGGTAGGTCAACAACCCTATGAACCTGTGTAGGTCATCCTTGTTTTCGGGAGTTGGCATTTTTTGTATGTCCCTGACCTTAGCTGGGTCCGGCCTGATGCCGCTGGCTGTGTATATGTTGCCAAAGAATGAAATGCAACTCTGTTTTATGGTGCATTTGTCACTGTTGAACACCAGACCTGCCTCAGCTGCTCGTTCCATTAAGTTGACCAGGTTTCTGTCGTGTTCTTCCTCATCTTCTCCGTAGACTGCTATGTCATCGGCTATGCTGACCACGCCCTGGAGACCTTCGAGGATCTGATCCATCTTGGCCTGAAAGAGATCTTGAGAGACACACAGTCCAAATGGCAAGCGTTTCCAGCAGTACCTGCCAAAAGGAGTACGAAACGTTGTCAGGAGTTGTGAGTCTTCATCAAGGTGTATCGACCAGTATCCTGCTTTTGCGTCTAGCTTGCTAAATAATTTTGCATTTGCAAATTTCGGGTTAAGTTCCTCCACAGTTGGAATATTGTGTGGGCACCTCTTAAGGCTGGCATTTAGCTTTTGGGGGTCTATACATATTCGAAGGGAGCCATCCTTCTTGGTGCTAAATGCAAGGCTGGAGCACCAGTCTGTGTGCTCCTCCACCTTTCGTAGCACGCCTTGTTCGACAAGGTTGTTTAGTTCTCCTTGGAGTTTGTCTTTGATATGTATGCTACATTTTCGCGGTGGGTCTATGAATGGCTCAGCGTCTTCTTTTAAGAGAAGTCTAGCGGTTCCACTAAAGTTACCAATTTTATCAAACTGGTCTGGGTATGCTCTTTTTAGGTCTGCACTGGTCGTTATGCGTTTTAGTGGATTCATCTTTCTATCGTGCGTTCTTTTCACGTCATTTGTTTTCTCTGTTATGGCATCTACATTAACAGTTACGATATTTAGCAGTTCACTTGTGGGTAGGCCAACTATAGCTGGCCCTGGTACATCCACTACGTAGAACCTAGCATTAACCCATTTGGATTCTCTGTGCTGGCATGGAATGTCTATAGTTCCAAGGCACGGTATCTGGTGACCACTGTATGCAGTTAGCTTTATGTTATTTTTCTTTAACCTGTTGTGGGCCTGTGATTCATCACCGTACATCTGTTTGTATGTACGGAGTGGAAGCGTATTCCCTGACGCCCCCGTGTCGATTTTCAGGCGGAGAGTGTGTCTATGACCCGGTAGGTCTGGTGGTCTCACATTCAAGACTGTGTATGCCTCCTCTCTCGGCGGTCTACAGTCGATGCTGTGCATGCACTTGTCACTGATGGTGATTGAGTAGAACTGTTTCTGGTATGTGCAGTCTTCCCCGTCCTCTTCACCGTCCACTGCATCGATGTGTGACTCGTTGCGTCTGTGGTCATTTCTGGAAGTCGGGCGTCTGTAGAACTTGTCTTGTGGTGGTCGAGACTTGCTTCTCTGGTCCCGTTTGAAGTGATGCTGTTGTTGTTGTTGTTTCTCCTGTCTTTTCTTTCTGCAGCATCTCGCCCAGTGTCCTTTGATACCACAAGCAGAGCATTCATCTTTGTATGCAGGGCATTGACGTGGCTTGTGGCTTTTCCCACAGTTTTGGCATGTTCGTCCTCTATCCACAGCATGGACTTTTTCGGTATAAGATAGACCAAGTTGCTGTAGCTGCTCATTTCCTGCTGATAGAGCTTCGTATTTTCGTCCCTCTGCAAGTACATCAGCTAAAGAATGACCTTGGGGTTTGCTGTAAAGGTCATTCCTGAGAGCATCATGGGGTGTACTAGCAATAATAAGCTCGATCAGACGCTCACTAAGCTCTCCATCAGTGAACTGGCATTTTTGTGCCAAGGTTCTAGCTCTGGTCACAAAATCATCAATGCTCTCATCCGTTTTCTGTCTGTACTGCATCAGTTGTAGCCTATGGATCCTGAAGTTCACATTTAATTTCAATTGGCTCTCAAAGAAATTCCACAGGTCATCAGGCTTTTTCTTTTGAGCTTCACTGAGCCCACTGGCATTAAGCCTTTTTAGTCCATCATCTCCAATGCCACGACATATTTTCCTTGCCTGTTTGGCTGCATCTGTTATTCCCTCATCTTCCATATAAAGATTCATCTTTTGCTTAAACAGTGAAATAGCCTCACTCAGATCCGGGTCGGACCAGTTCATGGTTGGGAATTGCGACGCCATCTCGTCTGCACACAATTAGCCTAGCTCCCGCTAGCTATCAGCACTGCAGCTCCAAACAGCGATAGTAATTATCCTCGGACAATCAGCTGTTTATGTCTCGTCGGGCACGGAGCGGCACCTCTCGCCGTTTATGCGCGGTAGTTTTCCGCTGCCACCATGAAGTATTATCTGATATAATAATAGACCACCAACGTTGATTCACTTGGTTCCTTTACTGAGCATGTCTGGCAACGTTACAGCTCCAACAAGAACGTTTACATCCGGGTGACGTATTACGTCGTACCACGCACTGTACAGGTCTTAAAGGCATATCACAACAAAGACTACACTTCAATCATGAGAGACTCGTAATACAATTTTAACAATCTTTATTGAATCAGAATAGACAGTTTGAGTATGGCGTATGACTCCATGATGTGGCGCTCCTCTTGCTATGAGGGAGGGGCGTCAGTGCTGTATGAGATAGAAAATCCCCCAAAGGAATTTAAAGTTATTTCAGGAACTGGGAGAGTGAAAACAGGGGGTCATGGAGCTCGCCTGGGGTATGCTTTAGTCAGGTCATGGGCTGACAGGGGGAGAATTATGCATGCTGGGAGATGAGGGGCTGACCGGGGTTTTTAAGGCAAAGGCGGGGATGCAAGGGAGTGGACGTGGATAGCCCGGGCATGGGCGCATTGATGAGGAAAAGGAGAGTTTGATCACCACCAACGAAGTGCTTGTTGCCTCTTTTAGTCATGGAAGGAGGGATCTTTGGGCTGATAATATGGCATCTTGCTCTGGTCGGATGTAGGATGCATAGGCTGATGAGGACCAGCGCCCCGGTTGTTGAAGGGAGGCGGAGGACACCCCCTGCATGGCTGCTGATGTGGCTGCCCCGATCCTGAATGAGTGACTGGAATAGTTCTCTGCAGGGATGTTGCATTTCTGGAGTGTGGTCTTGAAGTGATGGATGAACCAGGATCTCGTCATGTGATGATGGGGAGAAATGAGGAAAAGGGGGGCCAAGGGACTAGTTGGGGGCCTGATTCTAATGTATTGAGTCGTGGCCAAGAAGGGACAGGAGGGAGATTGGATGCGAGCAATGACTATAGAGCAGGCTCCGCCTACTTTGGTATGTTTCAGGGAGATGCTATAGTGGTCGGGGTAGAATTTTAAATCGGAGAGAGTTATGTCGCGTGAGGGGTTTAAACGTGGCGGGGGATGTGAACTCGTTGATTCTGAGGAACCCATAAAAGGCCAGGGAAAATACGCACTCTAAGAGGATGTCTAAAAAGGTGGGGTGAATGCCTTGTCTGAGGCTGGTTAGCAAGTGCCGTAACATGGGGAGAGTAATGGGACGCCGGGAGTCGGGGGCAGACGGAAAAGCTTTTGAAATGCCTTTTAATAGTAGTTTTAACAACTGGATTTGAAAATAGACTGGGAAATGCCGGGTCGAGGCACCTGGCGTAAAATTGGATGCCTGCCACTAGGCTGCGAATGTAAGGAGGGCGGAGGAGGCGGACATCTACGCAGAAAGTAATGAAGGCACATACTGTGGGAATTAGAACGGGGTGAACGGGCTGGTTGACGGAGAGACAGAACATGGCAAACATTCGCCAAGCCGCGTCGTAAGCTTTGATAGTGGAACTGGCCAATCCTTGCCTAATATAGGACTGGGCCGAGTGGAGTAAATGGGTGAGATGGGGATTGCGCTCTATGAGAGCGTGAGGGCAGAAAAGGAGGGGTGAGGCGTCGGAGTCGAGTCCGCTTCGGGGTAGAGTCTGCGGAACGCCTGGAAATTGAAACGGGAGAGGTGATCAGCGATTATGTTAATATGCCCGGGGATGTGCCTGGCGACCATGATAAAATTATGGGTGACGGAAAGCCAGGTTAGGCGCCTGACGAAAGGCATAATGGCCGGGGAAGATGATCGTCCCTTATTGATGATGGCGACTACTGCAGCATTATCGCATTTGACTGCTATCCTTTTACGTGCCCAGAAGCGCCCCCATATGTGACGAGCAGCCACTATCGGGTACATTTCGTATAATGCAGAGGACTGATCCAAGCGGCAAACTGCTGCGGCCAAGTGCCAGCGAACCAGTGGCCTTGGTAGACCCCCCCAAAACCCACAGATGGTGCTGCATCTGTGAAAAGTTTTAAGTCGTCGGCAGACGAGACGATTTCGTCATAGAAAAATGAGATTCCGTTCCAATTTTCTAAGAGGTGTGCCCAGAATTTGAGATCGGATCGGCATCCCTCATTGAGGGTAACTGAGTCAAGGAGGCTGGGGACTGAAGATGCTAAATCGAGCAGCCTGGAAATGAATGACCTCCCTTGGGGAATAATGTGCATGGCACATGCAGGTGGCCGAGCAGAGACAGAAGGTCTCGTTTTGAAATGTGGCTGGCTGCTGAATAGGACTGGGCTATTTCGCGGATGCGAGACAATTTCTCGAGGGGGAGGGAGCTTGCATAAGCTTGGTGTCAAGATTAATGCCCAGGAATTCGAGAGATGATGAGGGCCCGGAGGTTTTTTCCTCAGCTAGAGGGACGCCCAGCCTGTGAAACGTCTCTTTGAGTTTGACTAGGGAGATTGAGGGGACGGACGGAGGGTCGATGAGCAAAAAATCATCTAGCAGATGTAGTACTGCGGGGAGACGGATATTGTTTAGCAATATCCAGCATAGAGCTTCTGCTAGTGAATTAAAGATGGCGGGGCTGCTTCTGCACCCAAACGTGAGCCTTACGGAAAAATAGAATTTTGAATCCCATTTAATTCCAAATAGATGCCATTGGGAGGGATGAATAGGGATGACTTTGAAGGCGTCTGAGATGTCGGCTTTAGAAAGCCAAGCACCTTTGCCTGCCAGTTTGATTAGACGAATGGCGTGGTCTATTTTTGCATAGTGGAGGGAATAAGGTTCGGGAGGAATGAGGCTGTTTATGCTTGGAGTGGGGCCATGATGAGGCGCTGACAGGTCTATAATCAGGCGCTTTTTGCCGGAATATTTGCGAGTGGCGACGCCTACTGGACTTGTTCGGAACACCGGGAAGGGGGGAGAATCGAATGGGCCGATTATGAATCCTTTTGATAATTCCCTGCTAAGGAGTTGAGAAACTACTTTGGGCTCTTTTTGAGCCGTTTGCAGATTTTTAGAGACGTGGGAAATTGTGGGGGGAGAAATTACTCCTATTTTGAACCCCTGGGAGAGGCCGGTTAAGAGATGATCGGTAAATACGCGATCAGGGTGGCAGGCTAATTCGAGAGCCAGGGCTGGGATGTCGATGGGGGTGGATGGAAGGGATTCTATGATTTTTAGCCCAACTTTTCTTTTTTGGGGAACTGCCTTGGGGGCGGATCCTGCGGGGGCAGACAGAGCGGGGGTGCACTTCCCTGCAGGCGCTGCAGACGTGCAGAAAAATGCAATTAGGATAGGTGCAAACTCCCTCATTAAAATGATTGCAAATAGCCATGTTGTTATGCATAACAACCTTGCGCCCCTGGCCGTCTGATTGAGATGGCAGGAAGGTTCCCTGCTGGAGGAGGGGGGGTGGACCGGCCGAAAATGGGGTGTTGCTCCCGGAAGCCTGGAAGGCAGCCTTAGGGCATGGGGGAGCCGTGTGGCCTACTTCGCCGCAGGAAAAACAGGTGATCGCCTGATGACCGCCCGTGACCAGTACCAATAGCTCACTATCCAATACGGACCAGTCTAGACGGGTGTTGGAACGAGTTATGTACAGCGCTGCTTTGTGGTACTGGTAGAATATGCTTTTCCCGTACCTAAGGTGGAGGTCTCCCACCAGTGCCATGTACTCATCTAACTTGGTGCGACGGCTGGGATACACTGAGCATATAATGTCGCGGAGAACCCTGAACGCAACGAAGAATTCGGTTGGTGATAGCTCTCTGGCGAGACGGGGGTCGGAAGATTTCAGGACGGCCGATATATCTTGGCCGCCCATTATCTTCTTGCTGCACTCAGCAGACGGCAGGATAATACTGACTAGGTTAATATCTCTGCCTTGAAGGATCATGGACCGAAGCCTGGGTGATACGTTTGCTGAGAGTGGGATATAAGGCCTCCCGTATGCGGGGGAGGGGATAGCTGAGGCGAGGGTATTCATCGGGGGGATGTGGGAGGGGAGGGAACTCGGCGCACACACCTGGATTTTGAAGCGGGGCTGGCTGGGCTGATATCACCGGAAGAGATGCCGGCTGAAAAGGGGGATACAAGCCTGAAACCTGGGGCGGTGCTGATTGGGCTGCTGCTGTGGGGAGCGTGGGGCTCCCGAGTGTCCTCAGCCGGGCAGTGATGAGGGACCCGACCAGTGATGAAATCGTTGCGATCAGGGGATCTTGGAGGCCTGGAGGGGCTGGAAGCCTCGTAGCGTCCGCCGAGGAGCCGGCGGTTTTGGTGCGTTTCGCTGGGCCTTTTTTGGAGGTGGACTTCTTGGCTCTTTTGCCGCGGCCACGGCCTCCGGAGTGCTGCGCGGACTGAGATCCGGGCGAGACGACTTGGACCTCCGTGGCGCTGGATCTCCTTTTGCGGCTGCGGCCCTTGGTGAGAGGAGCGTCCCTTGTGACGCCCGAAGATGAAGCCTGGGGATTGGAGATTTGCCCGGGGCTGGCCGGGGCGTTGATCGTGCTCTCCACGGCGGAGTTGACCCTCTGCTGCTCGTCTTCAGACTCAGACATGATGATGGACTGAATGAAGCTTTTTGCTCTGGAGATGCTGGATGAATGCGTGATGCTGACACAAGGTGAGTGATGACTGCACAAGTGTGATTTAAGCTGTGGTGATGGGGGCTTTATATAGTACCAGGAGAAGGGCATTTATGATGTCATAACTGATGTAATTTATGATGTCATAACTGATGTAATTTGGGAGAAGGGCATTTATGATGTCATAACTGATGTCATTTGGGCAACTGACGTCACACTGCAAAGGTGACGTCATAGAGAAGGTGACGTCGGAGATGGTGACATCATTTAGTGACGTCATTTGCGCTGGGGGGTATGACAGCATGGGGTGCTCTATCAATGCCTTATTTGGTCTTCCATGATTGAAATTCAGTCTAAGACTACACTAGTTGAAAGGGCCCTGTAAAACCTAGTGATCAACTTCCTGTTACCAGGATTTTGAATAACCCCTTCCACCGCTGAGATAGAGAAGCCATTAGAATACAGCTTAGTAGCAGAGGTGATGAAACTACGTATTTGAAAATATTTAAAGAGGTCATTCTGAGGCAGATCATATTTCTCTCTAAGCTGATCAAAAGACATCACACCCCTCTTCACCAAGTCGCCCACAGTCCTAATACCCCTTTTAGACCACAGGGAGAAGGCATGGTCCCCCACTCCGGGGGGGAATTCTGGATTTTGGAGGATAGGAGTGAGGAGAGAGATCGAACCTTCTTTTTTTTCAAATTTCCTTGTCAATCTCCAGACTTTTCGAGTGTTCTGTAGGATAAAGTTGTCTTTTACCTTAAGACTAACCCATTTCTTAGAGGCATATAAGATGTTACGAAGAGGAATAGGGGCCACTGGAGCAGCCTCCGAGGAGAGCCAGGTAGATTCAGGGTCATCTTTAAACCAATGCCACAGATAGGTACAGAGGCAGGCGACCTGGTAGCGTTTAAAATCTGGCACTGCTAAACCCCCTTCGTTGTCGGTTTTTAATATGGAGTTTTAACGTAGGTTCAGACAGGACGATCTTGATCCTCACCGGTTCCCCAGTCACTGCACTATTCCTGCTTGCTCACCTGTTAACCTGTCAACTTCCTGGTGATAATTTAATAATCAGTGGTTGCCTCCTAGTTTCCCATAAGCCAATAGCATAGCAGCACATCACCTCATACACCTTTGCTCATCTGCACTGCTAGCCTATCACATGGTTTCTGTGTGCATAAAAATGCCTTTTTGTGTCTCATTCAGTCTCTCTAAACCCTGCTGGTTGACGCACTGCATATTACTGGTGTTTGGTGGTTCTCTGCAGAACATTTGATTCATCCCTGTGTTCTCTGCTTCTGCACAAAATCAGGTTGTATGGCGATTGCTCGCTACATATATTTGGTGGTTTCTCATCATAATATTCTGTAAAGATCATTCATCATCATTATAATAAAATCATTGTTTATTCATCAAGTCTCCTGATTGAAATAAGAGTACTCGCCTAGCCCGCCACGGCCGTCACACCATGGCCAGTGGTGTGAACTGTGAAAGCTGTGTTGATTAACGTGGTCTCAGGAAAACAAAGCTCCTTCATGCTATATGGCCTATAACACAAGACAATAGAGTAGTCATTGTAGTATGCTGTCCTCTGCTGCATTAAACGTCACTCTGGTGTTTTTTTCTCCACTCCAGTCAGGTCAAAATGCAAAGAAAAATATCATCATTCTTTAAAAAAGAGAATAGAAAGTCGTCCCAGCCCTGTCTTCAGTGAAGAGGACATAGAGGTTGATGTAAGGGACAAGTTTAGTGATGGACTAGAGTGATAGATATTTTTCCTTCATGGTAATGCATGCAGATTTAATTTTAAGATTTGTGTGGTCTCCCTTTTTTGTCAAGTCCATTGAGCCTGGGCAGTAACAATGTACTTAGTCTGGTGATTATGGATCTTTCCAGGAGGCTGAGCAGTTTCGAAAATAGCCGGTTACACCTGCTCAGTCTGTTAATTTAAAATGAGATATTTCTCTAAATCTGGCTTCCAACCCCCCAGATTTTCTTTTGGCGGTGCACAAAGTGCCAAGAGTTCGTCCCTGGTGGGCTGGTCTGGACCTACTGCCAGGGCCTCTTTTTGGTCCCAGTCCGGCCCTGCTTTACAGTCATGCCCACTTTATACTAATCCTGTTTTGCAAAAACCATGCAATTTTTTTTTGCATGCAGTATAAATGTGTTATTTGCACCTATTGTATTTGAATATTTTTGCATACTGGGGTCCCTAAATAGTTTTGGAATTGCCTAAATTGGGTATGAGTGGAAAGTTGATACTTCTTGTTTTTAGAATATAGGAGGAATTATGTGATCATGCTGCCATGCTAGCATGACTTATGTCAGTATGCATTTTGAGCTGAGCTAATCCTCTACTTACAAGGCTTGGTCAGTGTCAAACGTGGGGTTTTGCTAGGTGGCAAAAGGGCATAAGTGTAGTTACACTCTTTTGACAGCAAACAAAAACTTTTAATGACTTTGCAGTACACTATACAATGATTTCCCTAACCCTTTGGACAAATGGAATGAACTGTCATGTTACCTAAAGAGCAGGTGTACCATGACTTATATTGATGTGGCCTGGCTGGGACACATTCAAAGAACTGTAAACCCCTGTAAAACTCTTACTATCAGACCTTGTATTGACCAGTTCACACTCCTAACCTTATAGAATAACATTTTAATCTAGGCCTAAGTATAGTAAGTAAGTGGGAATATTAACATATTTATATTCATCTCATATTGACCTAGAATATTAATTAGAATATAGGATAGTAGAAATTATGTTATCATGCTGGAATGCTAGCATTACTTATGTCAGCATGCACTTTGAGCTGACCTAAGTGCTGTTAGGATCCTCCAGTCTACCCACAAGGCTTGGTCAGTGTCAAAAGTTGAGTTTTTCTATGTATCAAAATGACGTACATGCAGTGACACCCTTTAGACAGCAAACAAACCCTACTTTTACTGTCTTTGCAGTGAGCTATATAATGATTTGTACATAGGTATACCATTATTTATTTATTTTACTCCTGCTTATATACATAGTCATAGCGGACATTCTACATCACACTTATTGTATCTAATGAATGCAAATAGCAGTTAACTTGCTTTATATACCTTTAATCGCAGTCCTTGTTTGTTCGTTTTAGCTTGTATGCATACATTTTCTTTTCCATTGAAAGCACATTAAGAGCAACGTATACCAGAGTCAAATTCCCTGTATGTCTACATACTTGGCCAATAAAGCTGATTCGGATTCGGATAATGTAAATTATGTCAATTGTGTGGCCCATCCACTTTGATTCAGGCCCACCTGCAATTTCATTTCTGGCGACGTCACTGAGCAGCCAGCACTTGGTGAGTTTGAGCTATTTGTTACTGTGCTATCTTTCTGTTTGAGTTGGTTTTGTGCAGACTATTTTTGCTGAAACTATATGTGAAATCAGTTAGCCTACATTTCAAAGGTAAAGGAATGTCAGCAGGTTGTTGCATGTTATGCCTTGAGGGAAATATTTGGTCAAAGTTAGGGGGTGGAGGCAGGGTTGTAGTTGGGACTAAACGCACATAAACGCCTTTATGCACCTTTTTCCAATACAACATAGCGTTTACTCACCTTGATAAGATCGTTTATGCACTTACACTTATGAGTTTTACAAGCGTGAGTCAACTCCGTTGTTGACAGAGCACACACCGGTAACACTTTACAATAAGGTACACAAACAATGTAGTAGTTACTAGTAAACTAATCATTAACTAATAGTTAGTTAATGAGTAGTTAATGAATAATTCGCCATTAGTCAATCACTAGTTAATCATAGTTAATGAGTAGGTAGTCATTAGTTACTGATTAGTCGGTCAGTTCCATGAGTAGCGTAGCTAATCGTTCGTTAATGATTAATAAATGTCAGTTTGTGAATATATTAGTTAATCATTACCCAGACGTCTTGACCGCGACGTCACCAGACGAGAGAATTCCCGTAAGTCATACCCAGAAAGTCTGACGTTCTCTCCACATTCCCCCAAAGTAGCGTTTAGACTGTCCCTTCATAACAATAAATATTGATCTCATATTGCTTTGAAAACACCACATGTAGGTGTCTTTTGTGTTTTTGTTGAATAAAATTGACGTGTTGTGTGATCAGATGGACGGCACGGTGGCTCAGTGGTTAACACTGTTGCCTCACAGCAAGAAGGTCCCGGGTTCGAACCCCGGTCCGTCCCAGGTCCTTTCTGTGTGGAGTTTGCATGTTCTCCCCGTGTCCGTGTGGGTTTTCACGTTTATGTCATATAAGTGCCCATAGCGTGTCTCTTATTGTATTTATCACAAGCTTCCTGAATCCTGTGGTGTATTGTCCCATTACTCTTGCCGTAACTGAACGCAGCGTGTTCTGTGTCTTATGTTTGTTGTGCTGTGTGCTGTCTGCTAAATAAATGGTCAAGTCATGTTGGTTACATTATTGTAAATGATATACAATATATAGCTGTCTCATCGCTGGTTGGAATCATGAAACAGAATTAGCGAGGCAGCCTAGCAATGCACGTTCCAGTAGGGACCATCACGTCAAAAGCTAAGTCCTCAATGTTAAGGACTCTATATATGACAAAATTCAGGTAAAGTCTAACAAAATCGATAGCCTAGTGGAAAAGACACAGGACTCCGAAGCGGGCGCCGCGGGATCAACGAGGTCAGATTCTTTTTTCTTTCGATGTAGCAAAATGGTTGAATCTGGACATACAGTAGGCTATATGCAACGCTGCTGCATGCACACTGTGCAGATTTGTATCTGAATATCTGAATATAGCCGTTGTGGGAGCGGCATATTTCAACGTTGTGGGGAAGTAGACGAATTACGTCGCTACGATTTCCATTCCGGATATATAATTAGACCCTGACTAGATGTAGTGGTTTGACGTGCAGCAGACGGTCGTTATACAGTACGTGAAAATGTTTGCTGGGTAAGGTCACATTGTGAAAGGTCGACCTTTGGATGACCTTTGGTCGCCGGGCACCGACGCGCCCTTGGGAATCTCAGCCCCTGCTCTTCTAACATTCTCTGCATGTGCCTGTTATCCGGCACACACCAATTAAGCGCAGTGGCGGCTGGTGAGCTTGAAAGCAAAATTCTGCTTTTTTTTTTCCCTTTTGCAGTTTGAAGACAGATTTAGAGGAATATCTCATTTTAATTCAGCATTAGGATTAGACTGTTGTCATTACTGACTGATGTCATTATTCAGTTTTAACCATCAATAATTTTCTTTTCTCATTATTTCATTTGTCAGAGTAAATACTCTATATTTATTTCAAGATTTTTGTCAATTATTTGTGCTGTTATGGTTATTATTAGCCTAGTTACTCACTTCTACACTAGCTTAGATTGTGTTACTTATGGATGGCATGGAATTATAGTGAAAATAGATTATCCCCCCTTTTTGCTGGGGACCCCACTTTCAAAACCACTGGCTTAGGCTAAAACTTTTGCGAGAAGTTTTCGGGATTCATCTCTATGCATTAGGCTGTGATTACTATTTATATAAATCTATTTATTCACATAGATTCATGATATATTATGGTATACAGCCTACCTGTGACATCAATGTTTTGATTAATCTATACTATCTAAATGTAGCCTATTACTGCATGAATGATCTTATGATGTCATTGTAATCACACTCAGGTGTGCTTTCACAGGACAGGTGTTGTCCATTCAATCAGCCCACCTGTCTTTATAATGGCTGTCTTGCACTGTGTTTGTATGAGACTTGACAAAGGCTACGGCCGAAACTGTTGTCAAATAGCGTTAAATTACACTTTCTTCCATCTGGAAACAGAGTGTGCCTTCCCCTGCACTATCAATACTAGTTTAGTTACATTCCAATTCATCAACTTTGGAGCATTATTTACCCCCCCTTCCCGACATGCTAGGTTGACATGCTTGGTCCCAATCGATTCCTTATTTCTTCTACTTTCATCTGGTATAAAGATCACCACTCATGCTTTAAAAATGAGCTCGGTGTCAGCCATGGATTTACGGGCCAAATTCAGTTAAAAAATGTGGGAGTTTAAGATCGCCATTTTTATTAGGAAATGGCGGGCTATTCAGCATAAAACAATAAAATACGAAAAAGTAGTGCTGCTTGGTGGACCATTTGCACGCCAAATTTACTAGAAGACCCGGATAACTCGAACTTAATTGACTTACTTGCACATCCATGCCGTCTGTAACCGGTGCGCGTGCAGCCGATGGTGTTGCAGTATCCCAGTGTTTGCTTTGTTGAGATTTCAGCCTCAGTGTGTCTCGCTAAACTCGTGTAGAAGGTCCAGGGGTGGAGCGACCCTATCAGCCCAGGGGGGGTGAAGCTCTTAGGGGGGCCCATCCCAAATTTTTTGTTTGTTTGTTTTTTCAATTAAGGCCGGCGGCGAAGAAAAAATTGCCTTTTTTGCATGTTTGAATCTGTTTTAGCCATATTTAGTGGAATATCTCATTTTAAACACACCAATGTTATTGTCTATTGATTAAATTGCTCTCACACTCAGGCCTGGCCTGGCCTGGCATGCAATTTTTTTTTTTTTTCTTGATGGGGGCCCACTGACGAGTGGGCGCGGGGCGGGCGCACCCTCTGGCCCAGTGTACGCTCGGCTACTGAGAAGGTCGTGTTGGGCCGCTCGCGCAATACAATGCAACGACTGTCTGGCTTGTGAGCTAACTTACCGCTTGATAAATAAAAAAATAGGAAAAGAGAAAGGGGAAAGTTAAGTATATGTGCTACTGTCTGTAAATCTATCTATAGCCTACTGTCAGGTGGTCACAGCATGGTGGAGGTCATCACTTCCTACAATGGAGCTGGATTCCACAAGATTTTCAGATGCATCATTGGACAATACAATGTTAATCTTAGCAATCTATCCAATCAACAACCAATTTGGTTGAATACATTAATTGATTGGTATTGATTGGTAAGGGCAGTTTAGGCTTCAGCTAAATATGATTGGTTGAAAAACACATCATTTCACTGTTCCCTGTGAATTGCAAGTGTTTTTCAACCAATAATATATTTGCATTAGGTAAATTACCAAAGAAATAAACACCCTCAGGGGTAATGTTTTTGTACCGTACCCCTCGAGGGCCGGGGCAGACTGCATGGAGTCTGCATGCAGTCCAGTCTGCATGGAGCTCTTCTTTCCATCAGTGCTCTACAGGTGTCACTGTTGTTTAAGCATTTTAAGAATATAATGAATGAAAAAAGGAGCGTCCGCACATCAGAAAAAACACATTTGATTGATATTTTATTAAAAAAAATATTATTATATAAAATCCCCAATCTCTTCTAAAAAAAATAGAGGAGGACCATCCTCCTCTCCCTCACTAGAAAAACCTCCTCTGACTATATGTGTGAAATTCTTATGTTGGCCTGACCTGGGTGGAGTCAAACACCCGGCCTGAAGTATGGTCCCAATCCGCCACTGTAATTAGGCCTATGCCCTGCGGGAAATATTTGTATAGGTAGCCTATATATAGGGGTGGAGTCCCTCCACCAGGGTCACTGTAAAAAGACAGGTGTCAGGTTCAGATAAGACTTTAGAAAATAGACAAAGAAACATCCTGTGGAGCTGCAACTTAAAGCGAGGAGGTAGGTTTCTTGGTTCTTGGCTTTTTTATTTGGAAAAATATAAGACTTATGGCGTTTTCCCACCTAAAAGTCCGGACCAAGGTCCAAACCAAATTCATGTTTTTGTTACATTGTATAGCCTACATTTGGTCTAGTTTAGGTTTGCTTTCACACTGCAATTATGGAAGTGGTCCAAAGGATTTTACATGATATACCTGGACTGCGTCTCCCATATACTTGATACTGATTGGTTTGTATAGATGCTGTGTCTGACATCGGCTTGTTGTGAATGTGATTTTTAAAATGGGTTTGTTGATATAAAGCTGAACAAAGAATGCCAGGCGCACAGGGAGCGTTGCCAAACTCCATTGAAAAATCTCTCAGTTTAATGTTGCCTTCATTGTCGGCAACGATACATGCTTGATAAAACAATAATTACGAATCATTATGAGAAACCACACCTATTTCAATATCCACTTTAGCCTGTCAATCATTCCCTGCCTGTTGTGTGCGTTGCGTCTGTCTGTCCATGGTCTGGATTTCCCCCTGCCTGCGCTGTGTCAGATAATTAAGGGACTATATTGGATCTCTGTCTGCGTGTTTGTTGCACAGTGAGTCAAGTTTGTGCAGCTCAAAGTCATTTCTTTATCTTCAGCTCTTCCATCCTCTCATACATAGGCTAGGTCTCTCTCTCTCTCTCTCTCTCTCTCTCTCTCTCTCTCTCTCTCTCTCTCTCTCTCTCTCTCTCTCCATCCTCTCCGAAATGCCATTTTTTGGGGTTTGATGCAAATACAGATTGTGACATTATGAGTAGCCTATGTCTCTAATACCAATGCAATGTTACCTCTCACTACCACAAAAAAATCGTGTCAGAAATGACATTATAAAATAGTTTGCATTATTCAAAACCATTTTAATACATGTGCGTTTACATGCAAACAATAAACGGATAACTGAGAATAATCAGTTTATGGCAATAATCTGATTTCGGCCTTTACATGCACTTTAATAGTCCGACAATAGGAAAAACCCGGGTTTACATGATTCAGTCAATTAGTGGGATTTCTCTCCAGAAGGCAGCGGTAATTCCGCAATAAAACAACAAAAGAAGTTGCAAAATGCAAAATCACATTTTCATTAGGCTACTCGGAGGATGGTTTAGGTGAAAATTAGTTTGTATCTCGTTGTCTAACTATAGGGAGGCGTCGCTTTGGAAGTGTGAATCTGTCATATTTCCAACTTTACCAAGCATATCACAGAGACAGGCAGGCGACTGAAGCACGTCAAATAACATGAACGATAGCCTACATCTTGACCCAACTGAATTTAAATACAATAGCTGTCAGAAAACGGAGAGAATTAAGGTCTTTAGTGGCGGATAACTTGTGTTTTGAACAGCAGTATACGCTACGTTTTGTTTGTAGGCTATAAATCTTTTTAATCCGTCATCTGAAAAAAATCGTCAAACACAGATCACGGCTTGCTGTCCAATGCGTTTTATTAATGCGTCGTTCTATTCGCAATTCGAGACAATTATTCGTCATCTCCTGTATCCACATTAGGCTACATAGCAGTGCAGCAACGGGGAGGCAGCAGGTCAGGAAACGCCTGTTGCAGGAGCTCCGTGCTGCTCACCTTCATCTCATCAAGCGTGTCATGCCGAGTTTTGCACCCCCGCCGAGAATTGCACCCCCACCATATTTGGGGGCTGTTTTAACTTAAAAACAGGGATGCAAATCTCGGCAGGTACAAACCGCCGAGATTTGCACCCCCCTCCATAAAGCCAGGAGAGATCCCCAGGTCTCGAGGTCATCTGTACCCGGATTTTAAGCACCAAAGTCGGCTTCCATGAGGCAGAAGAGAGCCCCAAGCATGGAAGTCACCTCCACGCGGATCTAATGCATTAAAGTCGGTCTCCTGAGCCAGGACAGACCCCCTGGCTTGGAGATCACGTCTACCCAGATAATTATATCATTTTTGAACAGTTAATTTCCGTATAAATCATTACAATACGGCTGTGGTGCGCCATGGCCAGGGAGAAGAAGCAGAAAGGGGCCAGTGAGTGAGCAGCGCGCGTCTCCAGCTGCCACTCTCTCTAAAGGAATGTCAGCAGGCTGTTGCATGTGTAACGTGGGGGTTCGTTAGATGGTCGGATAAATCACTCTTGGTTAATAGTAAACAACCAGACGGAGACGGATAATTCAGGTCGGCAGCTTTACTTAACTTCACACTTCACATGTTACAACACACCGTCACTTCCGTGTTCCCACCAAAACATCTCTGCCCGGAACCAATCAGAATCAAGTAGACCTTCTAGTCACGTAAATGTGAGTTAATCCCAAAGAGGTAGATTCAGCAATGCACATAAACATACATAGGGAAATATAACTAAACATAAATATCTCTTTTACTAAATGAACTCAAACATTGTAATTAGCTTATTGTCTTATTAATTAACGTATGATTTATTTATTTATGCATTAAATTACTTAGCTTATGAATCTTACATTTCCTCCCTCTCTCACAAAAGAAACGTCCTCGTTTCACATAACATAAGGAGAAAACAAGCAACTGCCAACAACAACCACAACAAAGCAACATGCAACATTCTCACTCCCGAACATAGTCCATCAGGTATAGGGGTTCCCTAACTTGACGTCTACCGGGGCGCAGCAAAGAATCAGAGCCCACAGCAGGAGCGGCAGAGGGGACAGTCACAAAGGGGACAGTGTCAGAGGGGGCAGCGTCAGACTGGCGTACCACCACTCGGCCAGAGGGGGGGGCAGGTACACACTGAGGAGCAGGCGACGGGGGAGAGGGGGATCGGGGCAAGGGCTGAGGAGGGGGCAAGGGCTGAGGCGGGGGCAAGGGCGGCCTAAAGGGCAAAGCACCTGACAATGCAGTCAAGCGAGGGAGTTGAGGCTGCATCGCTGAGTCACTTGCAGGTGTCACATGTCCACGATCCGGCACAGGAGCATTGTAAGGCCTGAGACGGTTGTAATGGACAATCTGGGACTTTCCAGACTGATCCAGGAGGTAACGAATCCTATACGTCACTCCAGGAGAATCCACATCAGATCCTAGGCACTCCAATATTTCAAAGGGGCCTTTCCAGTGAGGGGCGAGTTTTTGTTTTGATGTAGTGGGGTCATTTAACCACACGAGGTCTCCAGAAACATAGGGAGTGTGCTTGACACGTTTATCATACTGTTGTTTCTGCTGGTTGTGAGCACAGTCTCTGTTCCATGCAGCAGAACCGAAAGCTGACTGGAGTTTCTGGGTCAACTGTGTAACATAGTCAGCGGGAGAACCTGGAGTAGCTGAAGATGGCGTGTTGTTAGGTAACAGCACATTGGCAGGCATCCTAGCTTCGTGACCGTGTGTGAGAAAGAATGGAGTGAAGCCTGTCGTCGAGTGAGGGCTGGTGTTGTAAGCCAGAGCAACTTGGTTGAGGCAGTCATCCCATTCACCAGGCTGCTGGAGAAGTGACTTGGCTAACTGATCAATAAGTGTTCTGTTGAATCTTTCAATCATGCCATCACACTGAGGATGATATGGGCTGGTTCGTGTCTTTTGGATGCCCAGCAGTTGACACAGGTGTTTGACTAGATCAGACTCAAATTGACGTCCCTGATCTGTGTGCAACATTTCTGGAATGCCATGTTCACAGATGAAGTTTTCAAACAGACATTTTGCAACTGTTGTGGAGCGCTGGTCAGAAATGGCATACAGATTGACATACTTGGAGAAATAATCCTGAACAACAAGCACATATCTGTTGCCACGGCTTGTGATGGGGAGCTCAAGAATGTCCGCCGCAACCTTTTGGAAGGGCTCAGTAGCAACAATTGTTTTCATTGGAGCTCTCTGATGAGGTATGGGACTCCGTCTTGCATCACAAGGAACACATTGCTTGCACCACATCTTGATGTCACGTGACATGAATGGCCAGTAACACAGTTGCTGAGCACGTTTCAGGACCTTATCTGCTGACATATGACCAGTTACTGGATTCCCATGCAGCAGCTGTAGGACAGTGTCTTTCAAGGCATGGGGGACAACAACTTGATGCAGCACTGACTTAGTGGAGGGGTTGAAAACTTTACGACAGAGTAAACCATTATGAAAGGTGAGTCTGTGGTACTCTTGCCAAAGTGCTTTCTCAGCAGTTGTGCGCTTTTTCATGTGCCAGTATGGCGGTTTCTGACCTTTAGCTTTCCAGCTAATGACCTCTGACAGCATAGAATCTTGTTGTTGTTCCCTTTTAAGATCTTGTTCAGGGAGTTGAAGCATGAATGTGGATGATACAGACTGCGTAGCACACTGTAACTCTGGACCAAGAGGCTGTGGTGTATCTCTATCACACAAAACTGCGTTTGGATCAGTACTGCAGGAGCTGTGACGTACAGAACTGACAAGACAAGATGGACTTACAGGATTTGAGTGTCTCTCATCAGGATGTGGACTGGCAGGAGCAGTGCAGGAGGTGCTCTGCTCTGCTGGTCTGTCTGCAGGGCGACGCGACATTGCATCTGCATTAAGGTGACGGTGGCCATCTTTGTAAACTACCGTCCACTCAAAAGGATCAAGTTCAAGAGCCCAGCGTGCACGGCGGCCAGTTCTGTCATTGTCAATAGGTATTTTCCTGAGACCCAAGAGAGGTTTGTGATCTGTTACAATAACAAAGGGCTGTTTGTAGAGATAGTGGTGGAAATGTCGTACTGCCCAGACTATAGCATAGAGTTCTCTATCGTAAGTTGACCATTGCCTTTCTGGTTTCGTGAGAACATGGCTAGCATAGGCGACGACTTTCTCATGATGTCCCTGTCTCTGAGCTAGCACAGCACCGACAGCAGAGCCTGAAGCATCTGTGTAGAGGGAGAATGGCAATGTGAAATCAGGGAATGCAACCACAGGAGGATTTGCGAGTGCATGTTTCAAGTACGTGAATGCATCCTGACATTGAGAAGTCCATTTGAAGGGTGCATTTTTCTCATAGAGGGCATGTAGGGGGACACTGTGATGTGCAAAACTCCTAATGAACTTGCGATAATATGAACAAAGCCCTACAAATGCTCTCACTTCTGTTGTTGAGCATGGAGTAGGCCAGTCTTGTACACTTTTCACATTTCGTGGGTCTGGCTGGATGCCGTTTTTAGATACAACATGTCCCAGAAATTGTACCTGATCTCTGGCAAAACAGCATTTTGATGGATTCAGCTTGAGGCCACTCGACTGAAATCTGGAGAGGATTTCTTCCAGGTGCTGGAGATGTTCATTGAAAGAGCGGCTGTAAATGAGTACATCATCCAAATACACCAGGCACGTTTTCCATGGGAGGCCACGGAGAACCATCTCCATTAAGCGTTGGCATGTGGCTGGAGCATTTGTGAGTCCCATTGGCATAACTTTAAAATGATAAAGTCCACTGCCTGTCGTGAATGCTGTTTTTTCACGGTCTTCCTCTTCCAGCTCAACTTGCCAGTAGCCATGTTGAAGATCCACTGTGGAGAACCAGGCAGAGCCTGCCAGAGCATCTAGTGCGTCGTCGACTCTGGGTAGAGGATGAGAATCTTTGATTGTCACCACATTGAGTTTTCTATAGTCCAGGCAGAAGCGCCATGTGCCATTTTTCTTGCGCACTAACACAACAGGTGCGGCCCAGGGACTATAGCTCTCCTCAATAACATCCGCTTTTAACAGGTTTTCAACTTGAGTCTGTATTTCAGCTCTCTGTTCTGGTGTCACTCTGTAGGCTCTCTGTTTGACGGGCGTGGCATCACCAGTGCGAATGTGATGCTTGATTATGCCTGTGCGACCTCTATCTTCTGAATGTGCACTGAATACTGCTGAGTATTTTTGAAGCAGTGATTTCAAAGACTGAATTTGGGGAGGTGACAGGTCTGTTTCATTTATCTGCACAGGTGGAGCTAAATCACATACAGGTGAGGTTGCACAACATACCTCTTCAGCTGCTATGCTGCCAACAGATGCAGGTGAGGTTGCATAGCATGTCTCTTCTTCAGCTGGCATGATTTCAACAGATGAAGCAGAATGAAACTCACCGAGGTGTTGACCAGAATGTAGCTCAATGTCATCATTTGAGGGATTTAACACTCGAACCACAGTTGTGCCATTTTGAACTTCACTTAGCGAGTGTGCCACGATGATGTCACAGGCTGGGTTGGGCATGATAACACCATAGTAGTCCGTTGGCATAGGTGAGGCAGGTGTAGCTGCTGAGACACAGGCTGTGATTAGGGTTTCACTCATAGCTGGAATCCTAGTGGATGCTAGCACAGACACATTACAGCAGGCTGCCATCTCATATCGTTTGGGCAGTAGAGGAATTCTCATGTCCCAAAGTTGCAATACTTTGTTTCTGATATCGAGGAGGGCATGGTGTTTCTCCAGAAAGTCCCAACCTAGTATGACTGGTTGGTACGCACCTCTGAGAACTTCAAATTCCTGCTGCCATAGCTGTTTTCCAAGTCTGATCCCAATGGTCAACTTGCCTAGAATGTCAAGGCGCTGTCCATTGACTGAGCGAGCTGGCACAGAGGAAGCTGTCATGGGGCGTCTTTTCAAAGCTGGATGCGAGTTTCGAAAATCTTCACTCACAATCGAGACAAAAGAGCCAGAGTCAATTAAAGCGCACACTTCAATTCCTTCCACAATAGCAAGGATGTTAGAAGAAACTGAGCCATCAGGCTGTGAGTCATTGTTATCAGGTATTAACTGTGCTGTATCGATCTGGGGCCGTGATACCGTAGCTGATGTTTGCCCCTCAACAGCAGCTAATGAAAGTTTCCCTGTCGGTTGTAGCTAGAGCGTGCAGGTCTCTCAGGAGACTGGAAACGAACACTGCCCCTAGTGTGTGGACTTGCATCCCTATCCCTCCGTGGAGCTGGACTAGGACTGCGTCCATGTCTGTTAGTGTCAGTGTCATTGTCATGGCGACCATACCTGGAGTACTGGTATGTTGGGCGCGACGGAGAGGGGTGCCGGTCACGTCTGTCATTGTTATCCCACTCATGGAATCTCTGCTGAGCTGGGGGAGGAGGACAACGTTCGTAGCGGTTCTCTGGCTCACGACCATAATACCGCTCAGGTGAGTAATAGTCTCTGGGGTGTTGTCTGTCTTGGTAACGCGAAGGAGATGCACGGCGTGCACCGTATCGAGCGTCGTAGGAGGAGGATCTGTCAGGCCTGGAATCCAAACGTTGAGCCAGGTAACTGTTTTTCTCCCGTAACTCCTGTACTTCAGATTTCAAGCCGGATACAGTCAGAGTTAGCTGTTCCACTGCCTCACGGAGTTTCTCATCACTATGCGTAGGACGAATCATAGCCACCTGTTCTGAAGGTGGTGTGTATGGGGATCCTGTTGAAGTCAGTTGCAGCGCTGCGCGTGCTCTCTCGCAGCGGCTGGCAACGAGCACGGCGTCTGCAAGGTTCTCTGCGCCCATTTCATGAATTTTTGACTGCAAAGTCGGGTCCAAGCCAGCAACAAAACGGCGGAATTTCTCACCTTCTATTGCATTGCGGTCATAGTCAGGAAAAGCTTCCAGCACTAGACGAGTGATGTCTGCACTGTACACATCCAAACTTTCACCTGGTTTACGAGGGCGGGCATTCACATGTGTCTGGAAGAATGGCAGGAAGTATTTTGGGCCGAAAACTTCTCTGAGCTTTTCTTTCACTGAATTATATTCCTTCTTGGTTAATGTTGGCAGGCTGTCCCAGTACAGAAACGCAGCATCAGCCAGGCGAGTAGGAAGGATGGAGGCCATTACTGTAGTCGAATCTGCGTCAGGTGAGACCATAGCCTGCACTGCCACTTCAAAGCGTCGAGACCAACTTGTGAAAGATTCAGTCCCATCTCCTTTAAAAGCAGGTGGAAGATCAATCTTTAAGGCATGTGGCGCCACCGACCTCTGTTGTGGTGACGTGGAAGACTCAGGTGGCCCGTCGTTCCCATTCTCATTATGCATGGTGGGAAAATGTCCAGTGGGGAAAATCACCAAAAAGCACGAAAATGTGGAGAAAACACTGCAAAAATCCTTGATATCTCCAAAAACTGATAGCTTTAACTATTAGAGTTCATCAGCTGTTACTAAAGAGTGAGAGAAAAAATATCCGGGTAGCACAAAAAAATGTGAAAATATCCACAATTAGGCGGAATAAAACTCACCAAAATGCGCAAAACCACCGAAAATAACACCACGCTGCCACCAAATGTAACGTGGGGGTTCGTTAGATGGTCGGATAAATCACTCTTGGTTAATAGTAAACAACCAGACGGAGACGGATAATTCAGGTCGGCAGCTTTACTTAACTTCACACTTCACATGTTACAACACACCGTCACTTCCGTGTTCCCACCAAAACATCTCTGCCCGGAACCAATCAGAATCAAGTAGACCTTCTAGTCACGTAAATGTGAGTTAATCCCAAAGAGGTAGATTCAGCAATGCACATAAACATACATAGGGAAATATAACTAAACATAAATATCTCTTTTACTAAATGAACTCAAACATTGTAATTAGCTTATTGTCTTATTAATTAACGTATGATTTATTTATTTATGCATTAAATTACTTAGCTTATGAATCTTACACATGTTATGCATTTGGTCAAAATTAGGGGGTTGGAGGCAGGGTTGTAGTGGGGACTAAACGCACATAAACGTCTTTATGCACCTTTTTCCAATAGCCTACAACATAACATTTACTCACCTTGATAAGATCGTTTATGCACTTATTATTGGGTGCGTTTTACAAGCGTGAGTCAACTAGTTGACAGAGCACACACCAAAGCCATATGTGTGAAAGTCTTATGTTGTGGGCTCCTCCGTTACAGGCAAGGTGCAGTAGGTAAATAGGTGCAAAATCACAGCAAAAAACAAGGCACAGAATCACAGAAAACAGCATGGCAATAAGGCAACATATAGCCTATAGGCAAACAATGTGAACAGTGTAAAGGCAATTAAGGCAAACGGTAAAATAAGAAAGGTAATAAAGTAGAAGTAGGCTAATAAAGTATTAAAATATAATAAGATTATAATAAGATAGAATAAAAATGTGTAGGTAATGTTGAATTCTAGTGAACAAATAGATAACATGTAACGTCACGTTAGCATTATATTCACTAAATCTTGCTTCAAACAGCCAACATTTCCATGCATGTATCCGCGTGTGTGTTGGCCTGCATGGTATTATGCCTTGGGGGAAACATTTGTATAGGTAGGCCTATATATAGGGGTGGGGAGTCCCTCCACCAGGGTCACTGGAAAAAGACAGGTATCAGGTTCAGGTATGAATTTAGAAAATAGACAAAGAAACACCTGTGGAGCTGCAACTTAAAGCGAGGAGGTAGGTTTCTTGGCTCTTGGCTTTTTTATTTGGAAAAGTATAAAACTTATGGCGTTTTCACACCTAAAAGTCCGGATCAAGGTCCAAACCAAATTCATGTTTTTGGTATAGCCTACATTTGGTCCAGTTTAGGTTTGCGCACTGCAATTATGCAAGTGGTCCAAAGGATTTTAGCTACATGACATAGGCTACCTGCCTGGACTGCATCTCCCTTGATACTGATTGGATTGTAGATCATGCTCTGTGTGCGTCTGACATCAGCTGGTTGTGAATGTGATTTTTTTAATGGGTTTGTTGATATCGGGAGGGGGCGGGGGTTGAGGTAGCCTATTTCCTTTGCCCTTTGAAACAGCGTTTTGGAGGTTGACTCACACCTAACCAACCCCCCACCCCCCAAAAAAAGGAAATAAAAAAAGTTTCTATTTAACAATTGTTGATCCGAAATTGTGGAATAGAAACATTTCTAGGCCATGGACAAACATTTCTATTTAACAATGTCTCCCTCTCTCCGTCAGTCTCTCTCCTCTCTCTCCCTCCCTCAATCTCTCCCCCCTCTCTCTCTCCCTCTCCCCCCCTCCCCTCCTCTCCCTCTCCTATATCCCTCTCCCTCAGTCTCTCTCTCCCTCTCCTCTCTCTCCCTCTCCCTCAGTCTCTCTCGTGACTTTGTGTGTGTGTGTGTGTGTGTGTGTGTGTGTGAAAGTGGGATTTATGACATCACTGATGTCATCAGTGTGATTTATGACATCACTGATGATGCCATCAGTGGGATTTATGACATCAGTGACATCATCACTGTAGCCTTGTGTGTGTGTGAGTGAATTTATTACATCACTGATGACATCAGTCACTTCATCAGTGACAGCATCACTGAACTATAGCCTTATGACATCACTGATGATGTCATTTATGACATCACTGATGATGTCATCAATGATGTCATCAGTGGGACATGGGACAGACAGAGAAACAGACAAACAGAGCCCTAGCTGCCCTAAGGCTGATTGCCCTGAGGCTATAGTTAAGTGATGTCATCAGTGATGATGTCATCAGTGATGTCATACATAGGCATTGTGACATCATTGTGATATCACTGATGATGTCATCAGTGACACAGACACACAAGAGAGACTGAGGGAGGGAGACTGAGGGAGAGGAAGAGAGAGGAGAGAGATAGGGCTCTCACATGGCATCAGAACGTCTGTTTGACTCGATTGGGATGTGAGTTCAGCTGCAGGTATGATCCTACCAGGAACCATTTGATTAGACCACCTGCCAACACTCCGGATTTAGGCAGGAGTCTCCTGATTTTTAACCCTTTCTCCCGCTGTGCTCCCGATTGGTAATTTCTCCTGCTAATCTCCCGATTTGTAGGATATGTGTTGTGGTACCCTGCAACCCAACCCAGAGGCAGTGACGCAGTGCCGCACGGTGCGTCACTGCGTCACTGCACTCGCTCAAGCTCTCAGTGCCGCACGAAGAAGAGATGCCCTGACAAATTTCAGTGCGAGACCTTCCCATTTCTAAACTGGCCACATTAGCAAATACCATGCGTTTTGCAAGCTATGCGTTTTGCAAGCTATGCGTTTTGCAATCTATGTTTTGCAAGCTATGCATTTTGCAAGCTATGCCAGCCTATGTCGTTTGGCAAGCTAAGTAGCCAGTATGTTGGGAAAATGTTAGCAAACATGCTAAACATTGCCAAACACAAACAAGCCGTGGAAGCACAGAGAGCAACTTCTACCATATTTCAAGATGTGTGCAGCTCAGATTAGATTAGATTAGAGTGTATTGGTTTTACAACGTTATGATGGAATTTATATGAAGGCCATCCCCATATCAATTATGTCTCATAAGTTGTTGCAGCAACTTTTTGGTTAATAATACCATTTTGTTACACAGATTTGGTGCAAGATTTAACAATTTTTGATCACATTTGAATTGATAAAAATAGGGGGGGGGGCGTTATATCTGGAGGGGGAGATGTAAAAAAAAGAGGAAGTTTAACATTACTTGGCTTGTGTTAAATTAACCTATAATTCGTCAATTATAAACGTCAGGCAGCTCTTTTATTTTCTGTGGAGCAGTGCTGTAGTGGTCAAAAAAGGTGGATAAACTAATTTCGGAGGCAGTTTTCTCTGTTGTGTGCTGTTATAAAAAAAGGTCGCTAAATAAACTTTAGTCTCCCATACGAGACTAGATAGCTGGAACAACTGAAACTGAATCATATCCCTATAATATTGTAGCGGGCTGGATTTATGTGCTACTGTATTTGTTTATGTCGAGAGAGAGAGAGAGAACTTATAGGAAGCCAAGTCAAATGGAGACGGCTGAGGCAGTTCAAATGAGCACAGAGCAGGACTGACGTCTGTCTGTATCTCCTCTACAGACAAAGACAGAAAGTCTGTTGGACTGGACCTGATGTGAGTTCACCAGGTAAGGATACCACAAAAAATGACACGTTTGATAGATGAGAAATGGAGAATTGTGTTGCGTTTGTACGGCTATATGACTGTGTATGATTCATTCTTTCAAGATGTGTGTTTGATGCTCACAGATGGGATTATTCATTATTATGCATTATATTATTAGCTAATGTGCGTAATTGTACTCGCATTCCCAACGTTTGTCTTTGGAGCCAAAGTGATTCTTGTCTAAGAACGTTTTCCATGTTTGACTTTTAGTGCTGCAGATCAAATCAACAGCTGATTTGACACACTTTATTTCACGGCAGGCCTTCATTGAAGATGTCCGAGATCCAGGCCGCCATCTGGATGTGAATCGACCAGGTAAGGATCATTAGAGATGAACACATTCATGTCAGATGTCTCATGTGTTAATGTATCCTTATATCAAACATTGGGAAAACTGTGTTGTGTTTGGGCAACTGTCTGACTGTATATCCCTCATTCTTGATAATTGGGACAAAACCTTATTTTGGGGGGTGGGGTGATTTTTATTCTTCAATTAAGCTGGGAAAATATGTATTAAAGTTAAACATTTTAATGATCAAAGTCTTGGCTATTAAAGCTTATGTGGGCCAACCTCCCAGTGATTTAATTCTTTCTTAAATAACATTTTTTGCAGCTCAAGACTTGTATTTTGTTAACTCCCTCAGGCACACAAAAAGTCATAGTTTGATTGATTGTTTTTAATCTTTGTGTCATGCACTTTTGACAGTGCCCAGCCCCAAGGGCGAATACCTGGTTTCGCAAGTGGGGGGGGGGGGGGGGGGGGGGGGGGGGGGGGCACAATAAAATGTGGAGCACCATGAGATTTGAGATTTGATTGTATTAATTCATGCTTGCAGTGAAGCCAGGGCCCCACTGAAAAACTGCAGAACTTTACAAATCACACAACAACAATTACTAAATATAATAAGATAGGCTACACACAAAACAATTACAGGGTTAAAAATATTTCAGGGCAGCAAGGACAGGTAGCCATTGCTGTTATTTGTGCGGCCAACTAAAGAGTCTCATTATATAGTCGAACTGCAGTATGCAGAGTTGAGTTTCTCAGCCTGTTGGTCTTGGCCTTGGGTTCAGCCAGCTTGTGCTACTTCCTCAGTGTCTTGGCAGTGCAGCTGCCTCGTGTTGGAGGTAGCAGGTGATGCAGAGGGTGTTGTTTGTTGTGCATGTCCCTGACCAGCTTCACTGCAGCCTCCTCCCTCCTGGTCTGGAGTGATGGTAGGGGTTGTGAGATGTTCCCAGCTCTCCTTCTGATCATTTTGCAGGCACGTGTCTGGACTCGCTCTAGCTCTGCCTGTTGTTTTTTTGAGCAGCCCACCAAGAGCACTGAGCTGTATTCCAGACACGGCCTGATGAGAGTGCTGTAGATAAGATGGTAATCCGTGTCTCGCCATGACAATGAGATAGTGCAGCCGCTTGGAGGCAGTTTTTATTGCCTTCTCAATGTGAAAATCTCCAGTCAGTTTTTGGTCAAGGTGGTATCCCAGATACTTTGTTGTTTCCACAACAGGTACCTCCTGTCCCCCCAGCATCAGCGGGGGGGACAGGGTGTGGGGGTGGGGGGGGGGGGGGGGGTGTGGGGGGTGGGGGGTCCTGTGCAAAACATATCCGCAGCTCTACTGACTTTTTCGCATTCAGCATCATTTTGTTCTTTGCTGCCCACTCGTCCAGCCTTTGTGCCTCCAGGCGCATTGATGTGTCTGACATGATGTTGGATATGTTGCTCTCGACAACCCGATGTCATCTGCTATCCAACATCAAGAGTGTCCTCAAACACAGCATCCCGGGTGGCCATATAGAGGAGGAAGACATATGGGGAAGCTACCCCCCCCTTGTGGCACGCCAGATGTAACTTCACTCCAGGGGCTGTAAGCCCCATTTGCCACCACTCTTTGTCTCCTCCCTGTGATGTAACTGTGTAGCCAGGCTGTCAGAGATGGGCACAGTTCTAAGTCCAGTATGTTTTGCATCAGGGTCACATGGTCAACTCGGTCGAACGCCTTTGACATATCCGCCAACAGTACTCTCACCATTGTTGGTTTGGAGTCCGTTTCAGTGAGCCAGGTGTGCATTGCTCTAACTAAAGCCGTTGTGGTGCTGTGCTTGGGCAGATATGCATATTGATTTTTAGTTACACACATCGAGCACTGTGGGCATGAGCTTTTTTAATACAAATCGTTCTATTGTTTTCCCTACACAAGAGGTTAGAGAGATGGGACGCCAATCTGAGATTGAGAGCCATGGTCTTGGCCTTTGGGTATGGGACAGACGTTTGACTCTTTCCATGTGTCGGGGACACGCCCCTGTTGGTAAGAGCAGTTGGCCAGATGTGTAGGCTAATGACCGGAGCCAGGTCCTCGGCCTGTTCTTTAAGCAGCCAGGTTGGAATGCCGTCTGGCCCACCTGCTTTCCGGGGGTCCAGCCGAGTGAGGGCTAGCTTCATCTCACCTATGCTACAGATATCACTTTGTGTGGGAGGTTTGGGTAAGGGGAAAACACAGTAGGGCGTTGCTTTAGTCCATGATTTGGCAAAGAAGTTGTTCAGGGCTTCTGCAGCTTTGTTTTCTTCTACTCCCTGTATTCTAATTTTTGCATCAGGTGATTTAGTACGTCCTAGGCCTTTATTTATAAAGTCCCACCATTCCTTGGGGTTCTTTTTCTTCAGATTTTGCATTTCATTTTTATAGTATCTTGTTTTTACCTTATGTATAAGTCTTTGGACGGAGTTTCTAATTTCTCTCCTTTTTCCCACTTTCCCCCATTTATTATAGGCTTTTTGTCTTTTCTTTATAGCCTGCTTTATTTTCTCCGTCATCCATGGTTTGTCCGCAGTTGTTATTTGTTTCTGTCTCACAGGCATGCATATGTCCATCGCTGTCTGGATATAGTTGTTGAAACTTGCTGCCTTGGCAGTGATGCCCTCAGCCTCGTAGACAGCAGACCAGTCGGTCATAGTGATGCATGTTGCAAGAGCCTCTTTTCTTTCTTTCGTCACTAACCGGCCCCTCCTCCGCTTCACCTGTTGTTTCTGCCCTGTTGTGTTTATTGGGCTCAACACCAGACACTTGTGGCCGCTGGAACCCAGGGGGGCAAGGGTGGTCGGAGGGCTGTAGAGTTTAGCCATGTTCGTAAAAATCAAGTCTAGGGTGGCCTGCCCCCGGGTCTGACGTTTAACTATCTGCCGAATATCAGGGTGGGAGGAGGTTAATGTAGTTATAGTATAACTACAGGGTACAAGGAGTGAATTTAAACTTTAACTAGAGGGTAACAAGATCTGTAGTTATAGTATAACTACGGGGTACCACACTGTAGTTATAGTATAACTACGGGGTACAAGGAGTGAATTTAGACTGTAACTAGAGGGTAACAAGATCTGTACTTATAGTATAACTACGGGGTACCACACTGTACTTACAGGTTAATTACAGGGTCGCGGGCTGTATTCTAAAGCAGGGGACCAATTCTGTACTTATAGGCTAATTACGGGTACCACACTGTACTTATAGTGTAACTACGGGGTACAAGGAGTGAATTAAGACTGTAACTACAGGGGAACAAGATCTGTACTTATATTATAACTACGGGCTACCACACTGTACTTATAGTATAACTACGGGGTACAAGGAGTGAATTTAGACTGTAACTACAGGGTACAAGGACTGTAGTTATAGTATAGCTACGGGGTACAAGTAGTGTAGTTATAGTATAACTACAGGGTACAAGGAGTGTAGTTATAGTATAACTACGGGGTACAAGGACTGTAGTTATAGTATAAATACGGGGTACAAGGACTGTAATTATGGTATAACTACGGGGTACAAGGACTGTAGTTATAGTATAACTACGGGGTACAACGACTGTAGTTATAGTATAACTACAGGGTACAAGGACTGTAGTTATAGTATAACTACGGGGTAGAAGGAGTGTACTTATAGTATATGATGTCATCAATCTAAGGCTGTAAGGCTATTATAATGTAAGGCTATTATAGTGTACACAAGTGCCAATATAATGTCATCAATCTAAGGCTGTAAGGCTATTATAATGTAGGGCTATTATAGTCTACACAAGTGCCAATTATGATGTCATCAGTCTAAGGCTGTAAGGCTATTATAATGTAAGGCTGTAAGGCTATTATAATGTAAGGCTATTATAGTCTACACAAGTGCCAATTATGATGTCATCAGGCTGCTTTTTATTTTGAGCTCTGATTCCTTTTTTTGGCCAGTGCACGCAGTGGCGCAAGCCCTATAACAGGGTTTGTCCACCCAATTTGCAAGCCCATTTGGTCCCACTCAGAAACCATAAGACCTGCTGCTACCGAACTTGGTAGGTAGGTTCACAGAGTCACCTTTTACTATGGGTGGAGAAATTACACTTGTTGACCACTAGGTGGCGCTCTAACAGCCCTCTTTACGTTTTGGTCCATAACTTTTGAACGGTAGCATCTACAATCAAAATTATTTTTTCCCTGGATTCCTTGGGTTATTCCGCATCTGCTGATAGAGGCCACACCCATTTTTGTCTAACTAGATTTTCCACCATTTTGAATTGTCCCCAAAGCACATAGCTGCACACCTGTAACGAGGTTCATTAGGACCTAATGAACCTCGGTACAGGTGTGCAGCTATGTACTCTGAGCTGATAAAAAACAATTGTGTCATTTCGACTATAGGGGGCGCTATGGCAACAATAAGTACCTGTAGCTCAGAAACCATAAGAGTGACTGTTCCCAAATTAGGTTCATAGAGTACGCTTCTACTCTGGCCTAAAAAATTACACTGATTGACCTCATGGTGGCGCTATAGCTGCCCTCTTTACGTTTTGTCCATAACTTTGGAACCATAGCTTCTACGTTCAACATTCTTTCTATATAGACCACGCCCATTTCCGTCTAACTAGATTTTCCGCCATTTCGGATTTTGTCCAAAAGCATTTTTTCGCTATTTCTCCTTCAAATTTTGTCAAATCTCCACCAAACCACATCTGTCCTGCACAAAACCTGTCTTGCCGTTTTTTGAAAGACCTCACCGTTGCGATAATCGACTTGCAAAGTGTCGTGGGTGGGGCCTATTTCACAGAAATCGCTATTTCGCCTTCTAATTTTGTCCAAACCACAGCGCACAGCATGTGTGGACTGTGCTGCTCAAAACTTATTTTGTGGTTTTTTGAAAGCCAGCACCGCACCGTAGGCTATTTCATCATGAGCTTATGATTTTGGGATACTGCTATGGGAGAGATGTAATTAGAACAATAGAAGTTGAAAAGGCACCATGAGGCTATCCAGAGGGGTGGGGTCCTTTTAATGCAACAAATACACATAGAATTTCACAATAAATACATTATTGCACATGCGCGCGCGCGCGCACGCACACACACACACACACACACACACACACACACACACACACACACACACACACACACACACACACACACACATTAATGTATTATAATAAAATGTTTTATTAAATGCAACTACATAAATTTACATAAGCTAATTAAATAATTATTTTCTAGGGCTTTCTTACCATACTGATTTTCCATTATATTCTTCATACTTTTGCCTTCGACAGCCCTCCACTTTAACAATGTCGCTGCCTGCTACAACCAACAGGCCTGTCAACGCTTTTCTGCGCTGGCCATATGCTAGGTTTCGACCTAGCCTTGTTTATTATCATTTTTTCTGCCTTATGATTAAATTGTAATGTGAATGTACTGATATGGTGAGGTTCCAATAAGCCCTCGTTGGGTTTCCTACCTCACCAGCACAAGTTTTTTTCTCTCTCTCTTTCCTCTAAAACATTTATTTTATGTATATGATTAATGTTTATCTTGTGCAAACCAATAAACTAAACTAAAGTAAGAACCACTGACACTTTTTGTGGTGTCAGTACCATTCAGAAAAGGCTTGAACCCCTTTCATTCACTTTGTGTCTATATATACAGTATATATATATTTAGAATCAGAATCAGAATTGTTTTTTTCGGCCATAGTATGTTTGCACATAGGAAATCTACACGTTTTATGTAATATATTTTCTTTTACTGTACATTTTACTTGTGAAGCACTTCAAGATTTGTTTCTGCAGATGAAAACCCAATTTATTATTATTATTATTATTATTATTATTATTATTATTATTATTATTATTATTATTATTATTATTATTATTATTATTATACCAGGGAAGCAACAATGGCGGATAGAGAGAAGCTCTTGAAAATACTGGATGCGTTGGGAGATGAAGAATTCAAGAGCTTCAAGTGGTTCCTGCCACAGGCCATCCCAAAGAGCCGACTGCAGAAGGCAGACAGGCTGGACACAGTGGACCAGCTGGTGCAGACCTACAACCAGCAGTCTCTGGAGGTGACCAAGCAGGTTTTGGTGAAGATCAACAGGAATGATCTAGATCCTTACCTAGGACCCAAAGGTAAGTCATGGACAGATATAAATATATGTGAACAACAGAAATGACACTGAGGCCCAACTTTAAAGAAAAAAAAAAGTGAACCTAGCTGCGTCTGTGTTTAGCCATTTCAATGCTATGTCTGCTGCTCCACACGGGTAGAAATTTCCCAGAAAATCTGGCGGACAGGGGCGGACTGGGATCATAATTCAGGCCGGGCATTAGATACCAAGTAGGCACTGCGTCCGAAGGCCGTTTGAAGCCCAATTTGGGCCGTTTGAAGCCTAATTTGGGCCGTTTGAAGCCAGATTTGGGTCGTTTGAAGCCCGATTTGGGCCGTTTGAAGCCCAATTTGGGCCGAGTCCAATTTTACAATGAGATGCACCCACTTTAACCCTGAGTAAAGTAATAAAACCACTAGTAAACCAGTAGGCGGCGCCTGGCCTGCTGTTCAGTGAGTGGCCCGACTGCGGGCACAAAAAAAAAAAAAAAATTGCAGGCCAGACCAGGCCACCGGGCATTTGCCCGACGTGCCCGATTATGCAGTCCGCGCCTGCTGGCGGATGTGACGTTCTGCGCATTCATGAGCCTGCTTCTCAGTGCTTCAGCCAGTAAATACACCAACGAAGAAGAAGTAGGCTAACACAGGCTAACATTACGTTAGCTAGCTAATGCAGTCAATAAATTCAGCAACCAACCAACAACACAGAGTCCAGTAAAAAGTGCACACAGAAAAAGAAAAAAGATTTATCTAGTGAAGCCCGTCTGGCCAAACAGCAGCAATGTGACTGATGTCGTGGGGGAAACTAGAGTCGGGGCTGTGTTTTCGGTTGGAGGGACTGTCCGCTTGTTGTATTAGCTGCTGTGATATTGTGGTTTTAGCCGGCTATAGATAACGTTAGCTGCTTGCTAACGTTATTACCTTATAGCTAATTGATTGACCCCCCAGAAGCTCCGCTAATAACCTTACCGTCTTGTGTGGATAATGCAACCGTTGCAAATATGTGAGGCTGCCCTGCGCTCTGTGGTGCTCTGTGAAGCTGCCTATTATAATGATAGCTTGCTTGCTAATGCGGATAATCAATTAACACCCAGAAGCTCCACAAATAACGTTACTGTCTTGTGTGGATAATGTGATAATGTCATAAATATGCCTTACGTTACTACTGTTATGCTTATGGAACATTGTTTGGCTGTTCCGTTTGGTCGTGTCCAGCTTACATCAGCCCCAGGCATTAGACTGTATAATAATAGGGGGGAGCAGTTAGCTCCTGGCTCATGCTAATGTTAGTATCCACCAGGCCTGGACTGGGACAAGAAAGTGGCCCTGGCATTTTTGGCCAATTGTTTGTAAACAAATGCACGTCCAGAGCACATGTATCAGCTGCCCCACTGACGTCAACACTTGGCTACACTATTAGCATAACAGCTAGCTACACAACATGTCATGTCCTCCATGGAAACGCGCAAAATGCAATGCTTTATAAGAGACAGTACTTCTGCAACTTGGAGAGAGTTTTTGCCGAGAGCAACCATTTTCCCACTGGCATTCTGCGAAGACCCGCCCTACTCTGCCTGTGATTGGTTAGTATGTTGCCTTCCTTGGTTGGGATTGATCTAACCTCGCGTCACCAGGCTCTTCTCGGCAAGAAAGAGCCTCCGTTTACAAGTGATTTTATCACCCTGCCTGTTTCCGCCCTAGACAGGAAACAACAGCGGAAATAGCTCGTTAACTTGACAATCAGACACAACGAATAAGAAAATAAAACGACAAACAACTAGCCTCAACACGAGACTCATCAGTCATTAACAAAATATGGACATACCGAACACAAGTTTTTTATTAGAAGTTCTTGTAGAAACATTGCGGATTCACAATATCACATATTTTAAGCCAATACAGAAGCTTTACTTTTCAAACAAATGGCCAGTTGATGGAATAGGTATAGTTGTCTGTCCGCTGTTATCGATAATGGAGGATCAAGTACAACAGTTGAAATCCAAAGGCATCTCTGCTCCAGGGCCGTTTCTAGCCTGCTACATTAGGGTGGGCTGGTAGAAATATTAGGGGGGCAACTTTGGCGGTAGGTTGCCCAGAGGTTGTCGGTTCGGAGATGGGGATTAAGTTGCCTTATATTCTAATTTATAAAGAACGATTCGAAGCAGGGTGTAGAAGCCATTTCCAGAGTTAAGTGTAGTAGGGACACCAAATTGTTCCAGTAGGTGACTGTGTCACCATTGTGCTTTGGGTCACATAAGTAGGAACTTACACTCAGGTGACAGGCCAATGTTTACAAATCTATTAACTATTTGCAAACTAACTATGTACAAACTAACTATTTACAAAACTATTATTATATTTACCAGACTTTTAGTCTAATTCAAACTCAAACTGAAAAGTGGCAAAGAACTGGTATTTGATGTGTCCTATAAACTTACCTGACTCAAAAGAAATAGCTATAAGCGAACTTTGTCAAAACAAAATGTGAAAAGGTCGATCAGATCGCTGTGTTTGAACAGGCAGCCCCTGACCTGACCCCGACATACTAGAGGGGGCCTTTTTGAAACACAACTTCCAAAGCCTCCAAACACGTCGGGACATCCCCAGGGATCAACACACACAAGGTTCGAATGGTGCAGTGTCACACCTTAAAGAAGCTATGTGTATAGGTATCACATGACCGTAATCTGATAACCTCGCTTTGTGGCATTTTCAGCCTCATTCATCATTCATTTTTTCTCTCACGTTTCTCACATTTGTAAGGGAGTCAGGAAGGCACAGTGACCTACATCTAGACCAGCTGTGAGTCCAGATTTGAATGAATCCTCATCATCGCTGGAACCTCTTTTCTTTCCCCACTCCACCTTACATCCTAATATATATATATTATTGACGGTGTTGGTCTCATCTCGGAATTGTAGTCAGTATTACTCAAACCAGACTTTTAGTCTAATTCTAACTCAAACTGAAAAGTGGCAAAGAAAACAACCTTGAAATCAGATTAACTCGCCCTAAAATTAAATAAAAAGTCCTTCATCCATAGTTTCAAATAATCAATTCCATAACTTTTTTTTCATTGGATGAGCTTAGTTCTCAAATAAAATCAAAGACTAATACAGTGAGAGTTCTCAGTCACCATAGCTAATATTAACCAAACTAGGTCTTATTCAAACTCAAACTGAAAAGTGACAAAGAAAACAACTAAATCAACAAATCAAGCCTATACTCAAAATTCAACCTAACTATATTAGTATACGGTATATTATATATTTGGGATATAGGCTATATCCCAAACGGGCAAAATCAGAAACACTTTACAGGAGTCGGAGCAGTGCCTGTGGAGTGTACAGGAGCTGTAATGTTAGCTGGAGCCTCTGATGTGCTAGCAGCAGCATCGCTAGAGGCAGTGCCAGCCCAAGCCTTTATGGGGCCCTAAGCAGAATCTGATTTGGGGGCCGCACCACCTCGCCCAGACACCCATATGGCCATCTGTAATGGAAATATACCTTTGTCTTTCTGTTGTTCCCATCTTCTCTTTTCATTGTGTATGAATGTAACACCAGCTCTGACGGAGACAGTGGAAATTAATTAAAACACTAGCATTAACTAGCCCGTCTGTACAACACAATATTATGTTTTTGTGTGATTAATATTCAAATATAATATATTGAGAAGAATCAAGTGTTCTTGGGGGCCCTAAGCAGGTGGGGCCCTAAGCAGTTGCTTAGTTTGCTTATGCCTAGGGCCGGCCCTGGCTAGAGGCAGAGGCAGCACAGGGCTTTAGTATCAGAAACCGATACATCATGAACCCTTTCACTAGCATCACAGCATTCACAAACTACACATTTTCTGGGAAAGGGAAGGTCAGATTGCGATGCTTAAAATAGGGATGTCGACGGTTAACCGTTAACCGGTTAACCGCCGACAACGTCATTGGTCGGTTAAGCATGTCGGTCAAATGGTTAATTTGCATATTAAATTGGCATACAACATGTTGCCAATATGGTGTTTTTTTTCCCTCCTTCGCGGTAAGCAACAATGTTAACTAGCCTAAGTAGTTACTGTAGCAGCATTATATAGGAATTAAAAGCTCCTGCCACTGCCAGAACAACATTCATTTAGAGAAAGGCTTTTCCAAATGGAAAAGCAGTGTGCACTGTCCGCCTCTCCCCCCGCGTGCGAGATGTGCTCTGTGATAAACTCAGCTCCACACATGCGCCACACCCCCGCCTCCCCTCTGCTTTGACCAGACGGGAGAAGACGCCCTGCCCTGTGCAGAGTCAGACTACAGCGAGCCAGTCAGTCATGCTCCTTCTGTGTTCCAGCCGCGCTGTCATGAGACCATGAGGTTACTTTCAATGACGCGTTTCAAAACAAGCTGCGTCTTCCACATCGATTCACTGAGGAATCCACACTTTTACCGTAAATTGAGTTCTCTCCGGGTCTGTCTGTCTCTCAGGTGTAATAATCCCACAACGATTACAGCAAGAGTGAGAATGCTCTTCTAAACACATCGGCTATTAATATATAATTATTTCTCTGCATCTCATATTAGATCGGTAAAAAGTTTGGACAGCCTGCCTCATTTGTTCATCCTCCCGAGTCCCGCAATGCTGACAGCTGTCAGCGTGCGGACTTGCTGCACTCGTCGTCATGTCGTGCAGCCGGACACACAGAGAGCATACAGCCCTCGTCGCAGATAAAGAGAGAGAGGGAGAAGCGTGGAGAGAGAAGCAAACTATTTTTTTGCACATCTCAAAAGCAGGTAAACCACTGTTGAATTAGTGAGAATGTCAGAAGGAGAGAGCAATAAGCGCTTCGTCAGTGCGCCCTGCAGCGTGAAGGCTTGGGGCGGTGTCTTGATGTGCTATTCAAAGTGGAAATTCGTTCAATTAGCGACACGTTTCGTTCTGAGCTTTTAAAATTAGTTTCTGCTGGTTTTATTAGACTATTTACGACACATGCACATGCGGTAAGATAATTCATTTAAGAATTGTGAGCGTGAGTATGGGTTTTTTCCCTCCGTATTTCCCCCTTCTGCAAATGCGTGCAGCTCCTCATAGCCTATCCGAGGAATGTTTTTGTTTAGATGGCTGGAGGATTTAACTTGTCTTCTCGTTTTGTTAATGTGTTTTTTTCTGCTTGTAGATGTAAAAATAAACGCTTTCTACTGAAAAAAAATCAAGCATCTGGTAAGCCTAAGGTTTAATGGGGCACAGACAGTAAAATAGCGCATTTTAATCTTCTCGGTTAACCGACAGTTGTCGGCTAATGAGTGTCAGTTGTCGGTCAAGAAAAATTATGATTTTCGACATCCCTAGCCTAAAAGGACCCTATGTATTTTTCCGCTCCGAATCCAACGCCACCACCCACGCTACGATCTACAGTTGCAGAGAATCGTCCGCCCTGAAAAGAAGAGTATTACTATTTTCCTAACTTTTGATTGGTTGGGCAAGACTCATTTCTGGGTGGGCTTAGCCCACCCCTGCCCATGCCTAGTTCCGGCCCTGCTCTGCTCTGCTGCCGGTGCTGGGAAAGATGTATGACTCATTATTAGCCAATGAACAGCCAGGAAGGGGTCTTGCGCTACTTTTAAATGCTAAAATAAAGCTGAATGTACAATTTGATTCGGAAAAAACCCTGTTAAAAGTACAACACAAACTGTCCATTTTGCGGCAACTCAACAGTGCTGCTTAATCCAGGACCTTACTTCCTGGAACTCTTGAGAGTAAAAAACTGGTCCATTGGAGTGAATGGAGATGTTGCGAATCTTCTATATACACGGTTTTAGACATGAGCTCTGGACATGAGGAGCGAGATCACAAGGTGATTTAAAGAGACAGTACAGTGCCTGGTCGGCTGGTCCGCATGAGCCGCTGGCCTGGGGGAGATTTATTTATTTATGTATTTATTTATTTTCCCCCCAACGACCGGCCGCAAGGTGCGTTTGCCCATGCACCGGGAAAACGCCCAGTGAATTAAATGACCAATCCAGGCCTGGTATCCACTTCCCCGCCGCCAATGCAAGCCAAAACACGACCAAACATGCCATAGTGACGTCCACCAATTCGTCCAGAATCCTTCCCGGCCGTCTCGAGGCTGATCTAGCCGATAAATTGTCCAGGTTGCCGTTTTCAAGTGACTTTTATCAGCTAACGTTACAAAGCAACCAACACCTCTGCTGTCGTTGTTTTAGCGAGCGGGGCACGCGCGCCAGCTCGAGCACATGCTGCCTGCAGTCCCTCTAACGGCCACCGGTGTCAGTTAGAAGTTACAGAATGGACCTTTGAATCCTGCTAACACTGGATAGTCAAATATTGACACCAAACTAATGATCAAGTGACACAAAGTAGATGCTCAACAAAGTGTCACTTGTGTATTTGCTCTATCTCTACAGACTATGGAACCCTACACCTAACATTACTGTAACCCAACCCCAAGTTTAACCCAAGACCATGGGCATCGCTTATAGACCAATTTGACCTTAATTTGTAGTTCCGCCAATCGTTCAGTATTTATGTAAAGAGTTGTTGTAAATTCAAGCTCCTTTAAAGTTTATATCTCTCTCTCTCCCTGCATCTCTCTGTCCCTCTCTCTCAGCAGATGCTGACGTCACTGATGGCTGGGAGACTTCAGAAAACAGAGGAGCTTCCTTCATTCAGCCACAGACTGTTCCTCTTCAGCGTTCCTATGACCGCAGTCAGACTAAAGGTAAAGCTATAAGAAGGAAGATAGATACAGTATAGAAAAATAGATTTTATGTCCACCCAAATTACTAGGGTTATGTATGAAATAAACTGCCATATTTAAATTTATTTTAGTTAGTTTTTCTCACAATAGTTTGTTAGTTGTTTTTTGTAAAGCCTCAGTTTTGTTTTTATTTCAGTAAACAAAACTGTTTTTAGATATCGTTATTTTGTTTTCATTAACGATAATAAACTTGCACACTTGTAATGGAATATCTGAATATGAGAATTATCCACAGTCTGCTCTGCCTGATATCACAACCTGTCTGTTCCACTATGTAATCAGGAAGCCTCTGTTCACAATAAGTGCATTCGTAAATAATCACTCCGAGCGCCAGAGCGCACTGGACCGTAAATTAGGAGCGGCATTGTAATGTACTGTACATCTGTGCTCTCATTTCAGTGTAGCCGGATAACTGCAGAGTTCCAGGGCATGTCTGAAAGGGCCTTATGAATCTTTTTGCTATAGAGGGATAGAGGTTTAAGAGAAGCCTTCAGCAGAGTAACATAGCAGATATGTTGTATTATATATATGATATATTATCAGCAATATATATAGATCCAACTTAATACTCTGTCTTGAGTATGATCTCCTATTCTGCATGTCCTATTACCTGATACTTATTTATGCATATATTTATTGTTACTTTTAGGTTTTTAGTTTTAGTTTTTTTAGTTTTTAGTTTTGTCACACTTGGTCTTATGCTGTTTTGTTAAATGTTTTGTCTAATCGTGTTTATTGTATTGTATTCATGTAGGGACCCCCCACAAAACAAATCTAATGAGATTACCTAAATTGGCTGTTTGGAGTGATGTTCAATATAGTAAATCATGAAGAATAAGTGCACAGTGTTTTCTATCATTTAATCTAGTGATATGAGAGGTTACGGCATGACAGTATTTTTTGGCCCCCAGCAACAATCTCTATTTCTCATGTGTCGTCCCACCGTCCCCCAGTCCCCCCCAGGAAAATGAATTGCACACCCCTGATTTAGGGTGTGTGTATGGACATAATTTGACCTTCATTTGTAGTTCCGCCAATCGTTCAGTATTTATGTAAAGAGTTGTTGTAAATTCAAGCTCCTTTAAAGTTTCTCTCTCTCTCTCTCTCTCTCTCTCTCTCTCTCTCTCTCTCTCCCTGCATCTCTCTGTCCCTCTCTCTCAGCAGATGCTGACATCACTGATGGCGCGGAGACTTCAGAAAACAGAGGAGCTTCCTCCAGTCAGCCACAGACTGCTCCTCCTCAGCTTCCCTCTGACAGCAATCAGACTAAAGGTAAAGCTATAAGAAGGAAGATTATACAGTATAGAAAAATAGATTTTATGTCCACCCAAATTACTAGGGTTATGTGTGAAATAAACTGTCATATTTTAATTTATTTTAGTTAGTTTTGCTCACAATACAGTTTGTTAGTTGTTTTTTGTAAAGCCTCACCTTTGTTTTTATTTCAGTATACAAAAATGTTTTTAGATTTCGTTATTTTGTTTTCATTAACGATAATAAACTTGCACACTTGTAATGGAATATCTGAATATGAGAATTATCCACAGTCTGCTCTGCCTGATATCACAACCTGTCTGGTCCACTATGTAATCAGGAAGCCTCTGTTCACAATAAGTGCATTCGTAAATAATCACTCCGAGCGCCAGAGCACACTCAACCGTAAATTAGGAGCGGCATTGTACTGTACATCTGTGCTCTCATTTCAGTGTAGAGGGTCAGATTGGATTCACGAACGCACCCAATGTCACCTTCCTTCTTTGCTATTTCAAAAGAAAGGATGTATTGATGTTGACAATGACAACATGTTATTTACAGAGCACAAACTTTTATAAAGAAATAAATGAATAAATAAATAAAATTAGCTTCAAATGACTTTCCATGGTCTCACAGGCATCTGTTTGGTGCCACTACCTGCAAAAGAGCCTTGTAGTTTAGTTGAGTTTTTTATTGAATGTTACTTTGTTCTAAACAGATTTCATCACATGGCACCAACAAGCATTCCAATCTAACCTCGAGGACAGTTATATGTGCGTAGAAGAAGGATGGTTAGAGAAGAAGGATGAGAAACCTCTGGATGTTATCTACACAGAGCTTGACTTCACAGACGGGGGGGTCGTACACATCAACAGCCAGCATGAGGTCTGGCAGATTGAGATGGCATCAAGAAAGCCAACAGATACAGACAAAAAAATCAAACCCAGCGACATCTTCAGACACCATTCTGCAAAACACAGATCTATAAGAACAGTGCTGACCATTGGGGTTGCAGGAATCGGCAAAACGTTCCTTGTGCGCAAGTTCATCCTGGACTGGACAAAGAAAAGAGCCAATCAAGATGTAGATCTCATATTGCCCTTCACCTTCCGCCAGCTGAATTTACTGAAGGGAGAAAGCTTTCGTTTTGCAGAACTAATTCACAGATGCATCTGGGAAACCAAAGACATCACATTGGAGGCTCTTAATTACATCTTCACAGAACTACAGAAGTCAGGAAACAAAAGCTTCGAAAAGAGTAAATTCAAAATCCTGTTTGTGTTAGACGGACTGGATGAGAGCCGCCTTCAACTAGACTTCGAAGCCAATGAAAAGTGCTCTAATGATGTGAGACTTGTGACCGAGCCAACCACAGTGGATGTCCTGATGACAAACCTAATCAAGGGGGAACTGCTTCCCTCTTCTCGCCTCTTGATAACCACACGACCTGCTGCAGCCAAACAGATCCCTGGGAAGTTTGTTGATGTGGTGACAGAGGTGAGAGGCTTCACTGACCCCCAGAAGGAGGACTACTTCAGGAAGAGATCCAGTGATGAGGACCAGGCCAGTAGAGTCATCTCCCACATCAAGACTTCGCGAATCCTCCACATCATGTGCCACATCCCAGTCTTCTGCTGGATTGCTGCTACAGTCCTGTTGGAAAGCAGTGACAGAGTAGACATGCCCAAGACTCTGACTGAGATGTACACAGAATTCTTGAGGTTTCAGGTCGTTCAGACAAAAAAGAAGTATGGCGCAGAACACTGCCTTCGGTACATTCAGTCACTTGCAAGACTGGCTTTTCACCAGCTGGAGAAAGGCAACCCGATCTTCTATGAGAAAGACCTAAAAAAGAGTGGCATTAACTTCACTGAAGCCTCACAGTACTCTGGAGTGTTCACAGAGATATTTAAAGAGGAACGTGGTCGGAAGAAGGACAAAGACAAGATGTTCAGCTTTGTTCATCTGAGCATCCAGGAGTTCCTGGCTGCTGTTCATGTGGTCCTGTCACTCATCAACAGCAACAAGAATGTAATGCCCATGCCAAGACTGACTTTCACAAATCTGCGGATGTTTTTCAGCAAAACAACTACAACAAAAGTCCACAGGATCGCTATTGACAAGGCCTTACAGAATCCAAATGGACACCTTGACTTGTTCCTTCGCTTCCTCCTGGGTCTTTCACTGCAGACCAATCAGGCTCTCCTCGAAGATCTGCTGACACAGAGAGGTAGTTGCTGGCTGGGAGCTCAGACACCAATGAGCTCAGAGACCAATGAGAAAACAGTCAAGTACATCAAGAAGAAGATAAAGATGGACCTGTCTCCAGAGAGAAGCATCAATCTGTTCCACTGTCTGAATGAGCTGAATGACCATTCTCTAGTGGAGGAGATACAACTGTACCTGAGATCAGGAAATATCTCCACAGTCAAACTCTCTGCTGCTCATTGGTCAGCGCTGACCTTCATCTTACTCTCATCAGAAGAGAAGCTGGAAGTGTTTGACCTGAAGAAATACTCTGCTTCAGAAGAGGCTCTTCTGGGGCTGCTGCCAGTGGTCAAAGCCTCCAATAAAGCTCGGTAAGTGAAACGATAACTTAATATATTAGGATAACTTGAGTATATCTTTATTCAAATAGTACAAACTTGAAAACATGTTAAAGTTGTTTGTCATCATTACTAATTCTCCTACAGGCTGAGTGTCTGCCAGCTGTCAGAGAGAAGCTGTGAAGCCCTGGCCTCAGTTCTCAGCTCCCAGTCCTCGAGTCTGAGAGAGCTGGACATGAGTAACAACGACCTTCAAGATTCTGCAGTGAAGCTTCTCTCTGTTGGACTGGAGAGTCCACACTGTAGACTGGAAACTCTCAGGTCAGTATTCCTCAACCTGGTGAACATTTGTTCTCTATTTTCTATCTTTACACTGCTACGATTTTGTTATTCATGTCTGCGCTTGCTTGTAAAAATTTATTTTCTGTTTATTCATGCCTTTCCCCGGACCGCCACCGTTCCTTATTTCCAATTCAAGGACTTGGCAACCCTAGTCGTGTGCGTGCTTCTTCCTGAATAAGTGCACAGTATGTTTTCTAAAATTTAATTAAGTGATAACTGTACAGGCAAACAAGGGAGTAATTCGGTGTGGGGATTTACTACGAAAATGGCGTTTCACCTAACTATGGATTATTATTTCATCGCGTGGTGAATACCCGTCACAATATGTACATGCTTTTTGGCACTCTTAGAAATGTGTGTTTTTTGGTGACTTTGAACGGCTGTACCGTTTCCTCCAATTCATTGGCGATACTAACTAACTGGACGACTGTAGCTCACTGTATACTGTACGGTGAGTGATGCTAAAGGCAGTGTGTATTTGGTCATGTATGCGGAAACTCCCAAAAAGTTTTCCTTAAAAATCCCTTAAAAGGAGGGAACGTCATCTCATATTAGTGATGGGTATTACGGCTCTTTGAAGGGAACCGGATCTTATGGCTCCGTTCCTTTCCGAGAGCCGTTCAAAATAACGGCTTTTTTTTAATGGGGCGTGCACTACTGTTTCTCTGCGAAATCACTAATATAATGATATGGTATGATTTGGATCAGATTTGATCTTAGACCCACCACTATTTCACTTTTTCATCAGTGGACTGCAGCAGCATTAAATTACTCATACAGTATTTCCAGACCTAATGTCAATGATCTGCATTGTAACACACGGTGACACCATATCATCTGCTTATTTAGTCAGTGAATTTACTGACTCAGCTGAAAGTTGGCTTTCCTTGAATGCAATTCATGCAACACTTCGTTACCCAGAAAGTCGGCAGATGCACTCCGCGCCCTGTTTTGCCCGTTTTGATATTAAGCTGAGTCCGCCCACCCAGGGCAGCTACAGCATGCGCCGGTAGCAATTAACGAGTGCACCCGAGCTATCCTCCCTGCCCCATGCTCCCTGCTCAGCGGACTACAGGGAGGGAAGTCTACCTTGTTTGTGTTGTGGGGAGCGGCAAGCAGTGAAATTTGGGCACAACATTAAAACGAATGGCTCTCAAGTAGGACTCGGTTCCTTTCGTTCATAGCAAAGAGCGGTTCAATAGATTCGGATCGTTCGCGAACGTCACATCACTATCTCATATGCAGTGAAGGGCTGCTCAGTCGTTACAGTGAGTCGTTACAGTATGGCTGTTAAAAGTTAAAACACTTGTTCGGCGTAATGCACAGAGTTGAATCGTTCGTGGGACAGGCAGTCAAATCAAGGCAAGCAGAAGGCGGACTTGTTTTGATGACGTTTGATGTGTAACATAATGTTACACATCAAACGTCAAACCCGGTCACACATGCAGCCCTGCTCCCCAGTGCTCCACAGGCTCACCAAGCTGTTTTGTCCAAGCAGTCTGCTGTGCTGACGTGTTTTTGAAGTAGATGTAACTGTGCCCACACTTCTCACTGTGATTGTACTGTGGTCCTGAGTAGACGCAGCTGTGTCCCCCATGTACATCTCAACGAATTATGATGAATTTCATCGATCATGTGTCTTGAAAACGATAAGCACTGATGACCGATGACCTGCTCTACTCTGCCTCTGATTGGCCCTGATATTTTACGTTAACCAATCATCACTCTTCATGCCAAAACCCAACCATTCATCACTCCCCTGTCCTGTGTGTGTGTGTGTGTGTGTGTGTGTGTGTGTGTGTGTGTGTGCATGCGTGCGTGCGTGCGTGCGTGCGTGCGTGTGGGTGTGTGTGGGTGGGGGTGCAGGCTGTCAGGCTGTCTGCTCACAGAGGAAGGCTGTGCTTCCCTGGCCTCAGCTCTGAGCTCCAACCCCTCCTCCCATCTGAAACAGCTGGACCTGAGTTACAATCATCCAGGAGCCTCAGTGAAACTGCTTTCTGCGAGAGTGGAGACTCTCAGGTATGGAGAAGTAACATCTGTTAGAAGGCTAAAGGTTGTTTAATGGTTGTAAGACAAGTGTCAACAATGTTAAGCAGATATTTATCGGTTAGCGTATCGGCTGAAAAAAATCCATATCGTGCATCCCTAATTGAAGGTTATTAAATGTCCATGTTTCCATCATTAAAGAAAATCTGCTGATATGACTTTGTTTACCTCCCCAGTGTGGACCATGGTGGGGAGCAGTGGTTGAAACCAGGTCTGACGAAATGTAAGTGTGTATTTAGTTTGATTCATGAAAACAAAGGAACACACATTCAACTATTAAGATAGAAAGTGCTTTCACACAGTAGTATAGGGTGACCAGATGTCCCGCATTGTGCGGGACTGCACAGCATTTTCAAGATTTTTCAAGCGTCCCGCAAATTGAGACGTTGTCCCGCATTTTGATCGTCTGGCTCCAGTTTTCAAATGCGCGTTTCTAAAGTCTGGTTTATGAAGGCTGTGTGTGGTCTGTGGAGAAAGCAGGGAGGGAAAGCTGTCATGACGGGGCGGGCTATGTCTGATGTCACATGTCAATCAAACTGGAGCGGGTACACGAGGTCCTGGGATCAAATCAAATGCAGGCAACCGGTTAGGGTACGCCCACACACCACCACAACACGGAAAAGAACAGCGAGTCGATTTGACGCTGCGCGCGGAATATGAAACATGGAAAGAGAAAGGGAAGAAACTGCGACTATACAGCCAAGAAAAGGAGATGCAGCTACAATAAGGACTGGAACACTATTTACCCATGGGTGAAACCAGTGCAAGGCGATTCTCAGAGAGTGTTTTGCGACGTTTGCCGGAGTGATTTTTCAGTTGCACACGGAGGTGAATACGGTGCATGCTCCCTAGTCCGATACCTCACGAGTCCGACACCTCACGAGTCCGAAAAAAGAGGCATTGGACAGGGGATCATGTCTATGTTCCCCGGCTTCTATGTTCCCCGGGTTCTACTGTATATTCCCCGTTTTTCACTAACCCTAAACCTAACCTCCCCCAGACCCTAACCCAAAACCTAACCTCTCCCACCCCCACGCCTAAACCTAACCTCCCCCAGACCCTAACCCAAAACCTAACCTCTCCCACCCCCACGCCTAAACCTAACCTCCCCCAGACCCTAACCCAAAACCATGAGATGTCGTCGGACTCGTGAGGTATCGGACTAGGGAGCAGTCCCCGTGAATACGATGTGAAACGACACAAACAATGCGAGACTCACAAGAAACGTGTGGCTCAAAAGGATGCTTCCCAGTCTATGTATACGTTCATACTGAAACCCAAACAGGATTCCAACACAGATAAGGTAACAGCAGCTGAAATAACTACCGTTTACCACACTGTGCAACACTGCCACTCATACAGGTCAGAAGACTGTGGCAGTAAGCTAACAGCTGTCTGTTGTTTGAGAAAGTACAGGCAGGACAAACCCTTTTGAAAGCACTTTAAGTACTACTTGAAAGAACAGTTCTAAGCCTTGACTGTTCTGTTTTATTGTAGGCTACACAGTTTAGTCAGGTCAGGTGTGTAGAAGCACTGTGAAACTTAAGCTTCATGCTTACTGTGTTTATGGAATGTAAAGTTGCATTTAAATAAAATACATTTGTTAAGTTGTTATTTGCATAGTCTATATTATGTGCTACTGAATCAACCTGAGGGCAAAGTATAGAGATGTTATGAGCTAAGGGCAGAATAGAAACGTTTATTTTTTTTAAGTTAGAGACATTTATATCAACATTTTAGACTACATTGATGCATTGGTAACGCGTCCCACATTGTCCCACACAAACATACTCTTTGTCCCACATTTGGCTAGTTGGGATCTGGTCACCCTACAGCAGTATGTGACATCATTCACAGCCTACTGAATTGATGTTATACCTTATGTAAGCCACATCAGAGAAGTGAGTGAAAAGTGTGCATTTAAGTACTTATTACAGCTGTTTAGATCAGCTATTGTTTTCCACTACTTTTCTATTAATTATTTCCACCAAAAAGGCTTCATCAAAAGTTACAACCAAAAACCAAATCAGCAAAATCCTTTTCCCACTTTGTAATACCACCCTTAGAACAGAGCTACATTTGCCATTGTCTAATTTGACCTCCATCGGTATATTCCTAGGTTTTCTGGGGCCCAGTCTGTTGATTTCATTGCCAAACTGTTGGGGGTTATGAGTTTGTAAGTCGTCAATTAAACTTGCGGATGCTCGCTAGCATCTGCCTTATCACTGATGACATCATCGAGTGCTTGAGTGACATCACTGATGATGTCATAGACATGATGACATCACAATTGCTCGAGTGACATCACTGATGATGTCATAGACATTGTGACATCATCACTGATGATGTCATAGACATTGTGACATCATCAGTGACATCACAATGTGGGACAAAAATTGAAACAGAGACACAGAGCCCACTTACTCCCTTTTTTATGACGATGATACGATGATGATCATGATGATGATGATGATGAGTGAATACAGTCACACAGTTGATCATACCAGGCATCCAAAAGCGTTTGGCTACCTTTAGTGCAGCCCAGCTGCCTCTGTGGTGCAGATTTTGTAGTGCACTGCCTCCTTGGCCAAATAGGATCTTACTTGAACTTTTGAAAAAAGTGGTCGGGGAATTTACACCTACTGTATCACCCAGTAAAGAGAAGCCCTATGCCCCCAGTCTCTCAATAAGTTACACACACACACACACACACACACACACACACACACACACACACACACACACACACACACACACACACATACACACACACACACACACACACACACACACACACACACGATAAATCCATTTTGAATCGTTAGGACGATATAAATAAAGACAACCAGTGTATTAGATGATAAGCTGCTGCTGTTATTCACTCTTGTTCTCTCCATTAGATGCCTCTGAACTTACACTGGATGAAAACACAGCAAACACAACTCTCCTCCTGTCTGAAGACAAAAGAAAAGTGACGAAGGTGGAAGAGGAGCAGCCATATCCTGATCACCCAGAGAGATGTAACAGATATTTGCGGGTGCTGTGTAGAGATGGTCTGACTAGTCGCTGTTACTGGGAGGTTGAATGGGAAGGAAGGGTTGATATAGCAGTGGCTTACAGAGGAATCTGCAGGAAAGGAGAGGGTGCTGAATGTCCGCTTGGAGGGAATGAAATGTCCTGGACTCTGGTCTGCTCTGATGAAGCTTACACTGCCTGTCACAATGACATAAAAACAGTCATATCTTCCCTCTCCTCCTCCTCCTCTGACCGAGTAGCAGTGTATCTGGACTGGCCTGCTGGCTCTCTGTCCTTCTACAGAGTTTCCTCTGACTCACTGATCCTGATCCACATCTTCCACTCCACATTCACTGAACCACTCTATCCTGTGTTTGGGTTCTGGTGTGGGTCAGTGTCTCTTGTCAGCTCTGACTGTCTTTATTCCCCCACTGTTGACCATGGTGGAGTGCAGAGGACGAGACCAGCTCTGAGGAAATGTAAGTCTGTATTTAGTTTAATTCTTATGTAAGCCAAGTCAGAGGTTGGTTGTTTCTTTCTTTTTTTAGGGCTGGGCAATATATCGATATCATGATATGAAACTAGATCTTGTCTTAGATTTTGGATATCGTAATATCGTGATATGACATAAGTGGTGGCTTTTCCTGGTTTTAAAGGCTGCATTACAGTAACGTGATGTCATTTTCTGACTTTAAGGGCCCTATCTTCGCAACGGCGGTAATTTTGCGTTAGCGCCCGTTTTGAGCTGGAATAGCGCCGCGCAAAACTCTAATTGTGTGTGTGTCGGCCCGCTGTGCTTCACGTAATCTCGGCACAAAGCTCCTTAAGGCGTGTTTATGCCCAAAAGCATTTTGTAGGTGTGATCATGCAAGCCACAGCGTCACGTCAGCAGCTTTCTCCTCACTGCGAGGAACAGAGTGAGAGAGAGGAAGAGAGGAAGGGGGCGAGAGAGAAAAGAGAGATGGGGAGAGCGAGAGAGGGGGAGAGAGAGGGGGGAGAGAATGACAGGGGAGAGAGAGAGGGAGAGAATTGGATGGTGATTCAATATAGATACACCATTAGAAACTAAAAAAAAAAATTTGATAACGAAAATTGGTGCTGATGGAACAATATTCCATTTGAACACAAAGGGCTGCTGCACTGCGCAATTACGCAGTGGATAATATCCCCATGGTGTTATATATGTCCCAAAGCGTGCGCTTACTGTAATTAGATGTTTCGTTCATATAGGCTATAACATACAGATCTAAACATATTTGTTTCTTTAATAGGGTAGGAATGTGTGAGATTTTACTTCTAGCCTATTTCAATAGCCTATGTCAGATTTGTCCACTCTGGTTAAGCCATTGACTGCGGTCACGCCATCCGGGCTGGGGAGAAGCTGGTCTTGCATGCGTGCAATTGCAGGGGAAAAGGTTACTGTACTGGCCGGACAGGTGTTGTGCCAAAAAGTGATTTGCGTTTTGAATTGGATTAGGGGAATGAGGGTCGGTGACCTGGGTGTTTTGGGCCGGCCATGGGGCTCACAGGGTGGGGAGAGGCAGCGCTGTGCGCGGTCCCACGGAGCGAAGTTTCTGGCAGCAAATCACTTTTTGGCACAACACCGTCACAACTTTCTCAAAAGCAGTCTACTGTTAGCCTACCTCACACCACAGACCTGTATAGTCGGGAATTATGTATCCTAATAAAACCATGACAAACGAATTCTCATTTTTAAATCAAGGTGTGCTTTTTTCTGCAATGTAGGCTATAGTTGAAATCAACGTGGCATTCTGAGGAGAGAAGAGTGTGTGCAGGCGCGAGGTGTTGGAGAGTGACATCCATGCCGTGCGTAATGTATCCAAGCAAGGATTTCCTGCACTGCGTGGAGAATACTGTTTGCGCTCAGGCGTACGCCATTTTTTTCCTAACACATTGCGCTGGAACGCCTATTTTGGCACGGTCAACGCCCAACCCTCTGTTTACACTCGGAACATAGCAACGGTATCTTCGCCAGAGCGCAAAATGACACTTGCGGGAGACAGATGATAGACTAGAGGCCCATGCCTGGGCCACGCCTACACCTGTGTCTGTGCTTAGATCCCAGCGCAAAACTGGATGGTGGAGGCAGACGATAGCTTAAGAGGCAGGTAAGATAGCAATAAGAGGCGTGCAAACGGCAGCGCAAACGATAGCGCCGTACGAAAATAGGGCCCTAGGTCTTCTATTATTTGCCTTTAGCCACTTAAGTCATATCCACAATACTGATGATTATTTATCAAAAATCTCATTGTTTAAATATTTTGTGAAAGCACCAACATTGTCGCAGTCTTGATATCGAGGTATTTGGTCAAAAATCTTGTGATATTTTATTTTGTCCATATGGCCCAGCCAAACATCTGGCTTTCTTAGAACTAAACATTTAGCCCACTCCATAGAAAATACAGAGATATATACCGTGCAATACCATTCAGACTAAAAATATAGGATTCTTGGTCCATATTGCATAGTCTTACTTTGATTTAAATCAATAAATGAATATATAATTACTAACAAGAATTGAACTGTTCAATAATTAACAGTCAACCAATAAATAAACAAATAATAAACACAACAGGTGTATTAGATGAGAAGCTATGCTGTATTGAGTTTGAGTCTTGTTCTCTCCATCAGATACCTGTGAACTCACTCTGGATGAAAACACAGCACACAGAGAGATCCTCCTTTCTGAACACAACAGAAAGATGACGATGGTGACAGAGGAGCAGCCATATCCTGATCATCCAGAGAGATTTGACCACTGGTTTCAGCTGCTGTGTAGAGATGGTCTGACTGGTTGCTGTTACTGGGAGGTTGAGTGGGAAGGAAGGGTTGAGATAGGAGTGACTTACAGAGGAATTGATAGGAGAGGAGAGGGTGCTGACTGTGGGCTTGGATGGAATGAAAAGTCCTGGAGTCTGTGGTGCTCTGATGATGGTTACGTTGCCTGTCACAGTGGCAGCATAAGTAACATACCTCCTCCCTCCTCTGACTCTCATAGAGTAGCAGTGTATCTGGACTGGCCTGCTGGATCTCTGTCCTTCTACAGAGTTTCCTCTGACTCACTGATCCTCCTCCACATCTTCCACTCCACATTCACTGAACCACTCTATCCTGGGTTTGGGTTCCAGTGTGGGTCAGTGTCTCTTGTCAGCTCTGACTGTGTTTATTCCCCCAGTGTGGACCATGGTGGAGTGCAGAGGACGATACCAGCTCTGAGGAAACGTAAGTGTGTATTTAGTTTGAGAACAAAGCAACACACATTCAACTATTTAGATAGAAAGTCCATTCACACAGCAGTATGCGACATCCATTCATTCACATCCTACTATGAACGAATGTATTTGCTTTCTTTTATTTAGGGCTGGGCAATATATCAGTATTATATCAATATAATATGAATCGTTAGGGTTGTGCTACAACCTAGGTTTTACGAGCGAGTACGAGGGTTCTCACTATTGCTGCCAAGCTGCTCCCAAGCAGCACCAACTGGATGTACTAATTTTATTTCTATAAAAATGTATTTTATAAAACCTGCCACGCCGCCTGAAGGCGTCAAAAAAGGCGTTAAAAAAAACGTAATTTTTTTTCTTCGGTGGGGCCCGCCGAAAAAGAACATTCCCTTCCCTTCCCTTCCCAGCACCCCCTGCTTAAAGTGACTTCCAGTGGCCCTGGTCAAAGGTCAAGGTCACTGTGACCTCTCGAACGCCATTTTTAAGCTTGTTAACGCGATATCTCAGGAATGCCTTGACGGAGTTTCATCATTGATGGTTAAAGGTCAAAGTTAGAAGGAGAGCTCCGCACATCTCTTTTTCGGGCAGGTGCGTCGGACAGGAACAGAATTGTCCATCAATTGTAAAGAAGGGAGTCCCGCACACCGTCCAAACTTGCAATTAGGAATTTATTTTGTGACGTTTCGGTCACCGACCTTTTTCAAAGTTTGAAAAAGGCCGGTGACGACGGCCAAACCTGTGTTTTCACTCACAACCTGACGATGGTGATGATGCATGATGATGCAAAATGTGCAAAATCACACGTGCGGGATGCAGACGATAGCATAAGAGGCACGCAAAGGACAGTATTTTGCGCGGACACACCTGGGCCACACCTACACCTGTGTCTGCACTTAGATCCCGGCGCAAAACTGGATGGTGGAGGTAGACCATAGCATAAGATGCAGGGAAGATGGCATAAGAGATGCACAAACGATAGCGCCTGTACGACGTTAGGGCTCTAAAAATACCGAGATATGATTCATCAACCAGCCGTACTCTTAGTTAAATCAATAAATTTATATATAATCAATCACACATATTAAACTGTTCAATAATTAACAGTGAACCTGTTAATAAATCAACAAATAATATAAACATTACAGGTTTATTAGTCTCAACGCCAGACTCATGAGAGTTCTTACACTGATACACTACGTTACTGCATACTGCAGATCTCTCTCTGGGTCTGGTGGATTCAGTCTTCACCAATCAGTAACGACTTTGCGATTAGTGATGGCATGGGAGGCACAGCCCATTTTTTGAACCGCTCTCTCATTGGTGCTATGACCTGTCCCTCATTCGATTTCACCCCCCTAGACGCGCCCTCAAACCCCAGCAGTGGCTGTGAAGTGGCACAGACCCACTATGTAGTATGCGGAGCGCAGTGATTCAATGTAATATTTGAGTCTGGGGAGAGACTACAGGTTTATTAGATGATAAACTGCTGCTGTATTGAGTCTTGTTCTCTCCATCAGATGCCTGTGAACTCACACTGGATGAAAACACAGCACACAGAGAGCTCCTCCTGTCTGAAGACAACAGAAAGGCGACGAAGATGACAGAGGAGCAGCCATTTCCTGATCACCCAGAGAGATTTGACGATGAGCATCAGCTGCTGTGTAGAAATGGTCTGACTGGTCACTGTTACTGGGAGGTCGAGTGGGAAGGAAGAGTTGAGATAGGAGTGACGTACAGAGGAATTGGTAGGAGAGTGGTAGGAGGGCGTTATGATTGTCTGCTTGGATATAATGAAAAGTCCTGGAGTCTGACCTGCTCTGATGATGGTTACGTTGCCTGGCACAATGCAAAAGGAAAAGTGATACGTTCCCCCTCCTCCTCTCACAGAGTAGCAGTGTATCTGGACTGGCCTGCTGGATCTCTGTCCTTCTACAGAGTTTCCTCTGACTCACTGATCCTCCTCCACATCTTCCACTCCACATTCACTGAACCACTCTATCCTGGGTTTAGGTTCGAGTGTGGGTCAGTGTCTCTTGTCAACTCTGACTGTGATGATTCCCCCAGTGTGGACCATGATGGAGTGCAGAGGACGAGACCAGCTCTGAAGGAATGTAAGTGTGTATTTAGTTTGAGAACAAAGCAACACACATTCAACTATTTAGATAGAAAGTCCATTCACACAGCAGTATGTGACATTCACATCCTACTGTGAACGAATGGATTTTAAATCTTAGGTAAGCCACATCAGAATGTCTTTCTTTTATATAGGGCTGGACAATATATCAGTATGTTATCGATAATTAATTAATTAATCTAGATATCGTCTTTGATTTTAAATATCGTAATATGGTGATGTAACCGGCGCCAGACCTAGGGGTTATCTGGCTCCGGCTCATGAGATACACAGGCTAAGAAAGAGCACCGTGGATACACAGGCTAAGAAAGAGCACCGTGGATAGGGTCGTCAAAAGGCCTTTCTGTGTGGAGTTTGCATGTTCTCCCCATGCCCCTGGGGGTTTCCTTCATATAGGAACCCCACACCAAAACATGCAATATCCTGGTCGCTGAAGTGGTGCCTCCTCTGGTCGTTAGGCGCGGCTGTTCGGAGGGAGGGGAACTCGTTGGAATAGCGTGATCCTCCCACGTGCTATGTCCTACCGGTGAAGCTTCCCCTGTCAGGTGAAAAGAAGCGGCTGGCAACTGCCCATGTCTCGAAGGAAGCATGGAGCCAGTTTCGGCTCTCCCCAGATCGGCAGAGAGTGAAGCAGCAACCAGGATAAACAAATTAAAATTTGCACTAATGGGGGATAAAAATGGGATAAAAAATCTGGAAAAAATAATAAATAATAAAAAGAGCACCGTGGATCCTTGGACCACTGGCTGATGACCGTGGATGAATAAGGAGAGGGAGACGAAGACTGAACGTCTTCACCAAGCCGCCATTTATTTCTGACATCATCAAAATATTTCTGTTATTCACTCTTATGTTCACTTTACTTTAAAAAATAATAGAAAACAATAGAAAAACACATCTTTCCATATTGGTTTATAGACTTCATTATATACAGTACACAGATGCATACTGTATTCATCAAAAAAAATTATTATGTACCAAATAAAATATAAACAATTTGAAAATAATAATTGGATTTGTCCCATTACTGAAACATACGCTAGTGATATCAAGATACCAAATTCTCAAACCAAAATAAATAATTCATCCATTACTGTATCAAAACGGTTGTCCTAATATTATCTGTTATATCTATTCACTAGTACTCTGTTGACAAGGTGCATGATATAGCTGTGGCAAATAAACAAGAATAAAGTTACTCTCAAAACAATACATCTCATTTGTAAACACTGATAAAGTACTAACACATTTTAACATAACACATACACAACATAAACCCACATGATCTCTAAATGATAAAACATTACTGCGGGATGCACAGCATTAGACTAGCATTAGAACCTTGCTTGATTGCATGTAGGATGACGTCACATAAAGGGGACGACTACCACCTGAATTGCATTGCGTTTGTGACTGGGCAACTTCAATCAACTACAGACCAACACAATAGCTACGTTTGTCACAAGTGCCCCAAAACACACAAAGCAGTTCCTTAAGCATTCCCCTTTATGTAAAGATAAACTAGAAAGTTTCTAAGATGTTTTACAGTACCTGTGGATGAATAAGGAGAGAGAGACGAAGAGTGGCTGCGTTCCGATCAGTTAGTAGTTCCCCTTCGAAGTGGACTGCACAGAGTATTTAGCCATGTTAAATAATAAGTCAAGTCAAGTCAAGTTTATTTGTATAGCACATGTCATACACAGATGCAGTTCAAAGTGCTTCACATAAAATGGATGACATAAGAAAATAAACAAAAGAGGATAAAATAGACATTTCATAACAGCTTTGTCTTTATACTGTAGTTTGGACGCCAAGCATACCCTCTACTGGTACCTTGCGTCTTTTGTTGCCCGTACTTGCCACAGCATTGGGTTTGCATAAAATCAGATAGAGGCAATTCAAAGTGCTTCACATATGATGGTCGACACAAGAAAAGAAGAGAATAAAAGAAGAGGATAAAATAGACATTTAAAAGCATCACAACAGAGTAGTTGCAAAAATAGTTAAAAACTTACAGAGGGATAAAACAAATTTTCTATCTGTCAGCAGTTAAAAGCGACAGTAAACATAAAAGTCTTTAGTCTATTTTCAAAAGTAAGTAAAGTTGGGGCAAATCTGAGGTCTTCAGGCAGATTGTTCCAGCTAGCAGAAGCATAGTGGGTGAATGCGGCTTTCCTATTATTTGATTTGATCCTAGGGACAGTTAGTAAGCTGGACCCTGCTGACCTGAGAGGTCTAGACGGTTCATAGCGTGGGAGCAATTCAGCGATGTATTTTGGGCTTAGGCCGTTAAGTGATTTGTAGACTAGTAACAGTATTTTAAAATCTATTCTATGACACACTGGCAACCAGTGTAAGGACTTAAGAACTGGAGTAATATGATCAGCTTTCTTAGTCTTTGTTAGAACTCTAGCGGCAGCATTCTGAATGAGCTGAAGTTGTCTGTTATTTTTTGGAGACCAGAGAAAAGGCTATTGCAGTAGTCTAACCTACTGTAGATGAAGGCGTGAATTAGTTTTTCTAGATCCTGGACATGTAGCCCCTAATTCTTGCTATATTTTTAAGATGATAGAAAGCAGATTTTCTGATTGACTTAATGTGGAAGTTGAAATTGAGATCAGAATCAATAATAACGCCAAGATTTTTAACTTGCTCCTTTGGCTTCAGGGATAGAGACTCAAGGCGTGCAGTGATTTTAAGCCTTTGTTCTTTGGGACTGAAGACAATCACCTCTGTTTTGTCTTTGTTTAGCTGGAGGAAATTCTGGTGCATCCAGTCATTTATTTGGTCAATGCACTGAGAGAGTGAGTCTAAGGGAGCATATTCACCTGAGGAAAACTTATATAGAGTTGGGTAAGGCTGAATACCCTGTGCAGTCCACTTCGCAGGGAACTACTAGCCGATCGGAACGCAGCCAATGTCTTCACCAAGCCAGCGCCATTTTATTTCTGACGTCTCGCGCTAGATAAGGCTTGTACTTCCGGTCTCTCAGCCTGATCCACAGAAGCGCTACAGCGCCATCTACTGAGTAGGTAGTGCAAAAATTCACACTGCATTTACTTCGATTCTGTTAGAGAAGTTCTTAATATAAAAAAAATATGGGGGGTGTCTGTTTTATATCAAAACAATATCAAAAGTTTTTCAATCCCTTACAGTGATATGACATAAGTATTGTCTTCTGCTGGTTCTCCTATCGTTTGCGCGTCTCTTATGCCATAAGAAGTGCGCAAACGATAGCGCCTGTACGACGATAGGGCCCTATTAATCACACATATTAAACTGCTCAATAATTAACAGTGAACCTGTTAATAAATCAACAAATAATATAAACATTACAGGTTTATTAGTCTCAACGCCAGACTCATGAGAGTTCTTACACTGATGCACTACGTTACTGCATGCTGTAGATCTCTCTCTGGGTCTGGGACGGTTCCCCTCAGCCGGCTGGGGTTGGAAGTGAACCGTTCATTTGACCAGTGATTGGCCAGTCTTCACCAATCAGTAACGACTTTGCGATTAGTGATGGCATGGGAGGCGCAGCCCATTTTTCCAACCGCTCTCTCATTGGCGCTATGACCTGTCACTCATTCAATTTCACCCCCTATAGACGCGCCCTCAAACCCCAGCAGTGGCTGTGAAGTGGCACAGACTCACTATGTAGTATGATGTGGAGCGCAGTGATTCAACGTAATATTTGAGTCTGGGGAGAGACTACAGGTTTATTAGATGATAAACTGCTGCTGTATTGAGTCTTGTTCTCTCCATCAGATGCCTGTGAACTCACACTGGATGAAAACACAGCACACAGAGAGCTCCTCCTGTCTGAAGACAACAGAAAGGTGATGAAGATGACAGAGGAGCAGCCATTTCCTGATCACCCGGAGAGATTTGACGACACGCCTCAGCTGCTGTGTAGAGATGGTCTGACTAGTCGCTGTTACTGGGAGGTCGAGTGGGAAGGAAGAGTTGAGATAGGAGTGACTTACAGAGGAATTGGTAGGAGAGGAGGGCGTGCTGACTGTCTGCTTGGATGTAATAAAAAGTCCTGGAGTCTGACCTGCTCTGATGATCGTTACACTGCCTGGCACAATAACACAGGAAAAGTGATACGTTCCCCATCCTCCTCTCACAGAGTAGCAGTGTATCTGGACTGGCCTGCTGGATCTCTGTCCTTCTACAGAGTTTCCTCTGACTCACTGATCCTCCTCCACATCTTCCACTCCACATTCGCTGAACCACTCTATCCTGCGTTTTGGTTCGGGTGTGGGTCAGTGTCTCTTGTCAGCTCTGACTGTGTTGATTCCCCCAGTGTGGACCATGGTGGAGTGCAGAGGACGATACCAGCTCTGAGGAAATGTAAGTGTGTATTTAGTTTGAGAACAAAGCAACACACATTCAACTATTTAGATAGCAAGTCCATTCACACAGCAGTATGTGACATTCACATCCTACTGTGAACAAATGGATTTTAAATCTTATGTAAGCCACATCAGAATGTCTTTCTTTTATATGACATAAGTGTTGTCTTCTCTTGGTTTTAAAGGCTGCATTACAATAACATGATGTCATTTTCTGACTCTAAGTGTTCTATTATTTGCCTTTACACACTTAAAGACCGTGGAAATCTAAAATAACAGCATTTTGAGTTCATCACACCACAGGAACCTATGTTAATAAGCCACCAGCCAAATTTAAACGATGATGAACGTTGCAAAGTATTTAAATGTAGGTTTGAAAGACATGGAGAAACTAGGCAGAATTATCCCCTCACGCTCCCTGGCAGATTGTCTGGGCATGTTGCATTGAACCAGCTCCCAACTCGCGGGGGGAGGGGGAGAGGTGGGGTGGAGGCGATTGTCCTGGTTGGCTTTGGGAATACGCATCTCAGGTTGCACTGTGTGAAGTTAACCGTGCTATCCTTCACATCTCTCAATCCACAGTGTGTGCAGACGAGTGCATGCTCTCTCTCCCCCCTCTCGCTCGATCGCGCTCCCTCTCTCTTTCTGAAGCGCCTGGCATACTCTTCGCGCACGTGCTGGAGACGGGGCTCCGAAGAGGGCGCGGGCCAAAACAGAACATAGTCAGTGCGCACCTCGCTCCTCCCACCCCCCTCCTCCTGTGGAAGCTCCAGGGGAAAATGGCGGCGATTAGTGCCAGGCAGTCTGAATGAAATTGAATGTAACGTTCCCAATTCTATGTATTAAATAAAAAAAACGACCCTCAACATTTGGGAAGGCTAAGCCACACAACTAGTTTGTTATAATCGAACGTCATGCTTCGAAGGCGACTTTACGACGATGAGGACGGTGAGGACTCAATCACAGCAGATATCCACTGATAGCCTACCACGGAGATCTCACAGGCACAGGCAGCAAAACCCGACACGCTGATAGAAAAATCTCCATGGACGCGGCGCTCAGGCCTCGCCCCCCCGACACGCCCCGTGCAATGACGTCAAAATCGCCGCGCGCCCTATGCGCTTGGCTGGGCGCAAAGAGTATGCCAAAGGCTTCAGACCCCCTTCTCACAAAACACGATCAACTCGCATGTACTCGCACTCACCCTGTCAAGCCCAGCCTTGCTGTATTTCCGTCTTCAATTGGTCGATTTCGATTTTGGACCCTCCTCTCGTGTTGTCGTTTGTGGTGTCCTGACGCCAGGTATCCCAGCATGCTTTGCAAGGTGGTGAGCGACAGACGGCAGCAAGGGAAGGAGGGGCCATTTCAAAATCGACCAATTGAAGACAGAAATACAGCAAGGCAGCCAACCACGCTGTAGCAGCGTGACTTTATATCGTCCACATCACTTGGAGGTGTGTAGGGCCTGTCACTGTTTCACTCGCTCGCGCTTTCTCTGTCTCTCTTCACCCGCTCTCCGTCTGTCTGTCACCCCCTTCTCACCCAACGCGATAAACTCGCATATACTCGCACTTGCCCTGTCAAGCCCTGCCCCGCTGCTGCTGCGTGGTTGGCTGCCTTGCTGTATTTCCGTCTTCAATTGGTCTATTTCGGTTTTGGCCCCTCCTCTCGTCTTGTCGCCTGCGATGTCCTGACGTCAGGTATCACAGCATGCTTTGCAAGCTGGTGAGCGACAAGATGGCAGTGAGGGAAGGAGGGGCATTTCGAAATCGACCAATTGAAGACGGAAATACAGCAAGGCAGCCAACCACGCTGTAGCAGCGGGGCAGGGCTGACTGGGCGAGTGCGAGTACATGCGAGTTTATCGCGTGCGGTGTGTAGGGCCCGTCATTCTGACTGTTTTATAAATGGAAAATAAATGGAAAATAGCTCACAACAGATACAAAAACATGAGCATATGTGTTTAATGTACAGACTCATTTAAAGAAAAGCGATGTGTCTCCCTGGGGCCATGACCTCAAATGCTGCCTGGCAGAGCACCACTCTGACACGGCCCCATTCAGACAGTGTCCCAACGGGCTGAGTGCAGGGGAGGAGCAGGGGGAGGGGGAGGGGGAGGGGGCCTTGGGGCTGAGTGTGGGGAAGGTTTTGTAGAATGGACAACTGTAAGCATTGTAAGGTAGCATTGTTTAGCAGTGCTGAGACTTCCGAGTGTCAGTCATTGTCAGCTGATTCGCTGTGAAGCCTCTCTCTGTCATGTATAGCACGGCTTTAAGTGGGGGGAAGGCATTTGCGGTAGTTTCGAGATCATTAAACTAACGTTACACTGCAGCCTACCTGTAAACAACCTGCAGTTAGAAAGCTCATTTTCAACTTAATCTGTGGTGCAATGTGGCCAGCAAGAAGACTGAACCATGTCCCTGCACTGGTGAAAGACTGTGGGCCCTATCTTCCCAAAAGCGCTAATTTAGCGTTGCGCTCGTTTAACGCTGTGTGCAATGCAAATTGTGGGCGGGCACAAGCGCATGCCTGTTATAATTGTACTGGGCATAGGCGTGCCACATGCCAAAGCAGGCGTTTCAGTGCTAAAATGTGGGGATAGATGGCATTATCCTATCGTCAGCAGCGCGCAATTACTTTGCGCTAAGAGCTTTGAAAAGGACCTCTTAGGCGCACCATAGCGCACCATAGTCTCCATGCAGCGCAGCGCAGTGCAAAGTAAAATTCCTTTTGGATATGTCATTACGCACAGCCTTCCTACGCCATAACATCAAATTATGATGCTAAAATTGGGTATTAGCAGATAATTCAGTGAGGCAATCAACTATAACTCACTGAGAAACTTTTATCACATCGCAAAGAGGGAAATTAATTGAGAAAACTTGGACAATGGACATAGGCTATTTACCTTCATAACCCGGAGGGTCGTTGGCACCACAGACAATCTGTCAATAAGCTCTCTCCATCTCTCTCTGTCCTCGCACGAGTGAGTACACTCTATTACGCATGGAGAGAATTACAACATATTGCATGCCTCGCGCAAACAGCAATTGCAAGACGGGAATCTGATTGGTTTTGATTGACGTAATGCCCAGCACTGCCTGGCCACGCCTGTGAATAATTCTGGTAGTTAAGACCGCCCAAATCCCGTTTGCGCAGGCATTTTGGGGGCGCAGATGATTTTGGCACGGCTCTAATTTGCGCCTGCGACACATGCCGTGAACGTTTCCGCATCCCCGCCGAGAATTGCATCCCCAACATATTTCGTGGCTGTTTTAACTTAGAAATCAGGGAGGTCACGTCTACCAGACAATTATATCACTTTTAAACAGTTACATTTCTGTATAAATCATTACAATTAGGCTCCCGTGAGGTGGGGATGCTTTTTTTGCTGCTGGGCGGGGTGCAAAACTCAGCATACCACCTGGACAAATGCGCAAGGCGGACTGTTATCTTGCCTGCGTTAAGGCACGCGCAAACAGGTGCGCAAGCGCTAATAGGGGATATCGTCTGTATGAAGATAGGGCCCTGTGTCACCAAATTCAACCTGGATGTGATAATGACATGAAGCCCACGGTTGCAAGGACTAAGTAACGTTAGCCGGAACACGTTCCTCGAGGTATTTGGTCAAAAAATCTTGTGATATTTGATTTTGTCCATATTGCCCAACCCTAGGCTACATGTCAAGTCAAGTCAAGTCAACTTTATTTATAGAGCACATTTACAATGACCAGTAGCCGACCAAAGTGCTTCACAGATAAAAACAATAAAAGTATAGAGGCAACAAGTACAAAATACACTGCTACCAAGCAAAGTGCAATACAAATGTGGCTTTCTTACAACTGAACATTTAGCCCACTTCATAGAAAATACCAAGATATACCTGTATATTGTGTAACACCATTCAGCCTAAAAATACCGAGATATGATTCTTGGTCCATATCACCCAGCCCTACTCTTATTTAGGGACTGTTCGTTATTTATGAGAGGGGGGGTATGGTGCAGAAAGGGGGAGGGATATCAAATATTTTTTTGAGTACTGGGGAGGGACTTTTGTATTTTGTATATATTTTAAATGCGTTTTTTCGTTCCAAAATTCGTGTTTACTCCCCTATTTATATCTATGGTTTACCTGTATGGTGACTGGTCTTGGTATCTCCCATTCCTTCCTTTCACGTAAACCGCTGCTTCTATGCACTGTGTACAGGCCCTCATTCGGTCCTGCTGTTTGCTTGGTGCATTGACTGGAAACGTTTATCATCGCTTTATATTGTTTCAGAGCTGGAATTGTTGACACATATGCAGTTGGCTAGGCTCAGGGCCGGTTCGAACATATAGGCGACATAGGCGACCGCCTAGGGCGGCACTTGAAGGGGCGGCAAATTGTGCGCCTTCACTTGCAGCTCTCCAAATATTCTCCAGCGCTCTGCCTCTCATGCTCTTCCCCGCTAGATCCATTCTCTCGCCGCTGTCCGCGGCACGAACCGCCCGCCCTACTATGCCTCTGATTGGCCTACCCTGATATTCTTACCCTAACCCAACCAATCATCGCTCCTCATGCCTAAACAAGCACTACTACTAGCCAATCAGAGGCAGAGGAGGGCGGGTCATCATGTCTTCTCCATCCCGCTTGAATGAGGAAAAGGGACACGGAGTAAATGAAATGACATAGCCTACAAGTAGACTAATTTACATCATTAACTTTGGGTTAAGGTAGCCTAGGCCATGTGCTCATATGTGTGTACCAGTATTAGTGTAATCAGTAAATTAGCGCGATATTTCTAATGTTGTTTCTGGGTTCCAAAACAATCTGTTTCCCTGTGCGGTGCGCAGTGCGCACTTTGCCTGCCCATTCATTGGAGAGACCAAAATTCCAAGATACAATATCTGAAGTTTCTCAAAGTTGAAACTACCTCTGCAGCAGTAGCCTACAATGAAACAAGACAGACTTAATGGACTGGCAACAATCTCCATATAAAATGAACTGGCAGAGAGAATCCTAATAGAGGATGATTGGATTTATTTAAAGACCTTTGCTGACGCAGCCCCCGCTGGTGTCCACTTCTGAAAGGTAAACAAGCTTTATTGTATGCAGACCTGTGCAGACCTGTGGCGCGTTATTTTTGTAGGTAGGCTATATGGATGTGCAAAATGCCTGCATATTGCGTCATGCATACTTTGATGCTGGTATGGTGTTGCCAATTGGGGGCGGCATAATTTGTTCTCGCCTAGAGCGGCAGAATGGCACGCGCCGGCCCTGGCTAGGCTACTGTAGGCTTTATAGCTAGGAGATGAGGCAGTTATTGGGCTGAGTAGCCTACTAAACGTTATATGCCCCCCGCCCCCTCTCTCCCCCGATGTCATAGGGCGCTATCTAACGTAGCCAAATCATCGGAAAAGGTCATATTTTCTTCAATACTACCTTTGGTGTGAATATGATAAAGTGTGGTTATTTATGGTGGAGGGAGGGTCATGCATTTATCTCCAGTCACTCAGGGAGGGACATGGACAAATATTTATAGATCTGGGGAGGGTGAAGGAAAAAAACGAAAACAAAGTCGCCCCTGCACCATACCCCCCCTCTCATAAATAACCAACAGTCCCTTAGATCAATAAATGAATATATAATTAATCACACATATTAAACTGTTCAATTATTAACAGTGAACCTTTTAATAAATCAACAAATATTATAAACATTACATGTTTATTAGATGATAAGCTTCTCCTGTATTGAGTCTTGTTCTCTCCATCAGATGCCTGTGAACTCACACTGGATGAAAACACAGCACACAGAGAGCTCCTCCTGTCTGAAGACAACAGAAAGGTGACATGGGTGGCAGAGGAGCAGCCATTTCCTGATCACCCAGAGAGATTTGATGAGGAGCCTCAGCTGCTGTGTAGAGATGGTCTGACTGGTCGCTGTTACTGGGAGGTTGAGTGGGAAGGAAGCGTTGAGATAGGAGTGACTTACAGAGGAATCAGCAGGAGAGGAGAGGATGAGGACTGTACGCTTGGATGTAATGAAAAGTCCTGGGTGCTGACCTGCTCTGATGATGGCTACTCTGCCAGTCACAATAACAAAGTAAGAAGCATACCTCGCCCCTCCTCCTCTTACTCTAACAGAGTAGCAGTGTATCTGGACTGTCCTGCTGGCTCTCTGTCCTTCTACCTAGCAAAAAAACAAACAAACAAAGAAATGATCCTCATCCACATCTTCCACTCCACATTCACTGAAGCGCTCTATCCTGCGTTTGGTGTCTGGCCTAACTCCTCAGTGTCTCTGTGTCAGATAGAGGAGGGAGAGAGAAAGACTTAAACTGCTGACAAAACACAGCTGCTGAGATGATGGTTCACTCTGTACAGGACAGCACACACACACACACACACACAACCTTCCAACAACACCCACCATCAAGCATGCCAAGCGTGTGTGTTGTATGAGAGAGTTCAACAGTCAGCATGTTCACCCCAGAAGACAACCCAGTCCATTCCATCATCCTATATAAAGGGAGCAAGTGGGTTCTGTCTGTCTGCCCGTTTGTTTAAATTTTTGTCCCACATTGGATGATGTCATCAGTGATGCTCACTCGAGCCACTATGTTGTCACTGATGATGTCACAATCTCTATGACATGGAAGTTGAGCAACTGTGCACTGAGTGATGTCACTCGAGCACTCCATGATGTGATCAGTGATGATCACTCGAGCAATTGTGCTAGTGAGTGATGTCAATAGAGCTGGCGAGGCCACGCAGCAGCCGAGCTGTGGGGCGTGTAGAGAAGCCCGCGCAGCAAGCAAGCTGCAGGGCGTGTGATGCCGCAAAAGCCCGTGCAGCGGGCGAGCCTAGGAATCTAGTGCGCGAGATGCCTAGTTTTAGATAACCTTACAGAGACAGGAGTCAGATCTGTTTAGATGACAAGTTACCAAACTTGCCCAATAAACAAGCTGCTGCCTGAGTCATGTGACTTTTGTTTACAAGCTCTGGTTGGCGTGTGATTGGTCAGTTTGAACCTAAACGAATCAAATATAAAAATGCAACAAAGCTATGGCTTACACTCCAAAGAAAACCAGCTGTTGGAGCCACCCAACCCTAAAAATACCTGCTGAAGAAGTCTGACTAGTTTGTTTGTGAAAGTTCATATCATCCTATTAGTCCGTCACTGATGGCCAAACTCTTCCATCAGATTTATCATTTCCGTTTTGGTTCTAATGAGGTCAGAGTTTATGGTATACTCAGCATGGTGATCGCTTTTCTGGCCGCTGCATTTGCAGTGTTTAATCCATGACTTATTGGATTTTTATTTTCTTGTGGTTGTGTGTAGGCTACATGTATTTTCTTTTTTCTGAGGACTTTTTATATAATCAGATCATACATAACATAACATAAAAAGTCTATTATTGTAATAATTACTGGCAGTCCTATATTTTTTATTGTTATTTGTGTCTTATGAATATATTTTTCGAGCTGAATTTTTTTTAACCATAGTTTTGTTCATGGGGAAGTTTGTATATATTGAAGTTGATTTCGGGGTGCTGTGATCATGTTCAGTTCAGTTTTGTTTAGCCCCTTATGACAACTTAGCATGTCTCAAAGAGCTTCACAGCATCATGTCATGTGTGCTGTCTCCATTGGTTCTATTTCTTGTGGTTTTGTGTAATTGCATTTTTCTCTGATGGAGGTTTTGTATGATCAGATCAGATGATTTTTGTCTATTATTTTTGTAATAATTATTACCATTACTATATTTTTGATTGCTATTTTTGTATTATGATTATATTTTTCTAACCATATTATAGTTTGTTCATATACTTTGTGCGTACTTTTATTACAAATTGAACATCACAGGGGCTTGAACGAGGAATTATTCTTGTCTTTTTTTTCTTCTATGAGTACCGGTACTATTATTATTATTATTATTATTATTATTACTATTATTTCTATTTGTATTTGCATAATAGCATGTTACTGTATATATGGCCTGTAGTGACAGACTGGTGATGTGGCATTAGGGCAAAGCCAGAAGGGCCGTGACCCTATGAGGCGCTTTGGTCACTAAAAAACAAGCAAACCAACAAGAAACTACTTTCTCTTGTGGTTGTGTGTAGGCTATTTGCATTTCTTCCCCCAACGACTTTTTGTACGATACATAACATTTGTTTCTATAATTTTAATAATTACTGGCATCCCTATATTTTTGATTGTTATTTTTGCCTTATGAATAGATTTTTCTAACTGAATTTTTTTTAACCATAGTTTTGTTCATGGGGAAGTTTGTGTGTATATATTGATGTTGATTTTGGGCTGCTGTGATGATGTTCAGTTCAGTTTTGTTTAGCCTCTTATCACTAGCCTGGTAAACCAGCCGGTCACGTGAAGTCACATTTCATTTAGTTCTTCGTTTCAGTCTGGCCTCAAGCTTTCACCGTGTCTGCATTGTGCGGATGTTGGGCGGGTGTACTTGCCTTGACAGACAACTCCTTCAGCCAATCAGCGTTGGATCGAGTCAAACCCAAATCCACTCGGGAGAAATTTTCCGCCGAGAAACTCCACGGTTGCATACTCCTGTACTGTTTAATTGTTATTGAGTCTATTTCTGCAATATCTACACTTTATGGCTATTTAAACGTTGACATTACTCCTCGAGGCGGACAGGCAAGGAGGCGGCCATTATTGTTTTGTTAGTGGCGTTCCTGATTGGGTGGTTACGATGTCAAGAACGAGGCGGGTCGCTGTTTGGCTCGTCTGCTTTGTTTCTATTATTTTAATGATTACTGGCATTCCTATATTTTTGATTGTTATTTTTGTCTTAGGAATATATTTTTCTAACTGACATTTTTTTACCCATAGTTTTGTTCATGGGGAAGTTTGTATATATTGAAGTTGATTTCGGGGTCCTGTGATCATGTTCAGTTCAGTTTTGTTTAGCCCCTTATCACAACTTAGCATGTCTCAAAGAGCTTCACAGCATCATGTCATGTGTGCTGTCTCCATTGGCTCATATTGACTTATATGTTTATGTACACGATGTTTAATGATGTCGATTTAGATTGCTTTGTGCCAGCTGGGTGCGTTTAGGTCCCTGGTGCCAGCTGGGTGCGTTTAGGTCCCTGGTGCCATGGATTTACACCCTCTGTGACTTTGTAATGCTGAGGAAAGCCGCATGTGACCGGCTGGTTTAGATGTGCAGTTAGTTGGTTTTATTTTCTTGTGGTTGTGTAGGCTATTTGCATTTTTTCCCCAAGGACTTTTTGTATGATACATAACATTTGTTTCTATTATTTTAATAATTACTGGCATTCCTATATTTTTGATTGTTATTTTTGTCTTAGGAATATATTTTTCTAACTGACATTTTTTTTAACCATAGTTTTGTTCATGGGGAAGTTTGTATATATTGAAGTTGATTTCGGGGTCCTGTGATCATGTTCAGTTCAGTTTTGTTTAGCCCCTTATCACAACTTAGCATGTCTCAAAGAGCTTCACAGCATCATGTCATGTGTGCTGTGGCTCAGATTTACTTATATGTTTATGTACACAATGTTTAATGATGTCGATTTAGATTGCTTTGTGCCAGCTGGGTGCGTTTAGGTCCCTGGTGCCACTGGGTGCGTTTAGGTCCCTGGTTCCATGGAGTTACACCCTCTGTGACTTTCTAACGCTGAGGAAAGCCTCAGGCTGAAATGCCTCTGATTGTCTTACTGCTGTGCTGCATTTAACATGTGGTTTGAAACATACTCCTGCCAATTTCCATGCTTTGTTGGCACCCATCAAACTTGAAGACTGTGAACACAGCAGTTATTTTGGTTATGTCCATTGAGTTCCCTACCAAAAGGCAGGAGACATGAATTCACTCAAATTGGAGAAGTGAATTATCCAATTGAATAAATATCTATAGATATTTCGATGTGTAAAGCAAGTCTGAAGTTTGTTTGTTTGTTTATTTGCACATTTTAGTTTCCAATTTATCTTTAATTGAATAATTGTATTATTATTATTATTATTGGATGATTAGGATTAATTGTTCTATTGGGTGTGAATCATTTGCCTAATTAATTTGATTTATTTACTTGGGTCTAATATCAAATGAATTTGAGAACCATAAGAGGATCTCCCCCTGCTGCCCTTTAATATGTATTGCGGACACCTAAGAGAATATAGGTCAGAGTGATTGACAGACAGGTGTGTTGATGGTGAGACAGGGGATTGGCCGTACATACAGTGTGCCAAGATGCAGGAACAATACATCTAAATACTAATTCGTTCCTGTTGCTATTGGCTTTTTAAACAGATGTAGCCTATGTAACTTTTGCCCTGTTTATTTCTGTTGTTTGATGATTTGTTTGATTGTTGATGTTGATGTTACTGCTGGCTGTAGCCTACCACAAATTGCCCTTCGGTGATAATAAAGATAACCTTGACCTTGACCTTGATGGCATTGATGTGATGATAAGTACGTGCACGGTGGCACAGTGGTAGCGCAGTTGCCTCATAGCTAGAAGGTCCTGGGTTAGATTCCCACCTGGGATCCTGTGGGTGCTGGCTTTCTGCTCAGTAGCCTGTACTACGAAGCTATCTTAACAGATCCGCGATAAGTCCCTTTGATCTGGTTTGACTGAACAGGATCAAAGCTATCTAGTTAACCGATACTACGACGCTGGTTTTCTACTCGATAAACTGAAGCTGGCTTTATCTGGGATCTGCCTGTGCACACGCACGTTTTTCGCTCATGCACAGGCGCGCGTCCACGCGAAAGAGGTGCGCTAGCCAATCACATTATGAACAGCTGAGTTGATCCACGCCCACAGGCCTGGCTCCAGACCCAAGTTACAGAGGGGGCCTGCCCCTAGCTTGGGGGGGCCAAGCTACCCAAGGGGGGTCTGGGGGGTTTCTCCCCCGGAAGAAGATTTTGTACATTTTAAAGTAAAATTCGTCAACCTGGTGCATTTGAGAGCAAAATGAAGAGGCTAAATCTGTGAAGAACTACACACATCTCTAATGTGTTGTGACTTTACAAATAATTAGGCCTAAACAATTAATATTAAGTGTATTTACACATTGTGCACAAATTGCATTCATTGTGACAAATTTACAATAGTTAATATCCAGCCAGAATCATTGCAAATGGATGTTCAAAGTAACAGTTAGCAATAGCATTCAGTTAATCAATACCTAATGACAGCCAGATTCCATGTTAAACTTTAAAACAGAAAAACGGAAAAACGTTTTTAGCAATTTTTTTTTTTTTTTTTTTTTTTTTTAATGGGGGGGCCAGTTTGTTGAATGCCGGGCCTGCTCGCCCACACCCATTTCTACACCCAATTCCTCATTCAATGAAAGCGCAGTGCGTGATCAGAGTTTTAGCGGATATTTAATGTAACCTATGTCAGAATGAAAATCCGCGTTGGATATAATCTGCTGAAGGACTGCTAAAGCTGCCGCTTGTATTCACATCAGTCATTTGATTTACTCTGATCAGCGATTTCTGTCCCCTAAATGTGTAATCTCAGCCTATAAATTTCCACAATCTGTAAACCTATTTAGACCATAGATTTAGAAATGCATGCTCAATGAATAATGATCTCTATCACTCATTATGTGTGTAGTTGCACTGATCGAATAATTAATATATAAAATAATGATAATGCTGATGCCTAATATAAAAGAGAAAACTGCTGAACTGAATTGAGACGATGCGGGCATAGTTTTCATTGATAAAAACTAGCCTATTTTTGCTCATATATTGGCATACAGCCTACAGGACACAGTTCCAGCTGAAACATGCAAGAATTGCCTGCATATTTAGTAGCCTATTGGGGCTATCCCATATTTATCCCATATCTATATTATATGTAGGCTATAGGCTTTTCTGGCATGTAGGAGAATATCACCCTCACTCCATTTGAGGCTCCGTGTATGATATGCGCTGCGTGATTAATAGTGATCATATTTCTCCACGCATCGTTGAGCTGTTAAGACATAAAGTGGTAAGTAGGCTTAATTTAATTATGTAGCCTACAGAGCCACAAATGTTTTTCTTGTTATATTCTCAGTTGACTGCAATCTATTTTTCATATGGCGATCTATATGAACGGTGAGTGACTCCAGAGAGCCGATTATATGGGTCTGTCATGGATTTTGATCTTATCCTCTGAAGCTAACCTGGTCGCAACCAGGTTAGCTTTGCAGCGTCAGTTGCCATGGTGATTGAAAGTTAACTTGCTTTGTAGTACGGCTAAACCAGGTTTAAACTCAAACTTACTCGGATAAGGCATTAACTAGCTTCGTAGTACAGGCTACAGGTGTTTGTAATCATCTTGTATTTAGTAGGGGAAACTGTGTGCTGAGGCTGTTTGTGCTGCTACACCTGGGTTACGTCCCAGCTACCATTGTAACCTGCACCATATGTTTTTAAAGATTTCATAGCCATGAAATTAATTTCATGAAATAGCCATCTAAATAAAGGCTTTGTACTTTTTGCCAAAAGAGTACTGTACCTTGGACCTTTCTTTTTTAAACACAACACAACACAACACACATTAACAGTATTCAGTTTTGTTATTTTTTCAATTTGTATGCTATCAAAAATGGAAAAAAGGAGCTGTTAGGAATTTGAATGACAAGATTTAATGGGAAGTAATTGTACCTGTGTACTCCAAAGAGTTTAACAAACAGAGTACAGCTTCAAAAAGGTGATACGGGCAAGAACAATACCGCAACGCGTTTCAACCGTTGGGTTTTCGTCAGGCTGTATGGAAGGGCGTCGGCCGCCAAACCTGTGTATAAGGATACGTGGCACCAGGTAAGAGGGAGTGACGTGAAGGGGGCAGAGCCCTGATGTCAGAATCCAACACTACACTCTACTGGATGTAAAAGATAACACAGGTAATAGCCGTAGCAATAATAATAAAGTTGTGCCAACACAGACATCACAGTAAATAAATAGAAGCAGGAAATCAACATAGGCTACACAGGACGCACAGTGTGCATATGTCTAGTGTCCATATAGAGATACCAGCAGTTAGGCTACAAAGAGTAGTAGAGTGGAGTATGCAACAATATATACAAACAGACCTTCCAGTGAGCAGGTTTTCAAAGCAAGGTAGGCTATAGGCTACAAGCATAAAGCATGCGCAGGACCAACAATGACACGAAGAGGAATCAATAATAAAGAGGAATCAATAATAATAATAATCATCGTTGTCAAAATAACAGAGACTGACTGAAAAAACAGTAGGCACCATGCGACGCATAGGCCACAGACCAGGGCACAGATTAAATAAAACATGAGAGATCTAGCTCCTCATTGAGTTCGATAGGAGCGGCCATGTCCAGTCTGTATATCCAGCGCGCTTCACGCGGGAGGAGAACCCTATCCAGATCCCCACCCCTCGGGTGCCGTTTCACACTGTCAATGGCCCAGAAACGAAGTTCGGACTCCCTATGTTGATGTTGAATAAAATGTCCAACTAAAGGGGCTTTAATGTCTTGCCGGCTGATAGCGCTCTTGTGCTCAATGATGCGTGTGCGTTAACGGGCGGAGAGTTTTCCCAAGATACCCGGCTCCTCCATGTCAAATGTCAATGTAATTACATCACTCAACGCGGCCGCGGGGGAATAGATGCATGTCAAATACTAACTATATCTCAACAAAATCATGAACGTAAACAAAGCAAAAGGTGGCGCGGAAAAGAAAAGAGACAAAAAACGTAAGAGTCTGGAAGCCAATGCAGAAAATTTTTGCATGTGTGTTTTTGGCTGCTGTGCTATGCGTGATTGAATGTGTTTGTGTTTGTGTTCTTAGATAATATTATTGCTGCCTTATTGTGGAGTCAAATCTCTCCCTTCCGCGTAAGTCTTCGACAATCCCGGTGTTTCCTGTGCCTGTGGTATTGCCGCGTAATAAGGGTGTTGTAAAAAAGGACAGAGGAAAGGAGGCCCCTGGACGGTGGACGCAGGATCCACCCCAGTGATCCAGCACGTGCACTTTATGGGCTTGGCCCAGCGTTTTAGCCTGGCCATTTTAGCTGCTGCATTTTAAAGAGGACATTTTGGATAGCTGCATTTTAACTCCCTGTCTTTTATTTTTTAGATTTAGATAGCCACTGTTTTTGTATTTTAATATTTTAGAAATTAAACATTGTTATTCCCTGGCACTGTGTTCTTGTTCACCTTTTTTATACACCACTGGTTTTAACTGCTCTCCACCCGATACGACAAACCTGTTTTTAGTATTTGTTTGGGTCAATTTATTGTGACTCTTCCCCCTCTATCTTGTACCCTGTCACCCTTATCCCATTCAAATTTTAGTGCTATTTAAAAGAGTCCTAGGCTCTTGTTTCAAACCTACAGTAGGTGGCGGTGTCGGTTTTTAATATGGAGTTTTAACGTAGGTTCAGACAGGACGATCTTGATCCTCACCGGTTCCCCAGTCACTGCACTACTCCTGCTTGCTCACCTGTTCACCTGTCAGCTTCCTGGTGATAATTCAATAATCAGTGGTTGCCTCCTAGTTTCCCATAAGCCAATAGCATAGCAGCACATCACCTCATACACCTTTGCTCACCTGCACTGCTAGCCTATCACATTGTGGCACTCCCATTAGGCAGCCTATCACATGGTTTCTGTGTGCATAAATATGCCTTTTTGTGTCTCATTCAGTCTCTCTAAACCCTGCTGGTTGACGCACTGCATATTACTGGTGTTTGGTGGTTCTCTGCAGAACATTTGAGTCATCCCCGTGTTCTCTGCTTCTGCACAAAATCAGGTTGTATGGCGATTGCTCGCTACATATATTTGGTGGTTTCTCATCATAATATTCTGTAAAGATCATTCATCATCGTTATAATAAAATCATTGTTTATTCATCAAGTCTCCTGATTGAAATAAGAGTACTCGCCTAGCCCGCCACGGCCGTCACACCATGGCCAGTGGTGTGAACTGTGAAAGCTGTGTTGATTAACGTGGTCTCAGGAAAACAAAGCTCCTTCATGCTATATGGCCTATAACACAAGAGAATAGAGTACCGTAAATTCCGGACTATAAGCCGCGGCTTTTTTCCCGTTTTTTGGCCCCTGCGGCTTATATAACGGTGCGTCTTATCTATGGATTTTTTCAGAAAAAAAAAAAAAAAAAAAAAAATCTCTCTTTTTTAGCACTCTTTCTAACTATAAATCCACTTCTGTTTTAATTTCCTCTCTTGCCCTCTTTTCACCACACCGCGGACACTGTGTGCACTGTAAAAATAAACAACGGTGGTGTTGTGTTATGTTGTTTTGTTGAAATGTTACGGTAATACTGTAAATGGGAGCTTCCTCAAACAGCCATCCCGACAATCCCCTCTGTGCGTGACCACTTACATATGGTAATTACGGTAAGCAAACGGCCACAAGCCCATCAACTCCCTCCCCCGACTACCAGGAGAAAATCACAAACTTCGGCGAATTCACACAAAGGAAGATCAAGGAATATTCCATCGAACCGGAGCAGATCATAAATATGGATGAAGTGCCTTTGACGTTCGACCTGCCACTCACTCGGACTGTTAACAAGAAGCGCCCTGGAGGATTCTTTCACCAAAAAAAAGCTTTGCTCGTTCTCGACAGCATGAGAACGAGCAGTAGATGATCATGAGGTGGTTTTTCAGACGTGTCGATATAGCAGTTTATCGCAAAAGTGTAATGGAAACACATTTTTCGCATTTGCACGTCATGTGACCCATATTATCCCTTGGAAAAGGAGCGGAAAATAAGTTTGGTAAGTAAGGTTCGATAGCCGTGTCAAAACCTCCGCACCAAGTGGAAAACTTTGAAGCAACGCTACCTAGCAGAAAGACGAGTGTTGTGCAAAAGCGTAGCCGGGCAAATTAGATAATGTTTAATGGCAGAAATCGGTCCATGGTGACAGCAGGCTGCCTGTGTGCGCGCATTTGGCACAGCGGCGAGATGAGAGGATGAAAAGCACACACTGGTGCGGTGGTGCTGTCTGAAGTGAATACAGTGACTGTGAGTAGGCTAATACATTGCACACGTTTCAGGTGCAATTATAGAACCAAATCAGCCTTTTCCCCCCTCCATCTCTAAATCGGACCAGTTGTAGGCTATTAGGCTACCTTTTTTCCTCTGCCTGTCGCGCTGACTGCATTCACGCAGCCAGCAACATTTTGCGACTCATTTTCTTTTGAATTGATAATCAGGCTCGTTTATATGCATTGTAACTTCATGTTGGGATTTCCATTGACCATTGGTTGGATTTGAGCATGCAGGGGACGGGATATGGGGCAGATCCCCGTGCGTAATCACTGTGGCAGCTGCTGCAACGGGGAATCACTCAAACGCAACTTCAATGGAAACGCCTACAAGTCGCAATTGTACATTGTCGAAGTTGTAGAAATATCGCAATTCTTTTGCGAAAAACTGTAATGGAAACACAGCTATAGATGAAGAGGAGTTCGTTGGTTTTGAGTGACAATGAAGGAGAGAGGAGAGTGGTTGACGAAGCCACCCTGAACCTGTTCGTTTCCGACACTGAAGATGAGGACTTTGGTGGTTTCAGTACGCAGGAAGAAGAGGAAGACGAGCATTAGTGACTTGACTTCTCTGGTTACAGGTTTGCTGCACATATAGCCTATTGTTGTGTGATTTTGTCTGGGGATTAGTGACCTGACTTTTGTTTTGTTTTGTTGAAATGTTAATAAATGGGAGCTTCCCCAAACAGCCATCGCTTTCCCGACATTCCTCTCTGTGCACGAACCCTTTCATATGGTAATTAAACATCAAAACACCCGCGGCTTATAGACCGGTGCGGCTTATAGAAGAAAAAAATAGTCAATTTTGGTCCCGCGGCTTATACACCGGTGCGTCTTATAGTCCGGAATTTACGGTAGTCATTGTAGTATGCTGTCCTCTGCTGCATTAAACGTCACTCTGGTGTTTTTTTCTCCACTCCAGTCAGGTCAAAATGCAAAGAAAAATATCATCATTCTTTAAAAAAGAGAATAGAAAGTCGTCCCAGCCCTGTCTTCAGTGAAGAGGACATAGAGGTTGATGTAAGGGACAAGTTTAGTGATGGACTAGAGTGATAGATATTTTTCCTTCATGGTAATGCATGCAGATTTAATTTTAAGATTTGTGTGGTCTCCCTTTTTTGTCAAGTCCATTGAGCTTGGGCAGTGACAATGTACTTAGTCTGGTGATTATGGATCTTTCCAGGAGACTGAGCAGTTTGTAAAATAGCCGCTTACACCTGCTCAGTCTCTTAATTTAAAATGAGATATTTCTCTAAATCTGGCTTCCAACCCCCCAGATTTTCTTTTGGCGCTGCACAAAGTGCCAAGAGTTCACCCCTGGTGGGCTGGTCTGGACCTACTGCGCCCCTGGTGGGCTGGTTTGGACCTACTGCGCCCCTGGTGGGCTGGTCTGGACCTGCAGCCAGGGCCTCTTTTTGGTCCCAGTCCGGCCCGGCTTTACAGTCATGCCCACTTTATACTAATCCTGTTTTGCAAAAACCATGCTTTTTTTTTTTGCATGCAGTATAAATGTGTTATTTGCACCTATTGTATTTGAATATTTTTGCATACTGGGGTCCCTAAATAGTTTTGGAATTGCCTAAATTGGGTATGAGTGGAAAGTTGATACTCTTGTTATTAGAATATAGGAGAAATTAGGTGATGATGCTGCCATGCTAGCATGACTTATGTCAGCATGCATTTTGAGCTGAGCTAAGTGTTGTCCTCATCTTTTTCCAAGATGGCGCCGCCCATGGCTGCTGTGGCGCTACTGTGCTCTGTGCTCTGTTTGTCCTGTATAGCTTCTGTGTCATGTGTAACTTCTTACTCAAAGGAAGAACTTCTGAACATTGGGAATTCAAATCCGATCCACGGATTTGTTGGATATACTCGTGAAGGGAACCGCGGTCTTCGCCCAGGCTGTGAGGTGGGTCAGGCGGCAGCGAGGAAGGAGGGCTGGCTCCCTGGTTCGCCTTCGCCGGAGGGGAAATCGGCCTCCACTCCCGGGTATTTTCCTCTCAAATGTGAACTCTCTTTGTAATAAAATGGATGAACTCCGGTCCCTCGTAGCAAGGAGCAATGACTTTCGCTCAACAGCTGTGTTCGCGTTCACGGAGACCCACCTATCACCTCTCATCCCCGATGAAGCGGTGGAGCTGGTCGGCTTCTCCATGTATCGGGCGGACCGCGACTTTGTTTCAGTCAACAAGTCGCGAGGCGGAGGTGTATTGCTCTTCGTTAACAATTGTTGGAGCTCGGATGTTACAGTGATCACCCAACACTGTTCCGCTTCTCTGGAATCCCTCTTCATAAACTGTCGTCCGTTCTATTCCCCCCGCGAGTTCAGCTCGATCATCCTCACGTGTGTTTATATTCCACCAGATGCTGACGTCGATACAGCACAAGACACACTAGCCGAGCAGATCGTCAGCATTGAACGGAAATATCCTGAAAGCCCGGTGGTTGCCGTCGGAGATTTCAACAAGGCTAGTTTAAGCCGCGCTCTTCCGAGGTACCGGCAACACATCACGTGTCCAACTCGGGGGGCGAACACTCTGGATCATTGCTACAGTACAACTAAGCAGGCATACCACTCTGTCTCCCGTGCCGCGCTGGGCAACAGTTACTGCTACAGGCAGAAACTAAAACACTGTAAACCTGTAACAAGACGCTTTAAAGTGTGGTCCTCCGAGGCTCGGGAGAAACTCTGCGCCTGGCTGGAGCGCGCAGGCTGCGATCGGGGTCTTGTCGAGTGGGCGGGGCCAGAGGCTGGTAACAATCTGGATGATTACACAGAGACTGTGACGTCATTCATCAGCTTCTGTGAGGAGGTGTGTGTCCCCTTCCGCTCCAGGTTGATCTACAACAATGACAAGCCCTGGTTCACAGCCTGTCTCCGCAGGCTGCGGACCGAGAAGGAGGTGGCCAGGCGTAGTGGAGATACTAACAGGTTTAAGGAGGCCAAATACATCTTCGCGAGAGCGGTGAAGGCGGCGAAACAACGCTTCTCGGAGAAACTTCAGAGGCAGTTCTCTGAGGGGAACCCCTTCTCCGTTTGGAAAGGCCTCAAAACAATTACTAACTACAAACCAAAGTCCCCACGGACGACTGACAGCCTCCTCCTCGCCAACGAGCTCAACGAGTTTTACTGTAGGTTCGAGACAGAGAAGCTCCCCCCCACCCTCCTTCCCCACGCCTCCCGGCCACACCCCCAGTCCTCAGTCCCCAGGGTGACCCCACCTCCCCTGCCCCCCCCCCCCACACACACTCCCCCCTTCCCCCCCCACACATTCCCCCCTCCCTCCTCCCCCCTCCCCTGTCTCCCCTGTCTCCCCTCCCCCTCTCCCCCCCCCCCCACCCCCTCCCTCTCTGTCACCGAAAGGGAGGTAAACCGCCTATTTAAGAGCCAAAACCCCCGGAAGGCGGCCGGACCAGACTCCGTCACACCCGCCACCTTGAAACACTGCGCCGACCAGCTGTCCCCGGTGTTCACCAACATCTTCAACACCTCGCTGGAGCTGTGTCGGGTCCCAGCGTGCTTCAAGGCCTCGACCATCATCCCCGTCCCCAAAAAGGCCAAGGCCACAGGCCTTAATGACTACAGACCTATCGCGTTGACGTCTGTAGTCATGAAGGTCTTTGAGCGTCTGGTCCTGGCCCACCTGAAGTCCATCACAGACCCTCTACTAGACCCCCTGCAGTTTGCATACCGAGCCAACAGATCCACGGACGACGCCGTGAACATGGCTCTGCACTTTGTCCTGCAACATCTGGACCATGCAGGCACCTACGCCAGGATCCTGTTTGTGGACTTCGGCTCGGCCTTCAACATGATCCTACCACACATCTTAGAACGCCAGCTGTCCCTGCTGCGGGTGCCGGCCTCTACCCGCAGGTGGATCACGGATTTTCTAACCAACAGGTCACAGCGGGTGAAGCTAGGGAAATTCATCTCCCTTTTAAAGTTCATCAGCACTGGCTCCCCGCAGGGCTGCGTTCTGTCTGCCCTACTATTCTCCCTGTACACCAACAGCTGCATCTCCCTCCACTCGTCGGTCAAGCTCCTGAAGTTTGCAGACGATACCACCTTGGTAGGCCTCATCTCCAATGAGGATGAGTCCGCCTACAGGAGGGAGATCACGCGGCTAGAGAGCTGGTGTAAAGACAACAACCTGGCCCTCAATGCTCTCAAAACAGTGGAGATGGTAGTTGACTTCAGGCGGAAGGCAGCCCCTCCCCCCCCGCTCAACTTGGGAGGCACCCCAGTGGCCTCTGTTGAGTCTTGCCGCTTCCTTGGCATGACGATCTCCCAGGACCTGAAGTGGGAGCTGAACATCGACGCTCTCATGAAGAAGGCCCGGAAGAGGATGTACTTCCTGCGGCAGCTAAAAAAGTTCCGGCTGCCGAGGTCTATGCTGACTCAGTTCTACACCTCCATCATTGAGTCCATCCTCACCTTCTCCATCATCACCTGGTTCCCTGCGGCTACGGTCCAGGACAAGACCAAGCTGCAGCGGGTGATTCGATCAGCGGAGAAGGTGATCGGCTGCCCCCTCCCCTCTCTCGAGTCCCTACATGACACCAGGGCCTTGAAGAGGGCCAGAAAGATTATGGCTGACCCATCCCACCCGGGTCACGCCCTCTTTTCCATGCTTCCTCACGGTAGGCGGCTACGCCTGCCAGTGACCCTAAAAAACCGTCACAGACTCAGCTTCTTCCCCTCAGCAGCACGTCTCGTAAACCAGTCAGGTATCCCCCGGTTCCCCCCCCCCCCTAAGGGGAGCTGCCTCGGGCCTGAACCCTTATCCAAATATTTGCACTTGCCCATACCTGTATGATCACCAAATATTGCACTTTCTTGTCCTGTTGTTCCACTGTATTTGCCTCGTTTTGCACTGTCCCTTCTATGTGAAAAAAGTTTAAGCACTTTAATGCCAAAACAAGTTCCTATATGTTACATAACATAATGGTGAATAAATGATATCTGATTCTGATTCTGATTCTCTACCCACAAGGCTTGGTCAGTGTCAAACGTGGGGTTTTGCTAGGTGTCAAAAGGGCATAAGTGTAGTTACACCCTTTTGACAGCAAACAAAAACGTTTAATGACTTTGCAGTACACTATACAATGACTTCCCTGACCCTTTGGACAGGGTAACTGTCATGTTACCTAAAACGCAGGTGTACCATGTGTACCTGGACACATGACTTATATTGATGTATCCTGCCTGGGACACATTCAAAGAACTGTAAACCCCTGTAAAACTCTTACTATCAGACCTTGTATTGACCAGTTCACACTCCTAACCTTATAGAATAACATTTTAATCTAGGCCTAAGTATAGTAAGTAAGTGGGAATATTAACATATTTATATTCATCTCATATTGACCTAGAATATTAATTAGACTATAGGATAGTAGAAATTATGTTATCATGCTGGAATGCTAGCATTACTTATGTCAGCATGCTAGCTAACGCTAGTAAAGGCTGTAAGTTAACATTAGCATGTTTACACAATAACGTCACTTGAAATGCGGCTCGTTAAGTGGTATTTTTTCTGCTATTTACAATTTGAATAATTACTATCCCCATCCATAATAAGGTCGTACCTTGATCAGTAACTGGGGGCTACTGTTTCACGTTATCAATCCAGCTCACGACGCTGTTATCATCATTTGGCACTCTGCAGCAGCCAGCAGCACAGTCTAGCTGCGGGGACCTACCCCTGCAGTAATGGCGGCCCCACTAGATGGCAGCCTACACAAATTGGCCGTGGGATTCGTGTATAGACCTTATTCGATTGACGTCACTCACGTACGGGCACGCCCACCGCCGCCATATTCTCGACATAGCGCTGCAGCTTTAAGTGACAACCTATGTGAGAGCAGCGTTTATAGGAAGCTAGCCGCCGTTAGCTTTACCTGTATCGTTCCAATTGTGTTCGGATGGTGACCTGCGTTAGGCATGGCTGTAGTAATGACAGCAATAAAGTCCCCGTGGTTTGTTTCTATCTCTACCGTCCACAGACGTGAAGGGAGCGAGACGGAGGATACGTCAGCAGCACAGGAGATGTGTGGATAGTTAGGAGAGACCGGTGAAACTTTCTGACAGCTCCTCACAGCAAAGTCTGTTCACCTCGTTTTTTCTTTTGTCTATTATTACAGGCATTAACGGCAGCATACAAACAACAACTCTGGTGTTTTTATTGCTGTCATCACTATCGCTATTTTGTAATGGAACAGAAATGACAATAAGGCCGTTACTATAGTTGTCAGCTGCAGGACGATATGTCAACAATATGGCGCTGTCCGGGGTTAGCGAATAAGGTCTATTGTCTTTGTTATAACGACATAAATATAAAATAATATGTTTGGGATAACTGTTAATGGCTACCTTCGGCGTTATAAAATGCAATTGCAACATATTTATGTCTGTTCTCCTCCCATTTTCCCAGTGCGTGCTGTTGTAGAGAGAAGGCGAGTCATAGCTCTCTCCGCAGGCAACGAGCCCCTATATATGAATCAAACTGCCTTTGCTGACATATCTCTAAAATGATATCCCACTGAACATACTGCATTTGAACAGGATGTATAGGGTTTAAGTTGGTATCATGGAATAAAAGTGATTAATTTGATCTTGTCTTTATTTTTACTGAACTGTAGGTCAATGGTTCTCAATCTTTTTCACGTCAAGGACATCTTAACTGACACAAATTAGACCCAGATTTTGTCCCAGGATCCCCCATCTCATAATATTTCTGCTTTTTTTATTTCAGAAAGTGTATGAAAGCCATGACCAAAATAGTCATACATTCTGTATGGATGATTAATGATGAATTATAGTGAAAATAAATGATGTCCCCTTTTGCTTGGGACCTCCTGGAACTCCCTCAAGGACCCCAGGGGGGTCCCCGTACCCCACTTTGAGAACCACTGCTGTATAGGTGATGCTATGTCTATCAAACTATCAAAGGCTCTGAAGACATGAGAAATGGGACAGTATTTACTAACATGGAGCAGTTAGAAATGCTAAAATCCCAGACAGTTGACAGATTGATTTAAATTCCAGTGAAATCTACACAGGTGGATCTGCAGGTGAATCCAGTGAATCACCTTTTCCTCGAACTGAGAAACGTTCATGATGAGAACACAAATTCTAAACATGAAATTAATATAGAACAGCCAGCACTGCTTAAACGTAAAAGACAGTTTTAAAAATCTGATCATCATCTCTACACAGTCAACACAACTATCACTGATCTAGCAGAGAGCTATATCAACCACATGTAAAGTTATATAGATCACTTACACAAACTGTTCACTGAAACTGTATCACAGCATCATTCTAATTAGAGCCATGGATGGAGAACTGAACGGGCCAGCTGGGCACAGGCCCAGGGGCCCAAAAGCTCAGGAGGCCTTAAGCCAGAGCCTGATAGCCTGAACTACATGATGATGTTGTCACTAACATATAGCCCTATAGTCAAAGGGCTTAGTCATGTATATCATTCACCCTATAACAGTATATGTAAGGTTGCCTTGACTTGTTGCATGGGTTGGTATGAAACAAGAGCAGGTGACTTCCTTCATCACACGCCTGTGTTTCTCTGAGAGGTGTCATAATGTGTATATGCCAATGAAACCTCATCCTGTTTAACACTTTGTTTCTCTGTATAGATGCTATTCCATCAGCATCATCATGGTGGCCGCGGTCATGCCGTCCTGCACGCACAGCAGCTGCAGCTGACAACTAGTAACAGCCTTTGACACGTCCGCGGGAACATAGTCTAATTCTGTTTGTCCCACATAGCCTAATTCTGTTTGTCCCACATAGCCTAATTCTGTTTGTCCCCCTGGCTGCGTGGAGAGATCTGTCCGGCCGCTCAGAGCACAGAGGCTGCCCCGTTGCTGTCCATGGTGCTGAAAAGCCTTCCCACGAGTGAGGCAACTTTCGCGCTACAGTAACGGGAGGCAGCGCCACAGCCAATAGCGGAGCCAAAAGCTGTAATTTCCTATCAATTTCACAGTAATGCCCTGCACCTGTTTGACAGGCTATATAACCACTTGTCCTTTCAGAGAACTGTGCTGATCTTAAAACACTCCCAAGGTTGAACTGAACTGTGCTGCTGCCTTCCAAACCCGTTGCCTTCCCGAGCCCCTGTCTCACTGGACGCTACCTCCAAGAGGATCTCCTGGCCTGCCTTCTCTCCAGTAACGGACTGTGTGTTCCTTACCCACGGAGGATTCCCTGGACCGCTTCCTTGTTTTGAATTGAAAAATACTTTTTAGTTATTGTCGGCTTTCCGACCTGTTTAGGCCAGGCACCTCAGTTTTGACCTCCCGGTCTTTGCATTGTTTTGCAAACCTTCTGAAAGTCAGTAAAAGACTTATCTGTGTCTGTCCTCTCTGCATCTGAGTCCAAACGTCAACTTTACAGCCTTATTGTCTTTCTGTTCTATTACAAAATAGCGATGGTGATGACAGCAATAAAAACCCCAGGGTTGTTGTTTGTATGCTGCCGTTAATGTCTGTAATAAACAAAAGAAAAAACGAGGTGAACAGACTTTGCTGTGAGGAGCTGTCAGAAAGTTTCACCTGTCTCTCCTAACTATCCACACACCTCTCCTGTGCTGACGTATCCTCCGTCTGACAGTAGAGAAAGCATAGAAACAAACCACTTTATTGCTGTCATTACTACAGCCATGTACGCAGGCCACCATCCTAACACAACAGGAACGATAGAGGTAGCGCTAACGGCGGCTAGCTTCCTATAAGTGCTGCTCTCAGATAGTGACTACTTGAGAGTGCTATGTCAACAACATGGCCGCAGCGACTGCGATGATGCTGATCGATTACTATCTATTGCTCATTGGTTTCCCACTCACTCACCCCCCCCCCCCCCCACACACACACACACACACCTATACATGTTATTGCTTTTTTGTGGGGCCCACCCTTTCTGAAGGTTGTACAGCACTGAAAAAAATCAGGCAGTTTCCTCGAGTGGACATGAACAAAGATATCACTTCAAATTATCAATCAGATGAAGTAAGTTCCCTTACCAGACAAGAAGCTAACTCCTGGGGACTTGTCTGGTATATAGGCTTATGGGGTCGGAATATACATTATAGCAAGTAAAATTGTTGGCAAAACACAAAAACAGCTTTCCAACATTTTTGAAAAGGCTGTTATCAGGAAAGGAAGGAAGATCAGTGGTGATGCCTCGCACCCACTGAACTCTGCATTCCAGCTGCTTCCATTTACAACATTTACAAAAACTCCTTTATCCCCTGTGCCATACGATCATTAAATAAATGAATTGTCCTGTGTGCTGTCACTGCTGCGCTATGTAATATTTTAGATAGGTAGGTATATGACTGGTATTTTAGATAGTTAGGAATTAGGAAGCCATTTTAGTTAGGTATTGTATTTGTAATATTTTAGGTAGGTAGGTATATGACTGGTATTTTAGATAGGTAGGAAGCCATTTTTAGTTAGGTGTTTGTATTTGGAATCATATGTTTATTTGCACTATCTATGTCTTAACTTGTACATGTGTGTTTTATGTTCTATGTCTTTATGTTTTATGGTGTGCTGACTGTGCACAATGTATCTCGATGGGAAGAGAAGCCAAAGAAAAATTTCCACCATGGTGGACAATAAAGTATCAAATCAAAATCAAATCAAATCATACACACTCCCCGGTTTATAGCCATGAAGTGAGGCCAGAATATACACACTCTCTGGTTTATAGCCATAAGTCAGGTCAGAATATACACACTCTCTGGTTTATAGCCTTAAGTGAGGTCAGAATATACACACTCTCTGGTTTATAGCCAGAAGCGAGGTCAGAATATACACACTCTCTGGTTTATAGCCATAAGTCAGGTCAGAATATACACACTCTCTGGTTTATAGCCTTAAGTGAGGTCAGAATATACACACTCTCTGCATAGCCTTAAGTGAGGTCAGAATATACACACTCTCTGGTTTATAGCCATAAGTCAGGTCAGAATATACACACTCTCTGGTTTATAGCCATAACTGAGGTCAGAATATACACACTCTCTGGTATATAGCCTTACGTGAGGTCATAATATACACACTCTGGTTTATAGCCTTAAGTGAGGTCAGAATATACACACTCTCTGGTTTATAGCCTTAAGTGAGGTCAGAATATACACACTCTCTGGTTTATAGCCTTAAGTGAGGTCAGAATATACACACTCTCTGGTTTATAGCCTTAAGTGAGGTCAGAATATACACACTCTCTGGTATGTAGGCCCAGGTGGGGTCAGAATATACACTGTCTGGAAATGTGTCACATTAGGCACAAGTATGTTGTTTAAAATACATACTACAGCCCAGCGAGCACAAAACGTTTTTTCAACGTTGATTTTTAGTTGAAATCTGGGTGATATTGGGTTTGAACGTCTAAGACCTAATTTCACCCTCTTTTCAACCGGCTAAAATGCGGTTACAACGTCAACGTGTAAAAAAACACAATTTGGTTCATCATTATTGTTAAAACATTTGTTGTAGCTTGGAATAGAGGCAATATTGATAGTGTGTGGATTGGCATTTGTCCATTTTATTGTGTAACTGAGAGTTGAAATCTGGTCTATACGAAAACTACATTTCAACGCATTTTATGTCACATGAAATATCATAAATATGGGACTATATAGGCTATGTGGTGCCAGCAAAAAGCTTCCAGGACACAACTATGGTTAATAGTTTAGCGCAATACTATAAAATAATGAATTCAGTTCCTGCAGCAACGCGCATGCGCAAGTACTTAATTGCTAGCTATACTAACCGTGACTGACTAGACTAGACCAAAGCAAGTCTGCACCGGTCTGCACCAAGTGCGGAACGAGGTGCTCTGGGCAAGCTATGTTATTGTAACAGACTGTATACGAGGCTCTGTGTACCTCCTCAGTCTCTGGTGTTAAATGAAGTAACCTCTGAAGCCATATGCTACAGCCTATAGACAACACACACACACAACATAATTTTAGTCTGTTACATTAATATAATAGTCTCGTACACATCACATAAAATAACTTAACTCCCGATCGTCGACAATCATGTAGTCTACAAGTTGTGTGCGAGATAGAGTATATATGTGCCCAGCTCTCTATAGAGTATAAGAAAATGTATAGCTCAGCGCGTTAAGCGGACTGGCTTGAATGTGGGAAAGCGGGGTTCGAAGCGAATCCTGTGTGCGCTGCTGAACATTTAATTTAAGAACCTGGTGAAATATGGTCTAAATCTGAACGTTCAATAAACGTCTGCAAATAGTGGGTGAAAAAACTTTCACTTTCAAACCTTCCTTGCACGTTTTTTCAACGTTGACCCTAAACGTTTTTTAAACGTCTTTTCAACCGAAAAATGCTCGCTGGGAGCATGCGCTGGGAGGCGTCATCAGTGATTGGGGTAGTAAGGTGTTTCGCGTCTGTCGAACATCATACACCCTCGCCCAGTAGACCCAGCCGAGGCCGATTAAGACCCCGACCCGTGTCCCAGAAGCACTCGCTCACGGATCAGCCTTCCTACTCTGTCTGCAACATTGCCCGCGGAAGGGTTGATCACGCCCAATCCGCTGCAATAGAGTTAGTGCTACACCGCAGTATTGAAAGACCCTTCGGTGCATGGAGGGTCTAAGGCAGTGGGGATGACTCCAGGCCGGGCTCCTCCTTCGTCTCACCAGACCCTCCCGGGAAAAAAGGCAAAACTACCATGGGCAGCCTACCATGGGCAGAGAGGATGCCTCATGAAGGCCTGTGCGCTGCACGTCACTCGCCTGCGCCAAGCACCTTGCTCTAGCCTGAAGGACCCCAGGCTGCGCCGATCTTTGCACAGATTTTCAGGAGGCTAATCCGTAGCGTTTGTGGATTTCTCCCTCACGAGAGAGCCAGGCTGGGGTGCTAAACCCATCCCGTACCCGATGCCGTCTCTCCGACCGTCAACTGTCTCTCCAGCTTGTCACCAAACTATACTTGGTTGTCACCTAGTCTATTCCTAAGTGTCACTGGTCAGGGGAGCCAGGATTCTATGTTTAAAATACATACTACAGCATGCACTGGGACGCGTCATCAGTGATGTTAACTGGGGTTGTTAGGTGTTTCAGGTCTGTCGAATATCATACACACCCTCGCCGAGTAGACCCAGCCGAGGCCGATTAAGACCCCGACCCGCGTCCCAGAAGCAGCCGCTCACGTATCAGTGTATTCTTAATAGTAAAACTATTATTGTTGTGCAACGGTAACTTGCCTGCTTTTAACTCATTGGCTGCCAGCCATTTCTGGAAAACGGACGCTCCCAGTGCCAGCCCTTTCAGAGCGTTTTCAGTGATTTCTCAAGACCCACAGAATATTGTGTGATATTACTATGTAAACACCGAACACGCCCAAAGAACGATGAGACTCTCTTGTATCATCAGCAAAAAAAAGTTTATTTATATCATTTTCCGTTCTTTAGTTATCAGCAGTAGAAGATAGGTTGGTTTCACCAAAAACAGATGTTTCAAACTAGAACCTGAGATAATGAGCCTTTTGTGAAATGAAGCATTTCAAGCACATCACTGACTCTGAAGGTAATATTTTCTGATGTAGTGACACCTCAAATATCTGAAGAGTAATTTCCTTCAATAAAACAGCAACAACAAAGGAATTTTGATGGCAAAATAATATTTTTTAGCTGCAACCAGCAGCGCTGGCCCCTGCGTGCGCAGACCCTACACCTTCTTGCTGGTCTTGATTTACTGCTGGTGGGCATCAGGTATTCTAGCTTGTGTTTGCCAATCTGTCCATCGAGCCTGCTGTCTGGGTCGGTGTTGTATGGTGCCCTGCGTGCCCCACCCCCCTCAACTGCAAACTCCTCCTCCGTAGGAGTATTACGACTTACTTTGCCAATTCCTCGCCTACCTTTTGCTATCTTATCTTTTCTCTGCCTGCGATATCCACATCGCTACTCAATAACTCTTCTCTCTCAATCCGCGGACATCTGAAACAACCGTTCTATCGCTAAACGTTAGCATAGCCGCCTGCTAGGCTAACGTAAACAAGAGCTGCTAGCCACCAGCTAGCAGCTAACGCTAAACTGTTTACAATGCCCTCGCTCTCCCCCCTGGATAATCACCATGCTACGGGACTATTCAATACGACGACGCTTAGTGGATCCGTGGAATCACGCTCATTTCCTTCGGATGATGAAGTTTTCTTCAAGCTGCTGCCTGATGCTACTTCAACACCAGCTCCCTCAGTATCTCGGGTCCTGTCCATCGCGCAACAACTAGCCACAACATCCGAGCGAATGGTCCGTCAACCTAGGCTACCAGCCTCTGCTCCCAAGGCCTCAGGTCCCCGGGCACCGCAACGGCGTGAGCTGCTTCTGGCCGCAGCACTACGACACGCTCCTGACATGGCTAACGCCAGCCATCCCCCTCCCGAATCGGGTAAGATCGATCCAACTCTTACTATCCACTCTCTCTTAGATATGATTAAACTATTAGAAAACCGTGTTTCCCAACTAGAGAACGATAAACGCCAGTCACTTAATGATAGTCTTGTTACACTTAACCAGACTGGCTTCCCTGATAATTTACAATGTACCTCAGTAGCTGATGTGCATTGTGAATTAAGCGAGGATGCTAGCTGCGGTCCAGCTGGTGCCCCCATTAATGCTACCCCGCAGCACGAGCAGAACAACCCGGCCAATGTCTCGTTGGCCCCACAGTCTGTGGATGATGGGTTTACAGTTGTCTCACGCTGCCGTGGCGTTAAACGTGCACAGCCCGCCGTTGTGCAGCCCGTTTCCCAACAAACCACTTCGGTTGAGATTCGGAATAGATTCACGCCGCGCGCTAACTCTCCTGTTCAGCATGCTGCGTCGTCCGCTCCGCCTGACAATATTAAACCCTTTATTCTATTGATTGGAGACTCTATAACCCGCAATATCAAGCTTAACACACCAGCCGAGATAGTTTGTCTGCCCGGGGCCAGAGTACCCGACATTGAAGCTACTCTTAGGGTGCTAACAAACAGCCATAGGCAGACAATTACCCAGGCTACCCATGATAACATCATACTACATGTTGGCACCAACAATGCTAGGTTTAAACAATCGGAGATCACAAAGCACAGCATAACTAGGACCTGTGCTTTTGCTAGCAAGATGAGTCGGCATCCATTAATTGTCTCTGGTCCCCTCCCTGTCACACTTAACTCTGACATTTTTAGCAGGCTGTTTTGGCTCAACAACTGGCTGGCCAAACACTGTGCTAAGGGCTACCTATTCTTAGATAACTGGCCCTCCTTTAGAGGCATGACTGGCATGCTTAAGATGGATGGCATCCACCCTACCCCATTGGGCGCCAGCAAAAAACCTGGATAGTTGCCTACGGCAAACCCAGACTACTATCCTTGATTGACAGTTTCACCCACAACATGCAGGGCCACAGGCTGCTAGACAGCCTGTTAGTTCTACTTGTGCGGTTATGGAGTCTGCTAGTTCAATTAACTTAGTCTATCCAATACAGACTGTGCTCCGTCCGCGCCGCACTATTACTAGTAACCGACCCATAAACGCTCTGCAAAATCCTAACCCAAACCTTATAGGCAAGCTTCTCTCTTGCCTCTGAACCTGGGTGGTCGCAAATCCTCCCTCTCCTGCCTGCACCTTTTTCCCTCTGCTTGCTCACCACGCTGCCGGAGCAAACTTGCATTTGTCTATACGAAATGACAAACATGGATTTATTGGATTTACTGGTCTCTCAACGCAAATCAACTAAACTTTGAGGAAAGCGAGGTCCGGGGAGCCCCCACCCTCTGCCCAGACGGATTTTCGCCGCGGGGTACGGGAAGACAGCAGCGATTGACCCAAGGCTGTGACGTCATGAAAATTGAGATGGGCGGTCAGTGAATTTGAACTGTGAAAAATGGATTATACCTGGATTATATCACGGAAATTTCCACTGATCTGCATAAGGAATGAACTTATGTTGGGATTCCAGAGACTTAAGACAGAGACTTAAGACATAGACATAAGACCTGTTCTGTTTGGTCTGTGTGACCTGATAGGAATTCAGGCAACCAAAACATTTTCATCCTAATCTGGACTCGGAGCTGCCAAGGACGCAGCCAAAATTCCTCTCCTGATATCTACGAATGCAACTGCGCTCCTCAACCCTCCACCCTCCCCCTGACACCTGTTGGACTCGAGGCCGTCACCATAGCGACTCGCTATGTTTCGCTCACCATCCGGGAAGACGACTCGCACTATCAGGCTCACTAGCACACACAAGGACAATTGGACATTCACAGACTCTCAAACACACACGCACACACACACACACACACACCCCACCCCCCACCCCCCCCACCCCCCCCACCCCCCCATGCCGCCTTGTTCCAGCCTGGCCCTGCAATCTTTCCTCCACGCTTCATCCTCACCCAACCCCTCCTTCCCTCGTTCTCATCTGAATGGGGCCATATAGATGGAGGCTGCTATGAGCGATATGCATAGCCCCCAGTTCCTGTGTGAACGAGCTTCTCCCCCCCAGCCCCCCACTGCTAAACCCCCGCAATCCCTCTCCCTCCCCCACCTAGTTTGTTTGCAACGGATGTTAATTCCTTACATGTAACAACAAATGTTTATGTATTGTACTAATATTCAAGCGTGCCATTATTCCTTTCAATCTAGAAATAATGTAAATAGTCTTAATTCGAGTATTGAATGGTGATTCCCATTCGTGTGTGTTTATGTCTCTAAATGTTGTACGTTGAGGACCGCAATGGAAATAAGCCGCAAGGCTTTATTGTGTTTTTATCCTCGGTGAACTGTCTGTTTCCCTGTATCTGTGTTGACTTTTTCACCAAAATAAATCAAATCAAATCAAATTGTTATTAATCCGATTGTTACCACCGCCGCTCCGTCTCCGTATTATACCACGATCTCTCAAATTAACACAGTTTCTCTTCGTCGCTCCGTCCCCTCACGCCGCTCTCGTCCACCCCTCAAAACGTTAAACACCAACCTCATTGAGATTAAATCTACTCTTGGTATCGAATGCTCTAAATTAACTAACATTGATGATAAATCTATTCGATTTGGATTCATTAATATCAGATCAATCACCAATAAAGCCCTCCTGGTCAATGACTTAATCATTGAACATAATATTGACGTTATGGGATTATGCGAAACCTGGCTAAAACCGGACGTTGTTCTTCCACTCATGGAAGCCTCCCCCCTAACTTTGACAATTCGCATGTTGCCAGAATGTCAAGAAATGGTGGGGGCGTTGCCCTAATTTATAACTCAAATCTAGGTCTTTTGCAGGATCAAAAGTATAAGCTCCTATCTTGTGAGATACTCTAATGAGACACTCTAATATAGCTGGCCTCGGAGCCTTCTACCTAGTTATGCTCTACCGCCCACCTGGGCCCTATTCATCTTTTCTTGATGAATTTTCCAATTCCAACCTCGTAACCCTCACGGGTAATATCCTTATCATTGGCGATTTCAATATTCATGTTAACTGTAAAGCTGACCCACTCTGCAAAGCCTTTCTATCTTTAGTCGACACCCTTGGCTTTGCTCAGCTGGTTCATGAACAAACGCATTCTAACGGCAACACGCTTGATCTCGTCCTCGCTCGTGGGATTAACGTCTCAGATCTGTCAGTCATGATATACCCTCCAGCACTGTCAGATCATTATCTCATTAAATTTAAAATAGACCTGCCCCTCCGGCAATCAAACCTAGCCGATACCTATACCGCCCGGCGTATCGATAGTTCTACTCCCACTGAACTCGCTGATTTGTTATCGGGGCCGCTTTCCTCTCTCCCAGAGCGGATCGACTCCATTAATGAATTCACAAATCAATTTAATTCAATCCTACTCGCCTCGCTTGATTCTATCGCACCTCTACGTACTAAAATCCGTCGCCCTAAAAAACCCTCGCCTTGGTATACTGACGATACACGCGCACAAAAACTAATATGCAGAAAACTAGAACGTAAATGGCGATCATCCAAGCTTGAAGTCTATCGACTAGCTTGGAGTGATAGCCTATTAAAATACAAATGTATGCTCTCCGTTGCAAGAGCCTCCTACCTATCAGATCTTATTAACACTAATAAAAATAATCCTAAATTTCTATTTGACACGGTCGCAAATCTTACTCGCAAACCCTCCCCCAATACAAACTCTCCATTTACAGCTAATGACTTCCTTGACTTCTTTAACCGCAAAATTATCTGTATTAGAGATGAAATTAGCAACTCTCTATTACTCACAAAGGGTGCTAACCCCTCTCCTAGCCCTGTCCTTAGAACCTTAGACGAGAGTACTATACTCTCGAATTTTGAGACTATCTCTCTAAATGCACTTTCAAAAATTGTACTTTCATCTAAATCCACAACCTGTTTATTCGACCCTCTCCCTGCAAAGTTGATTAAGGAACTCCTTCCAATACTAGGCCCCCCCTTACTTAACATTATCAATAGCTCCCTCTCCTCTGGCATTGTCCCTGCCTCCTTCAAATCTGCTGTAATCAAACCTCTACTTAAAAAGCCAAACCTTGATTCTGAGGTTCTTAACAACTTCAGGCCAATCTCAAATCTCCCCTTCCTCTCTAAAGTTCTTGAAAAAGTAGTCTCGACACAATTAACTGACTCGCATAATAAACTTCTCGATCCCTTTCAATCTGGTTTTAGATCACTCCATAGTACTGAAACTGCTCTTACAAAAGTAACCAATGACCTTCTCCTCGCGTCCGACTCTAATTTCTCCTCTCTTCTCATTTTATTAGATTTAAGCGCAGCCTTCGATACAATCGATCATAAGATCCTCCTAGACCGCTTATCTAACTACGTAGGTATCCGGGGCACTGCCCTATCCTGGCTAAAGTCATATTTGTCTGATAGGACACACTGTGTCTCATATAAAAATATTATGTCCACATTCTCCTCAGTGAAGTTTGGTGTACCGCAGGGATCAGTCCTGGGTCCCTTACTCTTTGGAGTTTACTTACTGCCTCTTGGTGAAATTTTCCGTAGATATGGCATTAACTTCCACTGTTATGCCGATGATACCCAAATTTATATACCAATTAGACCAGACGATCGCTCTAAACTCGCTAATCTTGAATCCTGCTTAATCGCTGTTACAGATTGGATGTCAAATAATTTCTTGCGACTAAACGCCAACAAAACTGAACTACTAGTTGTTGGCCCAAAAACCCAACTTCCATTTCTCACTGATCTTAGTCTGAACATTGAGAACTGCGTAATTACTCCAAACTCAAAGGTGAAAAACCTAGGTGTTACCTTTGATCCTACTCTGTCATTCGATGCTCACATTAAGGATATCACTAAAATAGCTTTTTTTCATCTTCGCAATATCTCAAAGATCCGTCCCTTGCTAAATGCAACGGATGCCGAAACCTTAATACACGCCTTTGTTTCATCTAGACTCGACTACTGTAATGTCTTATTCTCTGGCCTTCCACTTTGTAGCACAAATAAATTACAACTCGTGCAAAATGCCGCTGCTAGAATTCTAACTAGAACTAAGAAGTTTGATCATATAACTCCGGTCTTAATCTCCCTCCACTGGCTCCCAATTCAGGACAGATCAGACTTCTGTTAACCTATAAATCTTTGCACGGGCTCGCACCCCCGTACTTATCTGAGCTAATCATTCCTTATGTTCCCACGCGTACTCTCCGCTCCACAATTATCTTACCGTCCCTAAAATTAAGAAAAAATCAGCAGGTAGCAGAGCATTTTCTTACCGTGCTCCACATCTCTGGAACCAGCTTCCTCTGTCAGTTAGGGAAGCTGGCTCCATTGAAATCTTCAAAACTAGACTCAAAACCCATTTATTCTCCCAATCATTTGGTTGTGCTTGATGGTTGTGTTTGATGATGTCATTCTCTAGAAATATTTATTATCTCTTGAGTACATACAATCCTGAATTGCTGAGCGGGCTGTCTCAAGCCAGCAATATCAGTATAAACTTAGACTTGACCTAATTTAATAATATGACATCAGTCGACCCAGTAGCTTAGATAGAAAATCTAATAGCTGGTGAATAAACTTAGTCCTGAACTGCTGAGCGGGCTATCACAAGCCAGCAGTATCAGTATAAACTTAGACTTGACCTAATTTAGTTTTTTTTGTTGTAGGTCATGATTAACGGTCCGCATCAACAGGGCTGAATCATTGACAGTGGTGTTAGGTAGTACTTAGACCTGAATTAGCAGTATAGTATTAGTCATCCTAAATAATCCTAATAAATTTTGATTTGACCTCATTTTAATGTTGTCTATAGAGTTAGTTCCACCTCTGCGCAGATTCCTCCGCTCTCTTCTCTCTCTCCCCCTCAGGTGTCCTTCATTGGCCTGACGTACACCCCCGCCGCTGCAGCCCTAGGTCCGGCCGTCATCGCCCTAGCCACCTGTCGTCACTCTAGGCCATACATGGGCAACATACGGCCCGCGGGCCGTATGCGGCCCGCGGGCGCCCCCTGTGTGGCCCGCGATGGAATTGCAAAAAAAAAAAAAAAAAAATTTTTTTTTTTTTTTTTTTTTTTACAGTGCACCTGAACGCAACATGCAAGATACCCGCTGAACAAGTGTCCAAATGTTCATGTCATTCTGGCCAATACTCTTCTGTTATAGCATTTCAGTCTGGAATATGGAATATCTTTCAATAATATTTATGACTAAAAGGCTATAAAAGTAATCTCGTGTAAGAAATGACTGTTCTACATTGAATTACATTACTTTTTTTTGTTCTTGTGTGACCCTCAACACAGGCTTTGAGAATCCCAGGCCACTTACTGATACTTAAATGCTTAAATTAACCCACTCATATCCTGGTTTATTTCAAGAAAAACATTTCGGCTAGTGGAAATTCGAATTGGCTGGTAACTTTAAAATCTAGCAGCCATATTGGCAGGTGGTGAAAAAAGTTAATTTCAAGCCCTGCAGGGAGAGCAGGTGGTGACATAGGAGTGAGTGAGAAAAGGATCAAATATTGGTGGTTAAGACTGAATAATGACATCACAACTGTTAATTTAAAATGAGTTATTCCTCTAAACCTGGCTTCAAATGCCCAAAATTTTTCACGCTGGCGCCATTCAGCCCTCAGCAAAATCTGGTAGCGAGGACATTTTTTTGTGGCCCTCTCTATCATCAAAGTTGCCCATCCATGGGTTACGGCATGACAATATTTGTTCGGCCCCCGGCAACAATCTGAGTTTCTCATGTGGCCCCCCATGAAAAATAGTTGCCCACCCCTGCTCTAGGCCATCTACCCACTACTCCTTCTCCTGTCTGACACCCTGACACCCCAGGCTCATCATCACCACCGACCCCTATCCTCATCATCCTGGTCAGCTGCCTGCCTAAGGGAAGGGGGGGGGGATGCCCCCCCCCCCCGGCCTCATCATCACCTCCAACTCCTATCCTCCCCTCCCCTCCTCTTAATCATCACCTCCGACTCCTATCCTCCCCTCCCCTCCTCTTAATCAATGTCACCAACACGGACTCATGGATTCCTCAGATCATCCTCATGGAACTCTCAAACTTGTTACCCCCTTTTTTTTTTTTTCACCTAGCTAATTAGCTAGTATTCTCTAAACCTACAAACACTTAAAGACTACATTTTCTATTTCTTTTTGGACTCTACTTTTTACATTTTCAACTCTCTTCCCTGATCTTAGGATAATTTAAAAACTACATTTTTGTATCCCTTTTGTTGGACTCCTTTTTACATTTTCAATTTTCTGTTGTTTTGTAAATTTTATTTCCATAATAAACCATTTACAGAGTTTCATTATCGGAAAACTCTGTACATGGTTTAGCCCGGCATCTCTCGGCCTGTCTCGGAGGGGAGTCCCCGGATGGGGGTCCACTGCTGGGCCCCTACAGCACAACGACCTCACAAGGTTCCTCCTCAGCCAAGTCACTGAGGCAATCCATGTGGCGATCCATGTGTGGTCGAGGGCTGCCGGTTGGTTTAGAATAGCTTAGGTAGGCGATAGATTAGCTACAGCCTAAGGCTGACCTGTTATAGTGTTCAGGCAAAGATCAGACTAGAGCAGAGTAGGATAGGCCAGATTAGGCTGTAGATTAGCTAGATCCCCTATGTCTCAGTTAGCTCTGGTTAATGTTTAGAGTAGTCAGTTTGTCTGATCTTCTCCCCCCCCCCTCTCTTTCTCTTTCCCCCTTCCCCCGCTCCTTCCCTTCTTCCCCTTTCCTGTTTTCCCCTCTCCCACATTTCCCATTCCCCCCCCACCTCCTCTCTTTCCATGCTCTTTCCTCCCCCACATCCCACCGCTCCCCCCCTCCCTTCTCCTGCTCTCTCCTCCTTCTCCCCTCCTCTGCTCCTTCTCCTTCTCCTCTTCTCCCCTATTTTCCCGAATCCCTGCCACCTCCTGCTCTCCCCTCTCTCACATTCCCCCTGCTCTCCCTCCCCTGCTCTCCCTCCCCTGCACCCTCCCAGCTCTCCTTCCCTGTTCTCTCCTCCTCCACATTTCTCATTTTCTCCCCACCTCCTCCCTCTCCTCCCCCACATCCCCCCGCTCTCCGTCCCTCCTCCACTCTCCTGCTTTCTCCTCTTCCCCCCTTCCCCCACTACTCTAAAGCATAGTACACATTCTACTCCAAAGCATGGCACCCACTCTATCCCCTCCAATATTTCGCCACTATTTAAAGCATGGCACCCATGCTCTTAGTATTTCGCCACTGTTTGGGGCATGGCACCCATTTTTCCCTGAAGCAAGGCACCCACAAGCTCTGTATGTGAGCATGTGTTTGTTTGGCGGGGGGACTCACTACTAAAGGCTTGCAGCCAATTAAATTAGGCATAGCTTGGTTGCTAAGAAATTGACATATGTCCGTTTGCAAGATGTGTGTCTATATTTTTCTATCATATAATTGCTCGATATGTTATTACTCCTATTGCACTTTGTTAATGTTGTGTCAGTTAGCCCTCCCTTCCCTGTTCTCTCCGTATAGTCTCCCACACTCCTCTATACTCCCTTACTCTTCCTTACGCTCTCTCCTCCCCCACATTTCCCTTTCTCTCCCCACCTCCTCCCTCCCCCTGCTCTCTTCTCCCCCACAACCGCCCCCCCTCACCCCTCTCCTGCTCTCTCCTCTTGCTCCTTCCCCACCTCCTACACCCTCCAACATCTCCCATTCCCTCCCCACCACATCACTCTCTCACATTCCCCCTGCTCTTCTCCTGCTCTCTCCTCTGCTCTCTCTTCATTTCTATATTTTCTATATTTCCCCATCAATTGTTCAAATGTTATCTTTATTCTGTATATTCTTGCTACTGTTGTGTCAGCTAGAATTAGCTAGACATACTTTCTGTGAAGCCCTCTGAGACATGCTTGTGAATTAGGGCTATATAAATAAACTTGACTTGACTTGACTTGACTTGTCTCTGGTGGCTCTCTGCTGCACGAATTTTCTGCTGCACGTTTCAAAGTGCGCTGCACCCAGCTGTATTTTCACAGCGCTCCGCCGTTTTTGTGCGCCGGCTCCCAGCGCTTCCAGCTGAGAATAATGTAACTTTTCAGAAAGACGCTGGTGTCGGGTGCTCCTCTTCTGGCAACTAATCATATGGAGAAACTATCGCAACAGCGACAGAAAGGCTCAATTGTGGGAGCAGATTGGCTGCTGTTCACAGCTAACGTTACAGCATGCATCGGTTTCCGTTTCCCCACGGCTTCTTCTACTCTTTTTTCTCATCTTTCTCTAATCCGGAGAGCACTGTCACCACCTAATGGGTCCGTAAAATAGCTTATACACCTTCAAAATCCCCCATACATTTACAGGAGATGCATCAGGCTTTGATCCACGTCCCACCGTCAAAAAACGCAATTGACGTCTTTAGACGTCAATGGCACTCAATGAGTTAACTGCCTGCTTATGCTTTGGTCAGACAGACAAGAGAGGTCTTATTACACAGAGAAAGTGCAGAAAGTTGACAGTCACTCTGCTACTCAGTTCAACTGGTTGCTATGGAAACCATGCCTGCAGTAACCAGGGGCGGAAAAAGGCTACCACTGGATTGGCTGGTACTGCAGTAGTTTGCTACAATGTTTCAAAACATGCAGCTTACTCAAAGCAGAGTGGCAGAGCGTGTTCAGCTGTGAAGCTGCTCTGTATTGGGGGCTTGTAATTCTTAAAGTCCCTGGAAACCAAAATCCACAAAAACGTTCTAACTATGTTATTTAGGGTCTTATGTTAGTAATTGTGTGCCTCCGAAATTATTATACATTACTTTCAACCCAAAGCCTTAAAATCGACACTTTTCTACAAGATTCTACAAGGTACTTCCTCATTGAAGAGAGCAGTGCGCGAGGTGCTAAAATGCAGGAGCTTATGACGTCATAAGCTCTATATAACCTTTGTACACGCGCGCAACTCGCTCTTCTCCTTTTGTCCGTTCTTTGCCCCCAGTGACAGCGCTCACTCAGTGTATGTCTGTCTGCCTCCCACTCTGTGCCCGAGCGCTATGCTGCTCTCTCTCTCTCTCTCTCTCTCTCTCTCTCTCTCTCTCTCTCTCTCTCTCTCGGGACTAGTGTGAGAGAGAGCACAGAGAGAGAGACACAGCCTGGTGACGCGAGGTTACTCACACATACACACACACACTGCGCTGTGCAGTCGCAGCAAGAGTCTCTCCCTCCGAGCAACGAACACACACACACACTGCACTCGATCTCTCTTTCTCTCTTTCTCCGTTTCCCTCCCCCCCTCTCTCTCTCGCACTCTCCGAGAGACAGAAATGTCCCTGCTGCAGACGGGACACGCCCACACAGTCCGCGGGAGAAAATACACTCTAAAAACTAATTGATTCTCATGAGTTTTGCCATGACTGTCAAACCTAAATTTATATACTTTGCGACGTTCATCATCGTTCAAATTTGGCTGGTGGCTTATTAACATAGATTCCTGTAATGTGATGAACTCAAAATGTTAAATAATAATAAAATATTTCTGGTTTCCAGGGACTTTAATGATTTGTACTGTACTTTGAATTGTTTCAATTAAACCTATTATGCCTATGATTTAGAGGCTTGCAATTTAGATGAACATAATTTTATTGGGTTACTCTTATTCGGACTATTTCGTGATGTAGTTCAGCCACCTGGTATTAGGAGTTTTCTGCTGTCTCAGGGCTTTCCCTCTCAACCTCTGTGCTTAACACCTAAAGAAAATTGGTCTAATTACACAGACCTGTTGTCAAATTCAAACATCTTTGTGGGCCTAACCACTACTGACATTTCAGAATTAGAATTATACAATAAATGTACCATAATGCAACAATAAGTGTTGTGGTGGTTAATCTCTCCTCCCCAACCCGACTCAGCCTTCCAACATCACTCTTCCCTGTAGGCCAGGGAACTTTTTTGAATCTGGGCCAGATAAGATAATGCGAAATTAGGGCCTGGTCAGCTGCTTCTCTCATCATATGGGTTATAAAAATAAAAATCACATGCAATACAATTGTACTGTATTTTGTTTATCGTCTGAAAACACTAGTTCTGCCTGTCTTCCTCCTACTTTGTGCTTATCTACAAACTGTCTGATACTGCTATCATAGGTGAATGGAAAAAATGTTAATTGAATTTGCTTGAGGGCCACATATAGGGCCTCTGTGGGAACGCACACAAAATGTACTACGGTTGGCACACGCATGGGGTAAAACTCCCCATACATCTCAAAGGGCTGACTCACCAAAGGACGGTGCTGCGGCTCTACACTACAGGTTTGACGGTTCAAAAGCAGGTACACAGACGTCTGTTCAGATGTTATGTTCACTGCGGAGGTTGAATCCCTGATCATGTCTGCCTGGGCTGGGCTATAGCAGCTAAATGCAAACTGTTTCCTTGAAACAATGGAAGATTTTCCAGCCAGGCAGCTACCCAACGTCTTGGCCCAGAATCCCTTAGTGAAGGGCAGAACCAAAAGGCATGAGATAGTAATTTCTGCTTGGAGTAGTGGAGACGGTGAGCAACTTTAAATTGGATCAGCTGGTGTCTGCTATTAACTGAGCAGAGTTTGCACAACCGACAAACTCCTTTCCCATATAATGTCAGATAAATCAGTACCAAGTTCCTCCTGCCATGCTTCTCTAATCCTCTCAGTAGAGGCCGTGGTGCAGTTGTCAAACTGCTCAGTTAATAATTAACTGAGCTCTAGGACTGACCTCTACGACTGTCATTAACATAACTACTGTCCTCAACGACAGTCGTAGAGGCCTCCTCATTGCCCCTGGCTTCCCACACAGAAACCAGGAGTGGGGGAGAAGCGGTGATATCTTAACTGGACCAGAAAAAGTATTCATTTGTGAAACTGGTGGCTATTTTGGCTGGAAGTATTGCATTAACACTGACAAATATTTGCTATACTGTGCACTCTCCTCATCATGAGCCCATGTGTGACCTAAAATGAATGCACGCTCCTGTAGGTTCTCCCTGTACAACATCCGCAAAATCCATCCATTTTTCACAAGGGAAGCAACACAACTCCTGGTCCAGGCACTTGTCATCTCTCGCCTGGACTACTGCAATGTTCTTCTGGCTGGGCTACCTGCTGCAGCCAGCCGACCACTTCAGCTCATTCAGAACGCTGCAGCCCGTCTGGTATTCAACCAACCCAAATTCTCTCATGTCCCTGCTGAAAAAACCAGCATGCACCAGCATAGCTTTTTATGCTGGTGTACCAGGACATGCTGGGATGCTGGTATATTTGTTGTGTTTTGAAAACACGTGACCAGCATGGGATGCTGGTGGTGTGACCAGCATGGGATGCTGGTGCTGTGACCAGCATGGGATATGCTGGTGGTGTGACCAGCATGGGATGCTGGTGGTGTGACCAGCATGGGATATGCTGGTGGTGTGACCAGCATGGGATGCTGGTGGTGTGACCAGCATGGGATGCTGGTGGTGTGACCAGCATGGGATATGCTGGTGGTGTGACCAGCATGGGATATGCTGGTGGTGTGACCAGCATGGGATGCTGGTGGTGTGACCAGCATGGGATATGCTGGTGGTGTGACCAGCATGGGATATGCTGGTGGTGTGACCAGCATGGGATGCTGGTGGTGTGACCAGCATGCGATGCTGGTGGTGTGACCAGCATGCGATGCTGGGATGCTGGTGGTGTGACCAGCATAGGATGCTGGTATGCTATATGCTGGTCACACCAGCACCAGCTGTCAAAAAACCTATGCTGGCCGGTTCGTTAACCAGCATTGACCAGCATCCCATGCTGAGAGCAGTCAGACCAGGTAAACATCACAAAAGTAATCATTTTTTAACTAGATAAAATTTTCATTTGTGAAACTGGTGGCTATTTTGGCTGGAAGTATTGCATTAACACTGACAAATATTGGTAACACTTCATAATACTGTAACACAAAAAATGGGTAGTTACTGAGGAACGAGTAAGGAACGAACCATTAGTTCATGAATAGTTAATGATTAGTTAATGAGTAGTTGATAGGTAGTTCCTTAATGGTAGTTACTTAAGAACTGACCATTAGTTACCATGTTAACGAACCAGTAAGTAATGATTACTTCCCTAATTTTTTTTTTTTTTATATGTTTTCATTCACTAGTTCATTAATAGTTAATGGGTAGTTCCTTAAAGATCCTTAATGGTAGTTACTTAAGAACTGACCATTAGTTCCCATGGTAGTTACTAAAGAACTGACCATTAGTTACCATGTTAACGAACCAGTAAGTAATGATTACTTCCCTAAATTTTTTTTTTTTTTAATATTTCACTAGTTCATGAACAGGTAGTTCCTTAAGAACTGACTATTAGTTACCATGTTCGTGAGCATGACTCCACCAAATACTTACCAGTTGTTCATGAGTACTCATCGTTACTTCATGATTACCTTACCATTACTTACCATGTTAGTGCATCATTACTTCCTGCTTACTTTACCATTAGTTCCCATGTTTGTGCCCCCTCAAGTGAAGCAGTACATCTTACTGAGTAGTTACTAAGGAATACACCATTACTTCCTGCTTACTTTACCATTACTTAACATGTTTGTGCCCCCTCAAGTAAAGCAGTACATCTTCCTGAGTTGTTACTAAGGGATACACCATTACTTCCTGCTTACTTTACCATTAGTTCCCATGTTTGTGCCCCCTCAAGTGAAGCAGTACATCTTACTGAGTAGTTACTAAGGAATACACCATTACTTCCTGCTTACTTTACCATTAGTTCCCATGTTTGTGCCCCCTCAAGTGAAGCAGTACATCTTCCTGAGTTGTTCCTAAGGAATATACCATTACTTCCTGCTTACTTTACTAGTGAAGACGAATTTATTCAAGTATGCAAATTAAAAAAGTGTAGCTCCTCCCACTTTAGTAAAGTACCCTACCCCACTTAGGAGATCGAGGTACCCCACTAAAACCACGCCCCCGAGGCTCTACGACCTTCAGGGGCGGAGTTACCTTTTTTGGCTCCACCCACCCCCGCCGGAAGCCAGGGAAAAAGGGCGGAGCCTATTTTTTCACATTCAAACTCCTTGGGGGCGTGGCTACAGTTCTAGCCTACTTTGGTTAGGCCACGCCCACCGGAAGTGCGATATGTAAACCCTACCAAAAAAAGTGTTTTTTTTACTAAGTGTTTGAGCCAAGAACTAGTGAAATATAAAAAAAAAAAATTTTTAGGGAAGTAATCATTACTTACTGGTTCGTTAACATGGTAACTAATGGTCAGTTCTTAAGTAACTACCATTAAGGAACTACCTATCAACTACTCATTAACTAATCATTAACTATTCATGAACTAATGGTTCGTTCCTTACTCGTTCCTCAGTAACTACCCATTTTAGTACCCTAATTTTTTTTTTTTTTTTTAAATATTTCACTAGTTCTTGGCTCAAACACTTAGTAAAAAAAACACTTTTTTTGGTAGGGTTTACATATCGCACTTCCGGTGGGCGTGGCCTAACCAAAGTAGGCTAGAACTGTAGCCACGCCCCCAAGGAGTTCGAATGTGAAAAAATAGGCTCCGCCCCCTTTCCCTGGCTTCCGGCGGGGGTGGGTGGAGCCAAAAAAGGTAACTCCGCCCCTGAAGGTCGTAGAGCCTCGGGGGCGTGGTTTTAGTGGGGTACCTCGATCTCCTAAGTGGGGCAGGGTACTTTACTAAAGTGGGAGGAGCTACACTTTTTTAATTTGCATACTTGAATAAATTCGTCTTCACTAGTAAAGTAAGCAGGAAGTAATGGTATATTCCTTAGGAACAACTCAGGAAGATGTACTGCTTCACTTGAGGGGGCACAAACATGGGAACTAATGGTAAAGTAAGCAGGAAGTAATGGTGTATTCCTTAGTAACTACTCAGTAAGATGTACTGCTTCACTTGAGGGGGCACAAACATGGGAACTAATGGTAAAGTAAGCAGGAAGTAATGGTGTATCCCTTAGTAACTACTCAGTAAGATGTACTGCTTCACTTGAGGGGGCACAAACATGGGAACTAATGGTAAAGTAAGCAGGAAGTAATGGTGTATCCCTTAGTAACAACTCAGGAAGATGTACTGCTTTACTTGAGGGGGCACAAACATGTTAAGTAATGGTAAAGTAAGCAGGAAGTAATGGTGTATTCCTTAGTAACTACTCAGTAAGATGTACTGCTTCACTTGAGGGGGCACAAACATGGGAACTAATGGTAAAGTAAGCAGGAAGTAATGATGCACTAACATGGTAAGTAATGGTAAGGTAATCATGAAGTAACGATGAGTACTCATGAACAACTGGTAAGTATTTGGTGGAGTCATGCTCACGAACATGGTAACTAATAGTCAGTTCTTAAGGAACTACCTGTTCATGAACTAGTGAAATATTAAAAAAAAAAAATTTTAGGGAAGTAATCATTACTTACTGGTTCGTTAACATGGTAACTAATGGTCAGTTCTTTAGTAACTACCATGGGAACTAATGGTCAGTTCTTAAGTAACTACCATTAAGGATCTTTAAGGAACTACCCATTAACTATTAATGAACTAGTGAATGAAAACAAATGAAAAAAAAATTAGGGAAGTAATCATTACTTACTGGTTCGTTAACATGGTAACTAATGGTCCGTTCTTTAGTAACTACCATGGGAACTAATGGTCAGTTCTTAAGTAACTACCATTAAGGATCTTTAAGGAACTACCCATTAACTATTAATGAACTAGTGAATGAAAACATATAAAAAAAAAAAAAATTAGGGAAGTAATCATTACTTACTGGTTCGTTAACATGGTAACTAATGGTCAGTTCTTAAGTAACTACCATTAAGGAACTACCTATCAACTACTCATTAACTAATCATTAACTATTCATGAACTAATGGTTCGTTCCTTACTCGTTCCTCAGTAACTACCCATTTTTTGTGTTACAGTATTATGAAGTGTTACCCAAATATTTGCTATATTGTGTACTCTCCTCGTCATGAGCCCATGTGTGACCTAAAATGAATGCACGCCCCTGTAGGTTCTCCCTGTACAACATCCGCAAAATCCGTCCGTTTCTCACAAGGGAAGCAACACAACTCCTGGTCCAGGCACTTGTTGTAAACAATAGACGGAGGCTTCTTGCAGCTTTAGCTTTGTTTTAATGAATCGCTCTTGAGGCAGCATGACATGTCAGTACTAGCAGGAAACACATACTGAGGGTAGCTTGACACTTCCTGTTGTTGCTGTCTTATTACCGTAATGGACACATTACTGCGCAAGCACATTACACTACTCCTGTATATGTACGGTAGTATATTATACTACCGTACATGACATCTCCTCCTTTTCAAGTGTTATTTCAATAACATGCAAGGAAAACTTAAACAAGAAAAACTGTTCTTGACAGCACATAACCTAGACCCAGATTATTTAAAACAGACATATCAACATTTTAGCATACAGTTCTGGTCCCTTTTCTTTAACTAAACCAAGGCACGGCAATACAACTCTTACAGGTTCATTTCAATTCACCTCAATTTCAACAATATGAACAATGCAACATTAATGTCAACACACATTTCTTTTGACTTCTTTTCTCACACTTACCCCTTTTTTTTCTTTTTTGTGTGATATGTGTGTATCCCCATTTTTTCTTTTCCCTCTCCTCCCACTTCCCAAAGGCCATAGATTGACACCTAAGTGTCTACAGGTCTAGCCTGTTAACCGGCTTGGACACCCGTCCCGATCTGGTCACAGTCTGACTGGGTGGAGGAGTTGTAGCCGCGGTCTGACGGACAGGAACAGCCTCTAACGGGGTGGCTGTTTAACACATTCACTGCCAGCCGTTTTTCAATACTGTAGTTAGCTTCTGCCAAGGTTTTTTTTTGAGGATTTTGGCTCATCTTTCAAGAGCCGAGGATTCGTTTCTGTTAGGATTTTGTGAACACACAATATCTCAAAAGAACTAATAGAATGTGTGCTTTCTCTGTCTAAAAGAGTTAGTTTGTAGAGTTAGTAGTTATGTAAGCATTAGCAGTTGAATTTCAGTTGAGTTTCAGTGTCTGAGTTTCAGTTGAGTGTCTGAGTTTCAGTTGAGTTTCAGTGTCTGAAAAATTATTCTGAGATAAACGGCTTTTTGTGAAATTCGATAGAACAGTCACTTTAACCATTAATTTTTGGCATCAGTAAGACGTCAGACATCTAAAAAATAGTTTTGAACAGTAATTTCCTCCATAACAGCAGGAAACCCCCCTCTGCTTCCAACTCCTCCCTCCGTGGGCGTTCTCCTCCGCCCTCCTTGGCTCTGCAGCGGGTCTGTGACAAACGAGTTGCTGCTGCCTGGCTGCTGCCTGGCAGTCTGGATGGGGGTCGCTGGATGGGTTTCGCTCGTTTGTTGGCGGTCCGGTTGAGAGCTCTGATTAAGCTCTTGCGATTCTGGGCTTATTTATGGTGCGTGTTTCAAAGTGTGCATCCAGTCTATTCTTGGAACCCCCCACCGTTGCCACCGCTGTGCGTCAGCGCGAAAGTGAAAGCGTTTTCGCCATCCATTTTACAGTATGAGAACGGCTCCCTCGCGCTTTTCCCTCCAGTTTTGGCTCGCCTCTTTCTACTGTGGAGAGACATGTCGCCACTCAGTGGGTCGGTAAAATAGATTATACACATTCAATACCTCCAATATTGGTATAGGAGACGTAAAAGGGTTAGATCAACGTCCCACCGTCAAAAAAAAAAAAAACGATTTTTTTTAACGTAAAAACACGTCATTGGCAGTCAACCGTTGGATTTTGTTTGACGTAAAAACACGTCATTGGCAGTGAACATGTTAAGAGCGGACGTCTGTCCCTGCGTTGTCATGCGGCGCTGCTGTGATGGGCTGGGGAACCGGCCCTGGTTGGAGGTGACGGCGGTTCCGTCTCAGCTGCGCTCCGTGCTGTGTCCTGATGATGAAGGATCTTGGGGTGGTGCTCTCACTTGAGATCACCGCTGGCAGAGACCACAACTTTTCATGGTCCAGCTTGGAGAACATGACATCTCCTGGTCGCAGGGCAGGCAAGGGCTTGGCTCCATGGCGGCGGTTGAAGTAATGAGCCTGTTTCGCCTTCTCCCTCCTGTCCTTTTCTTTCACAGCTGTTCTGCTGGACCACTTTGGTGGTGGAGCAGGGTGTGGACCTATAGCTCATTAGAGCCATTACCGGGTCCTCTTGCTTGAGAATTTTCTTGGCCGTCTGCACGGCTCTTTCGGCCATTTCCTTGTGGGTGGTGAGGGCTGGATGTGCAGTGTTTGAAGTCGAGCTGCTCGGCGAGCCCTCTGAACTCTGCACTTGAAAACTGAGCCCCGCCCCCATGCCGTGAGGGCTACTCGGTGCCGCTGGGGCAACTTTGTTCAAACTGCCCCCAGGGGGCGGGGGATGTCGCCCTTGGCCCCGCCCCCATGCCGTGTGGCTACTCGGTGGCATTTGAGCAACTTTTTTTGGGAACTTGTACATTGGAAAAGTACTTAGAAAAAAAAAGTTGTAATTTTTTTGTTTTTTGGGGTGTATGTGTAACCACTCTATTGAGCTAGAATTGGGCGAAAAATCCAACGAGACCACTCCCGCGTCGATCCGAGCACCGGAAGTGGTCAAAACGCCACTTCAGGTATGTGGGCGTGGCTTTCGGACACGTAATTTTATGGGCTGGGACAAAAAATTTGAGGCAGTTTAGGGCATTTCCGTAGGAGTTATAAGCATGTGGAGATGTAACTTTTTAAAACAAAGACTCCGACCCCCTGCTAAGGGGGTGTGGCAGATCGGTCCCATTTTTGTCAGCTGTACTACCCTATGGGGTGGGCACAACATACAAAAAAATTGGAGCGCCACGCCCACCGGGGGAGTTAATTGGTAGAGAGGGCCCCAAACTGATGGATGGTGTTAGGGTTGTATACGCTGAGAGGATACCCATGGGATTGTGGAAGTTGGGAAAAAGTTGAGTTAGACACTTATTCATATGTGAAATTGGATGAGGAATCCAATGCAAGTGGTCTCAAGTATATGCGGCTTTTCAATGGCGAGATATGAGCAATTTACCATTTTGGAGCATGCTTTCTGTGCAACTTGTGCAAAATCTATGCCATCTGGGCTACTTACCATCTAAATTGGTTTCAGAAGGGTGGGGGTGACGCCCCTTGGCCCCTTGGCCTCACCCACTTCCATTTAAGGTTATTATTGTATTGTGCCAAGAGGCAACATCACCCGCCATGGGGCGGGGCCAAGGAAGGCGTCGCCCGCCCCCTTGGTCCAGCCCGAGGGCAGAGAGAGAGTCTTAGCCTGGTTATAGGCAGTCTGGAGGTCGGGGTGGTTGGCCTGGTTGTGTGGGGCAGAGAGAGAGGCTCTTAGCCTGGTTATAGGCAGTCTGGAGGTCGGGGTGGCTGGCCTGGGTGTGTGGGACCGAGAGAGAGGCTCTTTGCCTGGGTATAGGCAGTCTGGAGGTCGGGGTGGCTGTCCTGGGTGTGTAGGGCCGGGAGAGGGCCGCCTATGGTCGGTAGTGGCAGCCTGGAGGTCTGGGTGGCTGTCCTGGGTGTGTAGGGCCAGGAGAGGGCCGCCTATGGTCGGTAGTGGCAGCCTGGAGGTCTGGGTGGCTGTCCTGGGTGTGTAGGGCCAGGAGAGGGCCGCCTATGGTTGGTAGTGGCAGCCTGGAGGTCTGGGTGGCTGTCCTGGGTGTGTAGGGCCGGGAGAGGGCCGCCTGTGGTTGGTAGTGGCAGCCTGGAGGTCTGGGTGGCTGTCCTGGATGTGTAGGGCCGGGAGAGAGGCATAGGTCATAGGTCAATCCAGCAGAAAACAGTGTTTATTTCTTTATTTTCCTACTTTTTAGGTGTGTAGGGGTGTAGCGTAGCTCAGATTTGGCTCAAATTTGCTGACAGTAGGCGTTGAAAGATGCCCTAGCTGACAGGCAAATTTCGTGAAGTTACCTTTCCAGGAAGTCGGGCTGCGAGCCCATCAACTTTACACCTCCGCACGCGAATCAAGATGTGTGTCCACAATTCGGTAAAAATCAGTCATTGAAGCAAGCCCTTTCAAATTTGCTGGACACCTAGGAGAGAGTCTAAAGCCTCCTCTCAGCAAATTCTAGGCAAATCGCAGCTGCGCTCAGCGAGCTGTAGCCCCGCACAGCCGAAAAGTCTCAGAAATAACCAGAAATAAGCAATATTCAGCTAAGTTTCCAACTCCTAGGTGCCAGGGCCAAAGTTCAACTTTCTCAACACTTTGTGCAATTTCCACATTTCTCACTTGCTCCAGGGAGCCAACCTCAGCCAACCTTAGCCTAGAATGCCTCTCTCCCGGCCCCAGATACCCATGCCATCCACCCCCTACCACCACCCATCCATTACCCAGGACAAGAGCCTCTCTCTGCCCAGACTTCGGTGCACCCCTGGTGGGCTGCAAGACCCAGGCTGGGCCCTCACTGGGGGTCCCTTGGGATTCTCAAACTGCGACCCGCGGCCCTCGGGCTGGACGCAGGGGGCCGAGACGGGGTCCCCAGCCCCAAGCACACCCCTAGCGGGCTGAAAGACCCAGGCTGGGCCCTTCACTGGAGGTCCTTTGGGAGTCTCAAGCCACGGCCCGCAGACCTCCGGCTGGACGCCGGGGGCCAAGTCGGGGTCCCCGGCCCCAGGGCTGGACCCATGCCATGGGGGCTACTCGGTCCGTTCGGGCAACTTTGTTCTAAACCGCTCCAAGGGGGCAGGGGATGTCGCCCTTGGCCCCGCCCCTATCATGCCCTGAGGGCTACTCGGTGCCGCTGGGGCAACTTTGTCCCAAACCGCCCCCAGGGGGTGGGGGATGTCGCCCTTGGCCCCGCCCCCATGCCGTATGGGCTACAAGGTCCATTGGGGCAACTTTGTCCCAAACCACTCTCAGGGGCCGGGGGATGTTGCCCCTTGGCACAATACAATAATAACCTTAAATGGAAGTGGGCGAAGCCAAGGGGCCAGGGGGCGTCACCCCCCCACCCATCTGGAGCCATTTTGAGGAAAGTAGAACAAAAAGTAGCCCAGACGGCATATATTTTGCACAAGTTGCCCAGATAGCATGCCCTCCAAAATTGGTAAATTGCTCATATCTCACCATTGAAAAGCCGCATATACTTGAGACCACTTGCATTGGATTCCTCGTCCAATTTCACATATAAATAAGTGTCTAACTCAACTTTTTCCAACTTCCAAATCCCATGGGTATCCTCTCAGGCCATACAACCCTAACACCTTCCATCAGTTTCGGGCCCTCTCTACAATTAACTCCCCCAGTGGGCGTGGCACTCCCATTTTTTTGTATGTTGTGCCCACCCCATAGGGTAGTACACCTGACAAAAATGGGACCGATCTGCCACACCCCCTTCGCAGGGGGAAGGAGTCTTTGTTTTAAAAAGTTACAAATTCACATGCTTATAACTCAAATTTTTTGTCTGAACTCATCTCCAGGGATAGATTCAGCCCATAAAATTTTGTGTCCGAAAGCCACGCCCACATACCGGAAGTCGCGTTTCGACCACTATCGGTGCTCGGATCGACGCGGGACTGGTCTCGTTGGATTTTTCGCCCAATTCTACACTCAATAGAGTCGTTACACATACCCCCAAAAAAACAAAAAAATTACAACTTTTTTTTTCTAAGTACTTTTCCAATGTACAAGTTCCCAAAAAAAGTTGCCCGGACGGCATCGGTAGCCCACACGGCATGGGGGCGGGGCCAAGGGCGACATCCCCTGCCCCCTGGGGGCGGTTTGAAACAAAGTTACCCCAGCGGCACTGAGTAGCCCTCACGGCATGGGGCGGGGCCAAAGGCGACATCCCCCGCCCCCTGGGGGCGGTTTGAAACAAAGTTGCCCCAGCGGCACCGAGTGGCCCCGAGTAGCCCGCACGGCATGGGGGCGGGGCCAAGGGCGACATCCCCCGCCCCCCGGGGGGTGTTTGGGACAAAGTTGCCCGGACGGCACTGGTAGCCCACACGGCACAGGGGCGGGGCCAAGGGGCCCCCGGTGGGCGGCGAGTCGTTTGGGACCAAGACGGATAAACGGCACCGGGTAGCCCTGGTGGCATTGGGGGCGTGGCCCCCCACCCTGGGACCCGCCCCCCGAAAACAAACCCGGGGCTTAAGGTCAGAGCGAGGCTCAACGGCGCCCCCGGTGGTCCGGGCGGCGGGGGTGCCCTGGGGGTACGGAGGGGTACGGGGTAGCCCAAATGGAGGTGCCCTGATGATATTTTGACCTCACTTAAGGCTATAAACCAGAGAGTGTGTATATTCTGACCTGACTTATGGCTATAAACCAGAGAGTGTGTATATTCTGACCTCGCTTCTGGCTATAAACCAGAGTGCCCTCCTGTCCTGCCTGTCACTTCTCAGAAACAAGCCTCTGAGTGGACAGAGAGCCGTGTGCTCACATCACAAACAACTGCTGTTTGCTTCAAGAGGAAACCTGCCTATCTGCTGAGAAAAGGGCCTAAACACCTCCGCCCTTTTCACACCTAGAAAACCCCCACTTTGCACTCAACAAGAACAAGAACAGCTCAGAAGTTAACTGATAATGCATGCTGACATAAGCATGATCACATCATTTTTAATAATCTAATAATAATAATAATTGATATTAGGTCAATAATAGATTAGTGTAATTGTGTTAATATTCCTATGAAATGCTTAGGCCTATAGATTCAAATGTTATTTTCTGATGTTAGAAGTAACTGGTCAAGATGAGCTCTGATAATAAGACTGCTGGTAGCTGGACTTATGTCTGTGTGAGGAGCAGGGGCGATTGTAGTTCCAGAGCTCTAGGGGGGCTGAGCCCCTAATCACAATGTGACATGCATACAGTGCCTCACAGAAGTGGTTGAACCCCCCCCCCCCCACACACACACACACACACACACACACCACCACCACCACCAGCCAGTCCACTAGTAAATATTTTTTAGAAAATGAAAAATGTAATATGTGCTGTTTAGTATCCAACCCCTTTCACTTCGGCAAACCTCAACTCAAATACACAATGGAGTCCACTGCAATGAATGTGCAATGGCAAAACAGAAGCTGCCCTGGCATTATAGCTACACTCACTGAGCACTTTACTGGAACACCAGAATAATACTGGGTAGGTATCGTTTGGTTTGGTTTATTTCGGATCAAGAATGCATAAAAAACCATTACAAATTTACAATTAATACAGTAGTAAAAAAAGTACACAATATGTAAATCGAAAGTAAAATGATCCACGGATAGCCCAGTAAAGCAGCTTAAGGCCCAATCCCAATTCTACCCCTTAGCCCTTCCCCTTAGTTTTGCACGTTCATTTGAGGGGAAGGGGTATCCCAATTCTCCTGTGGATCGAGGGCGAGGGCCAAGGGCTAGGGCTGAATAGCCCTGAAAATGAAGATTTTCCCGGACCTTACTTGCTACCAAGGGGTAGATGGATTTTTCCCAGAATTCAGTGCAAATACCAGCAAATAACATTTCGACAGTCACATTTGTGTTATATTCCGTGTTGTATTGCTATATACAGTAATGCAACCGGGTGCACTTAAAAGATTTTTTGAATCGCTAATTTGTCATCTGCCGTCGTGCATTATTATCGTTTAGAACACGGCTCTCTCGAATACTCGATTCTGATTGGTCAATCAACAAGATTCACCGGTCATTATTTCTCGACAACCGACCGCTGCTCTGCCACACCTGGATTAATCAGTTGATAAGAGCCTTTTGTCCGCAGACGCTACTAATTAGGCCAACCAGTTGCAGCTGTGGTGTCTTGTGTGCCAATAACTACGAATGAAACCGCTTTGTGTTGAAAACGCTATTAAAAAATCCATTTGAATAATTATTTTTGTCAGATTATTGAATGATTTAGTTGTAGGCCGTGTTCTAAGCGGGATAATATATACTGAGCCGGTGATTACTGGAAATAATGACCTTCAGGTGAATGATTAAGCCCTCCGCTGCGCGTCGGGCTCAATCACTCACCTGTCGGCCATTATTTCCACAGTAATCACCGGCTCAGTATACATTATCCCTTACTTTTATACCGTGACGGTCCGCATGTGATAGTCCTTCATTTACCATCGATATATTACGTTTTGTGTTGCTAATGCAACCGGGTGCACAACTTAAAAGACAAGCGATGGACATCACAACGTTTGCAGACGGCATTTTGGATGTTTGTGTTGTAGATTCTGCTGACGTAGCAGTCAGCTAGCGACAACGTTTGATGACGTAGCGGTAATCGAGTGCTGTCCCATTTCTTAGGGGTTCATCGTCACCCCTAGCCCTTGGCACTCTGTTTTGAGGGGCAAGGGCTAGGGGTGAGGCGTAAGGGGTAGGGGTACAAATGAGAATTGGGATTGGGCCTAAAGTTACAAACTAGAAGCCTGCTTATTTCCACTGGGGTCCTTCAAATATCAAAACCTTAATATTACACAATTGTACTTTATAAAAGAAAAACAGAAAAAAGAACTGTCTATCGATGACACATAAAATATATGATATATACAAATGAAATCTCAGCGAAGGTGTTGCAATTACTCTCTAGTCAACATCTCATTTTTTAGATGAGTCTTGAGAGCACGTTTAAAGACATTCACAGTGCTTATGCCTTGCACTGAAGCAGGTAAATTATTCCAAAAGTTGATAGCAGTGTTACAAAATAACGTTTGGGTTTGGCTTCCTGCAATAGGTTTCTGAATTGAATATTGGGCAGATCTGGTATTATAGGAATGAATTTCACTTGTTCTTACAACACCCTCCTTGAGATAACCAGGGCTAAGGCCGTTCAAAATGCGATATATGTGACACAATTTAAGTTGCTTCACCCTTAAATCAATCGGTAACCAACCAAGTTTACTAAACTCAGTAGCGCGAATATGAAACCTATTGTGAAGATTAAGCACACATCTTATGGTTTTGTTCTGTGCAGTTTGGAGTTTCTGTTTGAGATTTGCCTTTAGACCAGAGTACCATACACTGCAACCATAGTCATAATGGCATAAGATTAGACTGGAGGCAAGTAATTTCAGAGAACTAGCATTAAGAAACTTCTTGTTCCTATGTAAAAATTTTACTCTAGAGTTAACTCTACCAATAACAGATTTGCCTGTATTTTCAAAGCTGAGGGTACTGTCAAGTTCAAGTCCCAAATAACTGACAGATGTTTTGTTGATTATTACTTGGTTATTGCACATAACTTTCATATCTGGATGCAGCCGGAGTTTGTGCTTTGAGCCAAAGAGGATAGCATTGGTTTTACCTAAATGCAAGGACAGTCTGTTATCAATAAGCCAATTATAAATATTTTCAAGTTCATTAGTCAATTGAGCCTGAATAGTGATAACACTCAGCTTTCAGCTCGGTGTTAACCAACTACCAAAGTGACATCCGCCTTTAAGGTTTGACGTGTTGCATTCTGAGATACTTTTCTGCTGACCAAAGTTGTTGTTTTTGCACCATTCTGGGTAAATTCTTGAGACTGTTGTGATATCAGCAGTTTCAGAAGGGTTGGTGCCAGACCTAATACTGGGTAGGTATCAGCTTTCAGCTCGGTGTCAACCGGCTACCAAAGTGACAGACGTGTTGCATTCTGAGATACTTTTCTGCTGACCAAAGTTGTTGTTTTTGTACGATTCTGTGTCAATTCTTGAGACTGTTGTGAGATCAGCAGTTTCAGACAAGCAGTTTCAACAACCATGCCGTGCCGCGGTCAAAGTCGCTTATGGTGTGAATTGCATATGTCAGTTAGTTTGTTGACATCCCCTGCCCCCGGGGGGTGTTTGGGACAAAGTTGCCCGGACGGCACTGGTAGCCCACACGGCACGGGGGCAGGGCCAAGGGTGACGTCCCCCGCCCCCCGGGGGCGTGTTTGGGACAAACTTGCCCGGACGGCACCGGTAGCCCACACGGCATGGGGGCGGGGCCAAGGGGCCGGGACCCGCCCCCCAAAAACAAACCCGGGGCTTAAGGTCAGAGCGAGGCTCAACGGCGCCCCCGGTGGTCCGCGTGGCGGGGGTGCCCTGGGGGTACGGAGGGGTACAACATACACAGTCGTGGCAAAATCAAATGGCCGCCATTCAACCAAAAATGGATGAAACGACTTGAAACTTGACATAACACCTCATTTCTATACATATATTATGAATATATAGTCAGATTTACATTCATACATAAGTTGCTGCTATTTGGGCTACTTAGTGTTGGTGTGTGCCGTCTGGGCTACTTATGTCATAATAATAATCATAAAAAAGGTATTCTGAACATAGTAGCGCTCCGCCCTTTTAATATGTTGTAGATGGGCACCATACGAGTAGATTTGTGTTGTTTGGTGCCAATCGCTTTTACGGTTTCTGAATGAAACAGTAAGACTTGGTCTTTGGGACATGCCTGGACTTGCCTCTGGTAATCCTGCGATAGACCAGAGAGGCTAAAAGCTCTGGAACTTTGTGTGCCTCTGGTAATCCTGCAATAGACCAGAGAGCCTTAAAGCACACTGAGTCAGTGTGCTTTTAGCCTCTCTGGGCTCAACACTTTGTGCAATTTCCACATTTCTCACTTGCTCCAGGCAGCCAACCTCAGCCACTCCCCAGCCTAGGGTGCCTCTCTCCCGGCCCCAGATACCCTTGCCAGCCACCCCCTACCACCACCCATCCATTACCCAGGACAAGAGCCTCTCTCTGCCCAGACTTCGGTGCACCCCTGGCGGGCTGCAAGACCCAGGCTGGGCCCTCACTGGAGGTCCCTTGGGAGTCTCAAACTGCGGCCCGTGGCCCTCGGGCTGGACGCAGGGGGCCGAGACGGGGTCCCCAGCCCGAAGTGCACCCCTAGCGGGCTGAAAGACCCAGGCTGGGCCCCTCACTGGAGGTCCTTTGGGAGTCTCAAGCCGTGGCCCGCAGACCTCCGGCTGGACGCCGGGGGCCAAGTCGGGGTCCCCGGCCCCAGGGCTGGACCCATGCCATGGGGGCTACTCGGTCCGTTCGGGCAACTTTGTTCTAAACCGCTCCAAGGGGGCGGGGGACGTCGCCCTTGGCCCCGCCCCCTTGCCGTGAGGGCTACTCGGTGCCGCCATCGACCTATATAAGATGGACGCAATTCCATGGTCCCATAAGTGAAGCCGCTGCATGTTAGATCGCCGCCCTGACGGCTGAATCCAGTATTAGGTCACAAGGCCCGCCTCCCCATGTTAGTGGATGGGAAAATCACAACCGAAATAATCACAGTATACGTCAGATAATTTTTTTCCAAAGGTGGTTTGTATCATTTTAGATAGTCATTATCATGCTAATGCCTGTGCAAGTGGTCATTTTTCTGATCAGTTTGTTTTTAAGTAGTTATTTGACATATAAAAAGGGATAAAAATGGATGATTGACAGCTGTGGCAGCCAGTCTCAAGCCGTCATTGGCTGGACAGGGTCTGCACATAATAGATCTATTCGTCACAGACAAGACACACGGCTTTATGTTATCTAATGCTGCCTGGAGGTCGGTGGCTCATGTTGGCTGTGCTGGCTACAGACATCAATGGACCCCAATAAAAAGAACATTGTTTTGAGGAATGAAAACAAATGTTTTGTGCGCGAGGAATTAACGTTGGTTGGGGACTGAAGTAAGTTCAGAAAATATGTGTTTTGTGAGTTACTCCAGCTGTGTTATAAGTAGGCTACACAATGGTTTTAACATGCAAGCTAGCATTAGCTGCTTGCATGTCGGCTGTTTTTCATATTACTAGAACTTAACAACCGATAACGATAGCTGGAATAACACAATAATAGACACATATTTTCAGAACTGACCAGGTTGTCCAACTGACAGGAAATGTGTTTTATAACGTTAACTCCCGTCCCGGGTATAAGATGAGATGAGGGCGGCCTATAGTACACAACCACCATTAGCTCATCGCTAACGGGTTAGCATGACATACACAATGGTTTTAACATGCAAGCTAGCATTAGCTGCTTGCTAATCGGCTGTTTTTCATATTACTATAACTTAACACATTGACTGCCAGCCGTTTTTTTTTGCTGTAGGTAGCTTCTGCCAAGCCGTTTTTTGAGGATTCTGGCTCATTTTACAAGAGCCGAGGATTCTTTTCTGCTTGGAGTTTGTGAACATACAATATCTCAAAAGTACTAATAGAATGTGTACTTTCTCTGTCTAAAAGAGTTAGTTTGTAGAGTTAGTAGTTATGTAAGCATTAGCAATTGAATACAGCATGGTTTTAGCGTCAGAAAAAATATTCAGAGATAAACGGCTTTTTGTGAAATTCGATAGAACAGTCACTTTAACCATTCATTTTTGGCATCAGTAAGACCTAAACAATAGTTTTGAACAGTAATTTCCTCCATAACAGCAGGAAACTCCCCTCTGCTCAACTCCTCCCTCCGTGGGCGTTCTTCTTGGCTGCAGCGCCGTGTCACAAGCACTTTCCTACCTGTGCAAATTCACTTTCTCATACTCTCGACCTCTCAAATAAATTTCTGAATAGAAATTAAATTACTCTAAATTAGAGCGAAAAAGAAACAAAAAAGAATGGGTTGAAAATCCCATTCTAAAAGCCTTTTATGGCTGTTTCCAATTTGGTGCTATTTTGCAAGGCAAAATGGCCTGCTGCTTGTCACCAGCCTCACTGCCCCGCTGCCGCTGTGCCTGGCTGTGCCTGTCTGCGTGGCCGCTCCCCGAGGAAGCCCGGCTGGACTCGCCCGCCTCCCGGAGCCCTGGCCGAGAGCTCCGATGAAGCCCCTGCGACTCTGGTCATATTTACGCTGCGTGCCTCAAAGTGTGCTCCATCCGCAATCCACCATGCAAGTTTGCAATCCCGCACCGCCAGCAATCAACGCGAAAACGAAAGCGCCTCCGCCAATCCATTTTCATGAGAATGGAAATGGATCACACTGCTTTTTGCTTGCCTTCCTACTTCCTTGTCGCCACTTAGTGGGTCGGTGGAATGGGTTGTACACGTTGTACACGTCCAATACTTATATAAGATATGTAAAAGGGTTAGATGCACAACCCACCGTCAAAAAAAAAAAATCGATGCCAAGGACGTGTTTACACGTCGCTGGCAGTCAACAGCTGGATTCTGAAAACGTGTTTACACGTCGTTGTCAGTGAACGTGTTAACAACCGATAACGATAGCTGAAATAACACAATAATAGACACATATTTTCAGAACTGACCAGGTTGTCCAACTGACAGGAAATGTGTTTTATAACGTTAACTCCCGTCCCGGGTATAAGATGAGATGAGGGCGGCCTAGTAGTACACAACCACCATTAGCTCATCGCTAACGGGTTAGCATGACATACAAACAGACGTTTTATTTCTTGTAGGCTATTAAAGCAACAAACGTTTTTATATGCATATCTGGGGGAAATGCTTTGACTGTGGGGATGTTCGTTCTTCATAAGCTCCTCTCTTAGTAACGATATACCAGGCAATAGACCAGGCAGCCTGGCTCAGGTCTAGGCTAACGCGGGTACAACAACGTAGCCTCACGGTTACATTTGTTAAACCAACATTTGCACCAAAAGAAATGTAATCATAAAGTTAATCAAAATGCCACGGAAGCATTAGGCTAATCAACACAGAGCTGTTCATCCGAGAATTTCCCCCAGTGAGAGGCTGAGCCAAGCAGCCCTGGCTCCTCTTGCGGGCTGAGAGCAGCTCGGAGGTCTGACTTGTCTGGCTGATACAACCATTGACAGTACAACTCAATCTCCGACAACGGAGAACGTTACAGGCTGCAGTACCCACAACACCAGCAAACAACGTTGCGTAAAGCGTCAAGGTTAGATTTGTAACACCAACATTTGCTCCAAAAGGAATTAAATCATAAAGTTAATCAAAATGCCACGAAAACATTAGGCTAGACACAGCAATCCCCCCAGTGAGGCTGTTGTGTTGACTGAGGCCTGCCTCCACTTCCGGCCGCGCTGAGAGCGCTGAGAGCACAGCAGCAGCCCGGAGGTCTGAATCTCCGACAACCAAAATCAGATTTTCGTACAGGCGTCATTTTGATAAACTGATCTCATAGTGGGAATCTTCCTGGTTACTTTTGGCGAGACAAAAAATATTACAACTTAAAGTGTAATATTTACAGAGCTAGACTGTATATAAATACACAACGCACTGTGCGCATTCTAGAAACAGCAGATCTACATAAGAAAGTTCAGAGGGGCGTGGAGCTCTCACAGGTTCTCAATCAAAGGCGCTACTGCGCATGCTCTGGTTCACTGATCTGGCCGGATTTTGGCTTCAATACACATACAGGGCGGATATACGGACGCTCTCTCCATTCATATTATAACTCAATGGGTGCCGCTGGGGCAACTTTGTTTCAAACCGCCCCCAGGGGGCATGGGGGCGGGGCCAAGGGCGACATCCCCCGCCCCCTGGGGGCGGTTTGAAACAAAGTTACCCCAGCGGCACCGAGTAGCCCTCACGGCATGGGGGCGGGGCCAAGGGCGACATCCCCCGCCCCCTGGGGGCGGTTTGAAACAAAGTTGCCCCAGCGGCACCGAGTGACCCCGAGTAGCCCGCACGGCATGGGGGCGGGGCCAAGGGCGACATCCCCCGCCCCCCGGGGGGTGTTTGGGACAAAGTTGCCCGGACGGCACCGGTAGCCAACACGGCATGGGGGCGGGGCCAAGGGGCGCTGCCCCCGGTGGGCGGGGAGTCGTTTGGGACCAAGACGGATAAACGGCACCGGGTAGCCCTGGTGGCATTGGGGGCGTGGCCCCCCACCCCGGGACCCGCCCCCCAAAAACAAACCCAGGGCTTAAGGTCAGAGCGAGGCTCAACGGCGCCCCCGGTGGTCCAGGCGGCGGGGGTGCCCTTGGGGTATGGAGGGGTACGGGGTAGCCCAAATGGAGGTGCCCTGATGATATTCTGACCTCGTGTATGGCTATATACCAGAGAGTGTGTATATTCTGACCTGACTTATGGCTATAGACCTTATTCACAGCGCGGCCATCTTGGATTACGTCATCGCACAGGGTGGCAACGCATCTGAGCCTGCGTTACAACCCATGTAAACAATGGAGCGGTAGTCCCAAAACCTGAGTTCTGTTCCACCAATTTCTTTTGATCAAATTGATAAATGGGCAGATGACAACGTCAACATCCCCAAAAGGATTCAAAAGAAGGGCTACAGTAACTGGATTGAAGGGTACATCCACGATATTCAAGGTAAATTCGGGTGCAACGTTACTGTGTACAAAGACTTGCTATCTGTGCAGTGCTTGCTCCGCCGTCATATTAACTTCACTTATCGTGATTTTTGCATGTTAATCATGAATCAATCCAACACGATTCATTTGTAATCTGACAACTTTAGTAGCGCTAACATTGCTGACATCGTCAGTTAGCTGTAAGTAGATATTGGCCACTTGTAGGTGCTATGACGTTTCCATGCTAACATTGTTTTATTAAATGGATGAATGAGCGTTATTCTATCATTAGTAGCCTACTTTTCAGATAGGTTTAACATTGAAGGATACGTTCATATCAAATTACATAGCCTGAAAGCACAGCGCAGTGACTCAGTGCGGTATTCAGCCTCTCTGGTCTCAACACTTGGTCTTTTTTTCGGCTTGCTCAGGGGAAGACGCTTCCTACCAACCCGATGATAGTACTTTGCAATTCCCCCCAGCACCCTGTACACCAGACAGGCTAACATCGCATTGAGTCACTGTGCGCTTCCAGGCTATGTAATTTGATATGAACGTATCCTTCAACGTTAAACCTATCTGAAAAGTAGGCTACTAATGATAGAATAACGCTCATTCATCCATTTAATAAAACAATGTTAGCATGGAAACGTCATAGCACCTACAAGTGGCCAATATCTACTTACAGCTAACTGACGATGTCAGCAATGTTAGCGCTACTAAAGTTGTCAGATTACAAATGAATCGTGTTAGATTGATTCATGATTAACATGCAAAAACCACGATAAGTGAAGTTAATATGACGGCGGAGCAAGCACTGCACAGATAGCAAGTCTTTGTACACAGTAACGTTGCACCCTAATTTACCTTGAATATCGTGGATGTACCCTTCAATCCAGTTACTGTAGCCCTTCTTTTGAATCCTTTTGGGGATGTTGACGTTGTCATCTGCCCATTTATCAATTTGATCAAAAGAAATTGGTGGAACAGAACTCAGGTTTTGGGACTACCGCTCCATCGTTTACTTTGGTTGTAACGCAGGCTCAGATGCGTTGCCACCCTGTGCGATGACGTAATCCAAGATGGCCGCGCTGTGAATAAGGTCTATAAACCAGAGAGTGTGTATATTCTGACCTGACTTATGGCTATAAACCAGAGAGTGTGTATATTCTGACCTCGCTTCTGGCTATAAACCAGAGAGTGCCCTCCTGTCCTGCCTGTCACTTCTCAGAAACGACCCGCGCGGCCAACGAGAATAATTCTGCTAAACGCCAGCTGATCCATTTTACATTCATTGTGTATTGGGCTCAAACTCAGTGCGCGCATGACCATGTCACCTCCCCATAGTTTGTCGATTCGTTGCATCTAGTTGTGTTCAAGATGGCGGAGTGTGGCAGAGAAACTCTGTTTATGGAATAACTACGTTAAGTAAGTAATTTATGATTCAATTTGGAATAATATAACATTTTATTGATTAGACTCATGTTGTTTTGACGTAGACAGCATCGCGCTGTGCATTGGCGTTAGTTAACATCGCGTTAGTTATGGGGGGGGGGGGGGCGAAAATATTTATTTAACGTTAGGATAGTATCGTGTGTCTGGTCGGCGTCTGTGTTCACTGATTTATGTGTAGAGGTAACGCTCTGATGTGTATGTAGCTGGTATATTAAGGTTGGCATGTTAGCTTGCAGGTATAGGTGCTTAGTTCCTCTGGAATAACTTTCTCTAGGTAACGCTAATCGTTTCATACTCGTACTGTAACACGTGACGTGGTGTTTACAGTAGTGTTGTTAAGGGTAGTTAGATAACGTTAATGCTTTCAGATCGTCTGAAACGTTATTGGCATGTACAGTATGTAGCAGTTGGATCGTTAGCTAATGAGCAGTGTTGAGGTGCATTTGTTTCTCAATAGTTTGTGGTTGGATTACAGTCATATTGTCTATAGCTGGCTAGCTACGACTTAATCTGAAATCAGCTTGACTGTAATGCTAGCTTGTCTGCCTTTCTGTGTAACTAAGAGTATCATCTGATTAGCATAACCCCTCGCTTGTTTACAGTATACAAACTGTACAGTATAGCAGACTGTACTGATCTGTAGCTAAATCTGTATCTCTCTCTCTACACACACACACACACACACACACACACACACACACACACACACACACACACACACAAAATTATAGATTTAGGTTGTTGTGGAGCCACTTTGAGTCCACAGTTTTTGTTGATGATCAGAATAATGTATAATGTTTGAGGGATGCTCTTATGACCCAGCTGCTGCCAGTATATGTATTATATCAAATACCCTGCACCAACCACCTCCAGTCAAGAACATAGCCTATAGGTTTGCCTGGAAACATATGGAGTTTTAAAATGGAAAGTGTGTAGGAACCCTGCCAATCATCTCACATTCTGATATTTCTGCCTGTGAAGAACAATCTTCATCTATACTGATATAACCTAGGTAGCAGGGGCAAGATGTCTACCGGTATCTCCCTCACATTGAACACCAGACATAATCTTTAAAACAAATAAAGGTCTGGAAAACATGGATTTTTTTTATTTGAAAATGTGAAGAAACCCTGTGTTCAACAAAAACACAATGTGGAACATAGGCCATCATTAGAATGCAAAACACAGTATACAATGTATTTTGTTTTATGTGCAGAAGTCATCTTTATGGACCAAAAGCCTCCACCACAGCCTGGCCTGCCTCCACAAGAGCCTGCTTTGCTTCCCCCTAGAGATGAAAGGGTAAGAACATTTCATATCATGATTATAGTGGCCAAAATAAAATGATAATGATGAAATACATTCACTGTAATAATTTCACCAAGTTTTATTTAGAAAACTCAAACGTGCAACCTGCGTCTGGATAGACCAGACCAGCAAATCTGGGTACTTTGCAAAACGTCAAGGTGCTGCACCCCTTTTAGGGGGAAAACACAAGCCACTCGCCGTTGACTTCAATGTAAAAATAACAGCACAAAAAAAATCAATAGAAAAAGAACAGAATTAATTTTGTTTATAAATGACCCAAAGACACCATGACATGACAATATATTTCAACTCGGCCGTGCTTGCCTTATATGAACGCTGTGTCCAGCCCACTGAGGAGTTTCAACCAGGTTACCTGCATCATCCATATAGACGGTGTCCTTCTGCAATTCATTCTCTATGTAAGAACGTGCTAAACGTGCTCTCAACATGATTTTCATAGCGAAAAAGAAGTAACCAAGGCACTCTTGTAGGTGAAAAAAGTTAAAAACCCTTTATTGTATGGCTAATGCATAGTAGCAAGAATTTAAAACGCACCGACGCGTTGCGGCAGCGGCACACAGGCCTTCATCAGGGTGACAAGGTTGTTGTCACCCTGAGAGGGCAGAGAGAAGACAGGCCTGTGTGCTGCACGTCATTCGCCTGCGGCGAGCACCTCGCTCTAGCCTGAAGTACCCCAGGCCGCACCGATCTTTGCACAGATTTTCAGGAGGCTAATCCGTACCGTTTGTGGATTCCTCCCCCACGAGAGAGCCAGGATCGGGTGCTAATCCCATCCCGTACTGGATGTTGTCTCTCCGACCGTCAACTGTCTCTCCAGCTTGTCACCAAACTATACTTGGTTGTCACCTAGTCGATTCCTAAGTGTCACTGGCCAGGGGAGCCAGTGACACAGTATTTACAGTCTTTTTCAAAGCGCTGTAATCAAACTTTGGTTTTATTGATCATTAAAATTTGAAACAGTAATACTATCATCAGGAATTTGATCATGGTTTATCAGTAAACCGGTAATAATTTCATCCCTACTTCTACCACAGCCTGGCCTGCCTCCACCACAGATGACTGTCACTACTAAAGCTGCATGTGTCCCAATCACACTTCTGCCCCCTGCATCACCAATCCCCAAGCACAGGCTGCTCCTGCTGTTGAGAAGATGGTCCACACCAGCTTGGAGAAGCAGCAGCTGCAACAGCCACCTCAGAGGACTAAGACATGCCTCTCCTGTGGCCAACCCAAGTCTTGCTACGAAGGTGATGGCTCCATTCACTTTTTCTATCAGGGTGGACAAGTCAGATACTTTTATTGCTCATCCAAAGTGTACAAGATTTACAGTTCCGAGGGTATCACAAAGGGGACTGCCCCCTAGTCCGACACCTCACGAGTCCGAAAAATGATGCATTGGACAGACATCTCATTAGTCCGACAGCTCGTTAACCCGACAACGAAAATCTCACTAATCTGACAGCTCGTTAGTCCGAAAATAATGTGCTTTGACTCCAGCGCAAACGGCACATTTCTCTACTGGTTTTCTTCTTTCTCTCATGAACATAATGTAGTAAACCTGCTGAGGTAGAAGTTTGGAGGGTGCACACACACACACACACACACAGAGAGAGGGGGAGAGAGAGCGAGTGTGTGTATTAAATCACAAACTGGCAAGGTCTGTGCTGTGCGCCCTCACCACCCTGTCTCTCCATGCACGCATCCACCAGCCATGCAGTTTCCAAGTTTCTACAGTGAAATCATCAAGAATACAGGATTTGTTTCATTGATCATTTAGGGAACATTATTAGCGCCGCCTGTGAGAGTAACATGACTCTCTGATAATGAACTCTGATCAATTGTTATGACTGTTATTGAAGATCATGACCAGTCAGATGGATAATAGATTGGTTGTGAGGATGATATGAAGCGCAGGCTGTGTGACGCAGGCAGCTTTACGCACAGGTGAGGTAGCCTATGTTACAGGCATTTTTCAGCAGCTAAGATTGTCATTAAGCTATAAGGGCACAAACACATTTCTTTTAGATGTATCACAAACCACTCCTACAGTAGCTGCACTATCCGTCATGTGCTTTAAAACAGGTCACTGCAGTAAATTATGTTATTATTACATTTTTTATTATACCATTTCTGCAGCGCTCCGAAAGACACAATAGGCCTATAGGCTACGACGTAACGTCCTTTTCCTTCCAGCCTGTTCTAACTGGAGTGCGTTTCCATAGTGGGATATGAATAATAACGCATGTCGGATCTGTTAAGCCAAGGTGAGCGGACAAATGCAGAAGCAGAGGCTGAGGCAATTGCAAGGTAACAGGGTGTTTTAATAAATGTTCAGGAGTGGCATGTGCCAGATGGAGCTGGCAGGTAGGCTGGCTGGCAGAGGAGCAGGCTGGAGTCAAGTCCGATGGTGATCTGAGCAGAGACAGGAACAGGTGGCTCCAATCCTGCAATCACACACACCACACACACACACACACATACAGAAAGAGAGGGAGGGAGGGAGGGAGGGGTGAGAGAAGAAGAGAAAACCAACTGAGAAATTTGCCGTTTTGTAGGCTTCAGTCTACACGGAATGAGAACAGTGACTTGCACTGCTGTCAGAGCGCATTATTTTCGATAACGAGCTGTCGGATTTGTTTCATCTACACATTACAATCACTCATGTAAACCAAAAATCTTTTAATACCTGAAATGAGATGATGCTGTTGTGATATTCATTGTCTCCTGATATCTCACACAAGACACAGAGTGGATGGCGGAGTGGACCGGAGCTGGATTGACTGACATGGAAATGAAAAGGGACTAGGGATGCACATTTTCCACAAATTCCGGAATCGATCATTGATAACGTTAAGGATCAATCAATCGATTAATTGTAATTAAAAACACAAAATTGTCGAAACAATACCAAATGCGTTTTTTCATCAATAAAACCTTTATTTATACAGCAGCAACATATTGTATGTTTCTTACAGCATTGCATAGCATAGCCTATGCTATGAAACATATAAAAATGTAGAGGCATAACTTTTAGACATGTCAACATTTGCCCAGAATCCGCGCCACGGCCGCTGCCTAGGTCCAACAGGGGCTCACTGACCGCAGATTTTCTTTTTTTCTGCTCGCCGTGCGTCGCTTAAACACTGATGCTGAGTTGCTCAGCTCGAGTCCAGGTGAGACTAGGATCCAGTTGTTGTAGGTGTACACCCAATCACAGATAGGCATCATGTATTTTTCTATAACACCGCAGATCGATTGGGTTATTTTTTCTGCTGGCCGCGCGTCGCAACTCTTCCTCTTTGAGTTGATGGTGGGTTGCTCCAGGTTTGAGGAAGAGGAGCCAGCCAATTTATCCGAATGAACGCTGTTCAAGTGACAGAGCATCTTATGGCTTGTCTGAAAAGGGCTATAGTGATGTAGACGAGTGTTTGGGTCCACCTATTACTTACACTTTGTTAATAAAACAATAAACGAGAGAGTCAGGCTGTAACGTTATAACACGCTTCCACATTTATTCTCAGACAACTAGTACGCTCGTCAACAACGGAAGCTTCACTCTCATTCCCCATACACATCGTGTTCAACTCTTGAGGTGACAAACAGAGCCACGCAGTCTGTTACAGTGATATCATTGCGCCCTCTGGAGGATCATTGAAAAATGATTTGAAAACACCGTTCTACTGACAGAATGCACGAATGCATGTTGCTTTTGTTGTTGTTTTGATCGAGTACATTTTCACATGCTTGAGTAAATGCTTAACGAGCGAGTAATCGAGCTTCGATTAATTGTGTGCATCCCTAAAAGAGACGTTTTTCTGTTCAGCTCTGCTCCACTCCGCCTCATGGGTGCCCCGTCTATGTGCCGACAGCCCGCAGTACCGACAGCCTGCAATGCCGATAGCCCACAAGCAGAACCAGCTGAGCGAGGTGTGTCAGTGGACCGGCTGGAGCTAACCTCTCCCAGCCCCCATGCCTAAACCTAACCTCTCCTACCCCCCACGCCTAAACCTAACCTCCCCCAGACCCTAACCCTAAACCTAACCTCTCCCACCCCCCACGCCTAAACCTAATGTCGGCATTGCGGGTGGTCGGCATAGCGGGTGGAGCCGCCTCATGAGGGCAACCATCTGCTCTCATTGCCCTGAAAGTGCTTGAATTGACATGGGACCACGAGGGAGTCTTGAAAGGGTTTCAGTGGGTCTCTAGCAAAATTATCAATTGTTATAAATTTCTGCATTATTTATATTTTAGTTGATACAATGAGAGAATGTAGAAGAATGATTGTGTTGATCATAGTTTCACTATGTTTCACTACTATATCTCTCTACCAACAGTACTATGGATTGACAAAATCATATCTGACAGTAAAACATATTCTCAGATTTGGGCCCGAGAGACAGAATCTCATCAAATTGGGGTCTGTGGCTCTAATGTGAATGAATTAGGGGTCCTTGATATGCCAAAATGTCCATCTTATCACATGGGATCTAAATGGAGCCCGGTAAATTGCTACTGTGTGTATATTGTGTGGTGATTAATCCAATTCACTTTATTTGCTTGTATATATGGTATGTGTGTATGTATGTGTATTGGGTGGTTTTAATAAAACATTGATTTTAAGGAAATAATTTGTTTCACTTGATTTCATCTTCAAGGGCATTGCTCAGCTTGTTTTCAAGAATAATAGGTCAAATAGGTTGTTTATCAAATTTTGAATGCAACAGTTTTGAGTACAGTATCAATATGATTTATGCAGTGTAATAATTATGCTATTACATGCTATACTTTGGGCCTTCCTCTACAATTCTCTGTACAAAAAATGCTATAGCCACTACACATTTCAAACTGAACTACTGAACTGATGTAGATATTAGGCTAAGCTGCCTCATGTGAAATTTTATTGAAAACTTCAACTGGGAGCAGAAAAGTGCCTGACTTCATTTGCACCTGTCACCTGTCATCTGCATCCTCTTCCAGCAAACTGCAGTGTGAATCATGTAATAGTTGATATTTCTGAATTAAAATTAATCAACTGTTGGTAATGTTAATGCTAAAAACATGTTTTAGTTATCAGCAATGGTGCATGACAATTGTTTGAGGTGGGGTAAATAAACCTTTACATCATAAAAAGGTGTGCCCCCAGGTGAGATTCGAACCCGTGTCTCTCCTGCCAAGAGTTGGAAGATTACATACTCATACTGTAGCCTATGTCACGTGAAAATCCTGGTCATTTCATTGGCTGTCAATCTGCTACAATAATACGCGGCTGGCCCCCGCGAGAGAGCCGTGTGCTCACACCACAAACAACAACTGCTGTTTGCTTCAAGAGGAAACCTGCCTATCTGCTGAGAAAATGGCCTAAACACCTCTGCCCTTTTCACACCTAGAAAACCCCCACTTTGCACTCAACAAGAACAAGAACAGCTCAGAAGTTAACTGGTAATGCATGCTGACATAAGCATGTGTAACGGAGTTAGTTTGGTTATTTTAGTTAGTTCCACTTGCCAGAGCACTGACCAGTCATTTACAGGGTTCTATCACTTTAACTCATTGGGTTGTGGGCATGTCCCTGCCTGGCATTTAAATCTGGCTGCTACGTCACCTAAGCGCCAGAAAGAGATGATTCTTGCCACGGTAGGTCGCATGAGACACAGGCATTACGTTAAACGGGTTAAAACTATGTAATCTAATGATACAGCTATCATGGTATTATGTTGGATTGTATGACAGTATGTAGCGATCGCATTGTGCTTACCTGAATGTGCTGTGGGTTATATCTTGTTAACGTGGTGGCTATCGCTAGCCTCATTAGCTTGTACGCTAAGCTAACGCTTCCTGGTTTTTCTGTAGAGCCGTGTCTGCTGTGCCGACCACTGCTGTATGTCCGACCAATGAGAATCCATGTGTGTTGACAGGTACATAATTGTTCATATTGTTTATATTTTGTTGTACATTTATTATGGCCAGAAAGAGATGATTCTTGCCACGAGCCGTGTCTGCTGTGCCGACCACTGCTGTATGTCCGACCAATGAGAATCCATGTGTGTTGACAGGCAATAAAATCCACACAACTGAAGCTGAAGAGTGTCGGTCCATTCCTTAACAAAACACAACGCAGACGACGAAATACAAATGGTTACAATGGTGCCGTGACCGTCCTCCAGGCTTCTCTCCACGTCGGGGGAAGACACCTTCTCCTGCCTGGACCTGGAGAAAAACACCGTGGTTTGCAAACAGTCATTTGCGCAGGCGCAGGTATTATTAGGCGCAGTGTCATTTTTCGCCAGCAGAGGGGGCGATAGTTTTATTTATGTGGAAGCTAGATTCGATTTTGTCACTGTTTACAATGATGCTGCAACAAGGATTTAACTGAGCTACGTTTTACATGGTTGGTTGAGCCAGTTTATTTTATTTGTTTGACAAATTTAATTCTAATGTTATTCTGACCAGAGGTGGTCTGATCTGACTGAATTGTCTGGGTGTTTCTTTTTATGGGCAGCTGTACTTTTTCAAATTTAATTCATTTTAAGTGGGTTTTGGAGACTGTGTGAAAGAAGTTTATTTTTTTTATTTATTGTGCTTAATCTACCTGTTTGGGTAATATGGAGTATGGAACTGGTGTTGGGAGGGGGAGAGGAGCATTAAGGTACGCTCCTATCACACCTGTTGGTCGGGGAACAACAAGGTTTCCATTTTTCAGCACATCTACTCCTGTGCCAGGTTATGTTGAAATGCCAGATAATGATAATGATATCACTGCTCCGCCACCAGTTGGCGCTGTTGGGTTTGATTCATGCAATGCAAATGAGGGCAATGCCTCTGTACATATGATCGCAGACATAGCTAAACAAATTGGAATGTCAATTGGGGAGAGTATCGCCGCCTGCATTGACTCAAAGCTTAACAGCGGGGAGGGTTCACATGTTGCGAGTGGCACATACAGATCGCGGGGGGGTGATACCTCTCTTGTGAACCTGGTGGTGAAGTCTGACGTCAAGGAGCCAGCATGTTTCAAGGGGGATGGCTCAGATGCCTACACGGTACATGAATGGGAGTCAGTCATTATAACATATCTCAGAAAACGGGCAGTACCACTGACGGAGCAAGCCGAAGAAGTCCTGAACAGACTCATGGGGAAAGCGAGGGAGGTGGTTCGTGTCGCCATACGCAGTAACCCATTTCTTGTTCTGTCTGAAGGCCCGGGTCCCATTTTTGATATATTAAAACAACATTTTAGTGACACCATTTCCTCCATGATGCCTCTGGCTGATTTCTATGCAACCAGGCCATTCCCCACTGAAGACCCTTTTGAGTACTGGCTCAGACTGAACAGAGCGATGGAAGTGACTGAGGACTGTATGAAGAGACAGAATAAGACACTGGATGATCTGTCACGTGAACTCACTACCATGTTTATTAGACATTGCCCTGACTCTGAACTCTCCCTGATATTCAGGTGCAAGCCCCTACAGCAGTGGACTGCTGCTGATGTTCACGAGAAACTGGTAGAGCAAAGACGAGATAAGAGGCACTCATCACAGCCTAAGACCGCCACTACAGTCACCGTGCTGCGACAAGACGTCAGCCTGGCTGTCCCTTTCTCAGTGCCTGCTGGTAAGCCCACTAATGATTCACAAGCCCAGCAGAGGCCCAACACAAGCCCAGCGTTAGGCCAGCCATCACAGGGCTCCGCCGAGTCTCTAGACCGACTTGTCAACATGTTGGAACGTCTCCTGGAGCAGGGACCTCAGCAGTATGGCAGACCAGAACGCCGGCCACAGTGGAGCCCCAGAAACCGAATCCAACCCCCGCAGCCATGTGAGGTGTGTGGGGACACGGGGCATAATACTCGCTTTCATTGCCGAGCCAACCACCTCTGCTTCCTCTGCTATGCTTCTGGCCACACACGTGCTGACTGTCCAAAAGCTTCAATGCCACCGCCAGTAGCTTCTGGTGACCCCACCACTCAGCGTGTGGGAAACTGATAGGCCAACATTTTAGGGGGGCAAGTGTTGAGCCAGTAGTGAATTCCCCAAGTACAACAGAAGATGATTTGGAGTCTGTTTATAAAAGTGTGTGTGCGGAACTAAAAGTGGAGAGTAAAGTCATATTGCAGAACACTCAAAAGGTCGCTCCATATGATGGACTGTTCCATGCTAAAGTACTGATTGGAGACAAAGTGGAAGTGGACGCTATGCTGGATAGTGGCTCAATGGCGTGTAGCCTGAGCTCTGAAGTTCTGAAGCGGCTGTCGCAGGAAGGAGTGCTGGAGAGCCCTTCTCTGACACCTACGGATGTGGTGTTGATCGGATGCGGCGGGTCAAAGACCAAGCCCTTAGGAGTGTGTGATCTAAAAATGGAGCTGTTCGGCTGCCCAGTGATCGTTCCAACGCTGGTGGTTGCGACACAAAATGATGACCTCATAGTAGGAAGTAACCTTCTGAAATACCTGATTCGACGTTTGAAAGTCTCAAGAGATGTTTTGAGCCAGAAGCCTGCGTCTGAGGGCAGTGAAGCGGAGCAGCATCAGCTACTGAGCTTGTTGGCTAATGTGGAGCTGTGGACAGGCAGTGATGTCCCTGACAAGGTGGGAACTGCAAGGATAAAGAAAGCTGTGACGCTCGAGCCTCTGAGTGAACACCTAGTCTGGGGCCGGCTTCAGAGCGTCGACAACATCTCAATGGGCAGTGCTGTCATTATTGAGCCCACTACTGCTCGGTCACGTCCCAAGTCAGTGTTGGTCGGGCGGACCGTGGCGTTGCTCCGTAGTGATGGCTGGCTGCCACTTAAAGTGATGAATCCTTCAGATAAGCCTGTGACACTGAAGAGGAATGCCAAGCTTGCTGACGTCTATCCATGCATGGAGTTGGAAGACTTTGACAGCCCCGACCCACATGACACACAGCTTGTTTCCCAACAACAAGTGCAAAGGTCGGGCGAAGTGGCATCAGACAATGGGAGGGAATCCCATCTCACATCTGAGGATTCAAGTCTCCCAGATTGTCAGAATGAGGGAACAGCATTCAGTGGGCCTCCTCAGGGCAGCCCGAGCTCAATATTGCGGGGCCTGGGGTTGGCTGACATTGATCTTGGTTCCTGTGATGTGTCTCCAGCATGCAAAGAGGAACTCGTCAAGCTGATAGCTAAGTACCAGTCAATCTTCTCCAGACACAAGCTGGATTGTGGAAAAGCTACAGGCTGTGTTCACAGGATAAAACTCAGTGATGAGAAGCCCTTTCGGTTACCATACCGACGCATCGCACCCACCCAGTATGAGAAACTCAGACAAGCACTGAATGAGATGGAAGACAGAGAGATCATACGGAAGTCCAGCAGCGACTTCGCATCGCCCTTGGTCCTCGTTTGGAAAAAGTCAGGAGACCTGAGACTCTGTACCGACTTCCGTTGGATAAATGCCCGAACCATCAAAGACGCTCACCCGCTCCCTCATCAGGCCGATGCCCTTGCAGCTTTGGGTGGCAACGCTTTCTTCTCGACCATGGACCTCACGTCGGGATACTACAACGTTGAGGTTCATGAAGATGACAAGAAATACACAGCCTTTACATCACCATTCGGGCTGTATGAGTATAATCGCTTGCCACAAGGTCTGTGCAACAGCCCCGCGACCTTCATGCGGATGATGCTAAACATCTTTGGTGACCAAAATTTCCTCAGTCTTCTTTGCTATCTGGACGACGTCCTGGTGTTTGCTCCTACTGAGGAAATGGCATTGGAACGGCTGGGAGTGGTATTCGAGCGTCTGCAGTCCCATAATCTGAAATTGGCCCCAAAGAAATGCCATTTCTTGCAGAGGTCCGTGAGATTCCTTGGCCATATAGTGAGTGCAGATGGCATCGCTACAGATCCCGAAAAGGTACGGGCCATCACGGCCCTATCTGAGGCGGATCTTATGGAAGACGGTACAGATGTCCCATCTCAGGAGAAGATAAGGTCGTTTCTGGGAATGGTGGTGTTCTACCAGCAGTTCATTGAGGGCTGTTCATCAATAGCCAAGCCGCTATTTGGTCTCACAACTGGCCACAAAGCTCCTCGTAAGAAGGGGAAAAGGCGTCGCTTGCCCCAGCGCACACTGACAGCTGCTGACTGGACAGAGGAGTGCAGACAAGCCTTCCTGCTGCTGAAGAAAGCTTTGCTGGATCAGGTTGTGTTGGCCCACCCAAATTTTGATGGACCGTTTCTCCTCTCAGTGGATGCCTCCAGTAATGGCCTCGGCGCTGTCTTGTCGCAAGTGCCTGAGGGGGGCACGGTAGCAAGACCGATCGCCTTCGCTAGTAAGTCACTCTCATATGCACAGTCAAGATACCCAGCACACCGGCTGGAGTTTTTCGCCATGAGATGGGCCGTCTGTGAAAAGTTCCATCATTGGCTGAGGGGGCACCTGTTCACAGTATGGACGGATAACAATCCGTTGACGTATATTCTGTCGAAAGCTAAGCTGGATGCGTGTGAACAGAGGTGGGTTGCCAAGCTGGCACCCTACCAGTTTGATATCAAGTACATCCCGGGCCCCAAAAACATCGTCGCAGATGCTCTGAGCAGGCAGCCCTTCATTCATCCAAGCACGCTCCACCGCTTGACCAGAGAGCCATATGAGACGCTGGTGGCTGAAGCTGATGCTGTTGGCACGGATAAGGTGCAGGATGTGTTTCGGTGGTCTACCCACCCACTTGAGGGGAGATCTGGCGTTGGGCCTTCTGTCGCCTGCCAGTGCGCTGCTGTTGTCACCCCCGGGGCTTTGTCAAGTCAGGAAGTGGCAGCGGTTCTCTGTTCACACAAGTCACAGGAAAGGGCAGTGCCGCCCCATGCGCTGCTGTTGCCACAGCTACCTCAAGCAGTGATGCCGATGGAAGAGGATGGAACCGAAGCGCTGTCTCATGACCAACTGATGGAGAAGCAGAGAGCCGACACGGTGCTGAACAGAGTGATCTTCTTTGTGGAAAGGGGGCGACGGCCGTCGAGGAGAGAGCGAGCTCACGAGACAGTTGATGTCATCCGTCTGCTGAAGAGCTGGGATAAGCTGACTATGAAGGCGGGCGTGCTGTATCGTGTAGCAAGGAGCCCTGTAACAAAGAAGAAGACTCACCTGTACGTTGTTCCGGCTTCTCTGAAGGCAGTAGTGCTGGGAGGCGTCCACAACGAAGCAGGTCACCAGGGCCAGCAACGAACCTTACACCTTGCTAGGCAACGGTTCTACTGGGCAGGCCTGGAGAAGGATGTAAGAGAGCATGTGAAATGCTGCAGGCGGTGTGTGCTGAGCAAGACCCCCGAGCCAGAAGCTAGAGCCCCACTTGAGAACATCATAACAACAGAGCCTCTGGAGCTTGTGTGCATAGACTTCTGGTGTGCGGAGGATCCTAAGAACAGGTCAATGGATGTGCTTGTTGTTACAGACCATTTCACGAAGATGGCAAATGCCTTTTTGTGTCCGAACCAGTCTGCTAAAGCTGTGGCCCACCAACTATGGCATAACTATTTCTGTGTCTATGGCTTTCCGAGGCGCATTCACTCTGATCAGGGGGCCAATTTCGAGAGTGCCCTCATTGCTGAGCTCTTGAGTGTTGCCGGGGTTCAAAAGTCCCATACGACCCCATATCATCCGATGGGCAATGGCTCATGTGAAAGAATGAACAGGACACTGGGCAACATGATTCGGGCCCTGCCCCCCAGAGCAAAGCACAGATGGCCTCAGGCACTGAAATCCCTCACGTTTGCCTATAACTGCACCATCCACGAGACCACAGGGTATGCACCGTTTCTCTTGATGTTCGGGAGGATACCGAGGCTGCCCATTGACCTGGCTTTCAGCACTGTTCTGGACACCCCTGAAGTTGAGAGATATGACGAGTACGTTCAACTTTTACGAAGGAGTCTGAAGGAAGCGATGGGAATTGCACAAGCTTCAGCATCAAAACAGTTGAGGAGGCATACTGAACTGTATAATCGTAAGGTCCGTGGAGCTCCAGTTGAAGTCGGAGATCGAGTGTTGTTGGCCAACAAAGGGGAACGTGGCAAGCGTAAGGTCGCTGACCGTTGGGAGGATGTGACTTACGTGGTCACTGAGGTGAATGCTGACAGCCAGACCTTCAAAATCCAGAACAGCACCACTGGTGTTGTTAAAACGGTCCACCGCAACCTGATAACACCGGTCAACTTTCTGCCACTCCCCGGCAATGCTTCTGAAGATGGATTGGACCTGTCGGCCTCCTCTGCTTCAGATAATCCAAACACGGAGCAGGACGTTGTGACGATGGATGACGATGCGTCAACGGATGCTGCGGACTATAGGACCAGAGCCTGGGTCTCCCAGCTGCCAGAGGGGTCTAGTGACTCGAGTGTGGAGGTTGAAAGCCTGTCTCAAGATGCCCGAGATGCGCCACATTCTATCCCATCTCTGGGTCATTCACAAACTGATTGTTCTGATCTCCCTGATGGTCAGAGTGATCCACTCCCTTCACCTGCTTCAGTGGGACTTCACTCTCAGGAACCCGATCAGCTGGTGTCCGTGTCAGACGAAGTGGAGTCTAATCAGAGTGTCAAAACTTGCACTGCCCTGGCTGATGCCGCCGGGCCGGGTGAACATGTTCTCACACTGCCCAGTACTGTCGTTCCAGTCCCACCAGTAACACGATCACTGGCACGGTCACAAAGTGTCCAGTCTAGAACGGGGAGGTTGTTTAAACCTGTGTCTAGGCTTATTGAAATGATGGAACAAAGAATGAATGTGAACTGATTGCAAAAAAAAAAAAAAAGGGGGGATATAAATTGCTTCTCTGTTGAGAATGTTGGTTTTGAATGTTTTGTTTTATTGGAGAATGTGGAGAGAGAAAGAAAAGCACTTTTCTTGTGTGTTGTGCCATTATGTGTATAATGGGTCTTAGGTTTTTATTTATTTTTCATGAGGTGAAGAATGTTTATTTGATGCTCCTGTATGGTGGGTTTGGGCTCACATATGGTGTACATGGGGGATGGTTGTCTGATGATTGGGTCCCCGGGTGTCGATTATTGATGGAGGGGTTGTGTAATCACATTGTGCATTAGACATGTAACAGGCATGTTTACCTGAGATGGTTGAGGGGGTTTGGCCGGCCTCCTTCTCCTCTAATTCTCGCAGAGAATAGTCTCCTGACTGGGTTTCATGTGACTACACAGGGTCTACTTCCTCCATTGGTTTTCTGTGTATTGTATGTATGTGATTTTTTTTTCTCCCTTCTCTCTCTCACTCTCTCTCTGATGTGCCTATGCTGAGTACCTGTCATGTTTACTAGCTGGTCAGTATTTGTTTGTTTCTTTAATTTCTATTTTCTGAGAATCTTTGTGAGCAAGTGGAATTCAGCAGGGGGGAGTGTAACGGAGTTAGTTTGGTTATTTTAGTTAGTTCCACTTGCCAGAGCACTGACCAGTCATTTACAGGGTTCTATCACTTTAACTCATTGGGTTGTGGGCATGTCCCTGCCTGGCATTTAAATCTGGCTGCTACGTCACCTAAGCGCCAGAAAGAGATGATTCTTGCCACGGTAGGTCGCATGAGACACAGGCATTACGTTAAACGGGTTAAAACTATGTAATCTAATGATACAGCTATCATGGTATTATGTTGGATTGTATGACAGTATGTAGCGATCGCATTGTGCTTACCTGAATGTGCTGTGGGTTATATCTTGTTAACGTGGTGGCTATCGCTAGCCTCATTAGCTTGTACGCTAAGCTAACGCTTCCTGGTTTTTCTGTAGAGCCGTGTCTGCTGTGCCGACCACTGCTGTATGTCCGACCAATGAGAATCCATGTGTGTTGACAGGTACATAATTGTTCATATTGTTTATATTTTGTTGTACATTTATTATGGCCAGAAAGAGATGATTCTTGCCACGAGCCGTGTCTGCTGTGCCGACCACTGCTGTATGTCCGACCAATGAGAATCCATGTGTGTTGACAGGCAATAAAATCCACACAACTGAAGCTGAAGAGTGTCGGTCCATTCCTTAACAAAACACAACGCAGACGACGAAATACAAATGGTTACACATGATCACATCATTTTTAATAATCTAATAATAATAATAATTGATATTAGGTCAATAATAGATTAGTGTAATTGTGTTAATATTCCTATGAAATACTTAGGTCTATAGATTCAAATGTTATTTTCTCATGTTAGAAGTAACTGGTCAAGATGAGCTCTGATAATAAGACTGCTGGTAGCTGGACTTATGTCTGTGTGAGGAGCAGGGGCGATTGTAGTTCCAGAGCTCTAGGGGGGCTGAGCCCCTAATCACAATGTGACATGCATACAGTGCCTCACAGAACACACACACACACACACACACACACACACACACCACCACCACCACCAGCCAGTCCACTAGTAAATATTTTTTAGAAAATAAATGTGCTGTTTAGTATCCAACCCCTTTCACTTTGGCAAACCTCAACTCAAATACACAATGGAGTCCACTGCAATGAATGTGCAATGGCAAACCAGAAGCTGCCCTGGCATTATAGCTACACTCACTGAGCACTTTACTGGAACAACAGACTAATACTGGGTAGGTATCAGCTTTCAGCTCGGTGTTAACCAACTACCAAAGTGACATCCGCCTTTAAGGTTTGACGTGTTGCATTCTGAGATACTTTTCTGCTGACCAAAGTTGTTGTTTTTGCACCATTCTGTGTAAATTCTTGAGACTGTTGTGATATCAGCAGTTTCAGAAGGGTTGGTGCCAGACCTAATACTGGGTAGGTATCAGCTTTCAGCTTGGTGTCAACCGGCTACCAAAGTGACAGACGTGTTGCATTCTGAGACACTTTTCTGCTGACCAAAGTTGTTGTTTTTGTAAGATTCTGTGTCAATTCTTGAGACTGTTGTGAGATCAGCAGTTTCAGACAAGCAGTTTCAACAACTGATTGTTGGGCTTCTTCCTCGCGGAAGACGCAGGCTGGGGCGTTAACCCATACTGCTCCCGGGTGCCGACCCTGTTCCGGCTGTCAACTGTCTCTCCAGTGGTCACTAGTCTATTCCTGGTTGTCACGTAGTCTATTCCTATGAGTCACTGGCTAAGCCAGGCTAATTTATAAAGAGAAAACATTGCATCGATGCAACTGGCCTGTGACCAAGTGACCTGTCAGCTTACGATAGCAAAAGTGAGAACTGATTCAACAAAACAAGAATTAGACATTTTCATAAAAGTGCTATCTACATTAAAACTTCTGAGCTTACGATTAAAAATAACATCTGTTGATGGGCTTTCTTACACATAGCATCCACATGAGACTCGAAGGTCAGTTTGTCGTTGATTAACTCATTGAGTGCCAATGACGACTTTAGTCGTCAATTCATTTAGTGACGTAGAGTGCCATTGACGACTAAAGTCGTCAATTGCGTTTTTTGACGGGGGGATGTTGATCTAAGCCTCTTACATCGCCTCTTACAATATGGGAGCTATTGAATGTGTCTAACCTATTTTACAGAACCCTTAGGTGGCGACAGTGCTCTCCAGATTACAGAAATGTCAGGAACACAGCCTGAAATAGCCCCGTGATCAAAGAACACCCGCTCATGCTGCAGCCCAGAGCCATGTAGATTGCTCTGGCTGCTGCTTGACGGTGCCTGCCAACAGCAATCAATCCGCGCACACAACTGAGCTCCTCTGCCTCTGTCTGTCTGTCTGCATATAGTTTCTCCACACGATTACCCACCAGAAAGGCAGCACCCGACGCCGAAGGGCCAAACCTTTACCTGCAGTCCTGTTTGGCATTTCCTTGTCGCGCTGTGAGCCGCCCGGGAGCCGCCCGGCGCAAAAACGGAGGCTCCGAAAATAGACTGGGTGCGTGTGTGTGGGGAGGAGTTTGCAGCTGAGTGGGGGAGAGGGGGGTGGGGCACGCAGGCTCCACAGAACTACACCAGGTCACTACATCAGAAAATATTAGCTAGAGTCAGTGAATGTGCTTGAAATGCTGCATTTCACAAAAGGCTGAATATCTCAGCTTCTAGATAGAAATGCATGTTTTTGCTGTTTTTGACCTATCTTCTCCGGCTGATAACTAAAGAACGGAAAATGGTATCAATAAACTTTTTTTTGCTGATGATACAATAGAGTCTCCTTGTTCTTTTTGCGTGTTCGGTGTTTACATAGTAATATCACACAATATTCTGTGGGCCTCGAGAAATCACTGAAAACGCTCTGAAACTCTGGCACTGGGAGCGTCCGTTCTCCAAAAGTGGCTGGCACTCAATGAGTTAAGCACATGACATGAAATGAACCCAGCTACACTTAATTCTAAATAAACAGACAGCAGTCAAAGTAACCAGTTCAAGTGCTGTTACAAGCAGTTTTATTAGATCAAAATAATAAAAGAACTATGATCTGTTGGTCCTGCTAGGGGAAGGCAGAAGGGAAAGAAGACAGACAGACGGGGGCAGCACGGTGTGACACTGAAGATGAGGAGGGAATAATCACTGCAACCAATAGGAAGAGAATAAATCACTACAACCAGTACACTCACAAGTCAGATGTGACCACACCCAGTGGCGATTTTAGCCTGACATTTCTGGAGGGGCAGTTTTATGTTGTCACGTCACCACGCACCATCACACACAAAAAAGATCTAGCCAATCTATGGTAGGCAGATATGACTGTGATTTGAGTGCCAAGGAGGAGAAATATTCCAAAACTAAATACACTTCACATTTGTCCGGGTGCGGTCGGTAGGTATGGAGCTCGTGCATATTTACGCACGGAACGCTGACTTCATAGCAGGCATATTGCGCGGCCCTCTGCTGCAACCACACACACTGCTCTGTTCCCTCACTTCTTTGTTTGTCCCAGACTGGGTTATCATATGACAGCTAGTAAATGTACAAACCTTGCATTCACTTTATCCCCAGGCTGAAGCATGACGCAATCTGCTGGTCTGTGTGGCCCTATAAACGCTTTATTTCCAATTTATCTTCCAACGGCAACGTACTAAACAGTACAGACACCAAATAGTCTACTACACGATTCATTGTAGTAGGCTAAATGAAAACACACTTCACAGTATTTAGCTAGCTAGCGTCAATGTACTGGTCTGATTTAGCCTGGTTTGTTTTATTTTCTCCTCGTCACATGACGTTTCGCGGCCAGTGCGGCCACACATGGGCGGAGTTCATGTCAGGAGTTCACACATAGCCGCAGGAATGAGCCCGGAAATCATCGATGCTCCTGGTTCTTCACAGTTTTCGCCTATGGGAGTTTTGAATGGGTTTTTGGCGCGATGCTTCTAATAATCTCTCTGGGCAACGCTGGCTTAATCAAACGCGAACCAGTGTTTAGTAATATCATCTTCACACACGAGGACCACTTTTATGAGTTTTGAAGCTTTTACGTGCCGTTAAAAGGGCGGCTAGCTAGCAAACGGCTAAATGAGACTACACTGTTGAGTCGATGGGGATATATACGTCAATAACGTAACCACTTCAAAGGACGAACACGGAAATTCTCTTTCCCTGACCTGGTTCAGCCCGTTCAGCCCGGGGTAATCAGTGCACACATCAACAACAGTCCAGGTTGAGCGGGTGTCCACCCGCTATGCCGACCGCCCGCAATGCCGACCTTAGGTTTAGGCATGGGGGGTGGGAGAGGTTAGGTTTTGGGTTAGGGTCTGGGGGAGGTTAGGTTTAGGCGTGAGGGTGGGAGAGGTTAGGTTTTGGGTTAGGGTCTGGGGGAGGTTAGGTTTAGGCGTGGGGGTGGGAGACGTTAGGTTTTGGGTTAGGGTCTGGGGGAGGTTAGGTTTAGGCATGGGGGCTGGGAGAGGGGAGGTCGGAACAGCGACATGGAACCGGTTGAGCGCTGACGTGACGTGGAAGCCTATGCGACAGTGTGTAGTTCTGGATTAGCTTAGCTCGAGCTTTTTACTTAGGGCTCGCATTTACGCTACAAAACTCGTGAAAGTGGTCCTCATGTGTGAAGATTATCCGACTGAACTCTGGTTTGCGTTTCATTAAGTCAGAGTTGCCCAGAGAGATTATTAGAAGCATTGCGGCAAAAACCCATTCAAAAATCCCATAGACAGAAACAGTGAAGAACCAGGAAGTCCGGGACTTCCACGTTCTGACTACAAAAATATGTCATCCCTGCGGCTCTCTATAGACCCTTCTCACGGGGGCCATTTTGGGTCGAAAAGGCAGGGTAAACACAGGTGCAAGCAAAACACTAATGAGGGTTTCCAACTTCCATGATTGGAATTTGGAAAGCCTCATTAGTGTTTTGCTTGCACCTGTGTTTACCCTGCCTTTTCGACCCAAAATGGCCCCCGTGAGAAGGGTCTATTGGGGCAACATCATCTCTGCCCCTTTACCCAATACAAAAGTGGCAGGTGACAGGCCATGTCATGTGGTTGTTTCTATGGCAACGGTGGGTCAGAGCGCCGGCCTGCCCCACATGCAGGAAATGCAGCGCGAGCAGAGCCGAGCACACAGAAACAGACACACACACACACACACACAAGGAAATTACTCCAAAACAGCACTATATGGATTGTGAGTAAAGTTCATTTATATAGACATCAAATTCACAGTTGAATCACTACTTTGTATTAATATAAAATAGGATTTACCCAAACCAACACCACACACCACTCCAAAACGTGCCCAGTGCACCCAATGGCTGCCACCAGGAAACCCTACAGAGAGACAGAGGACCAGTGTTAATTATATATTTAAAATACTAAAATCAGGCAGCATCAACAAAATTTAAAACAAGTGGATAATAATCGGCGCTTGACAGAGATTTAAGTTCACACAACTCAGGCAGCTATAGGGATGTGTGTCCTCGAGGCTCCAGGAACAGCTCCAAATGACCAGTCACTCTACAGAAAAGTACTTCAATTACCTCAACTGTATATTTGAGTGGGGACGGCTGTGTTTAAATCAGCTGTCCCTATTCACCTTATGTTCAGACCTAACAGTGGGCCAAATTCTTCCGGGGTCCACCTAACACTTCCGGTGGTCACGGCGCCAAAATACAAACAACACCGAAGAAGAGAGTCAGTGCAGCGCTAGCAGTAAACAAAGAACGTAGCCTACTACACTACAAGCAAGCGGAGTATCCACTGTTAGCCGCCAGGTTAGATAACGTTATCGTCGACAATGCCGAGCAGCACGCCATGTTCCGTCAAAGGGTGCTACAATAATTCGATTAAGCGAAAACTGTTTTTAGAGCAAGAATGCGTTGAACATCGCCCGCAGCTGCGGTCTGAGTGCTGTGGAGCCCCATACGACCTGCATGCACCTCCAAAGAGGGAGGAAGCTCTACAGCTCTGGGTGAAGGCTTTAAACAGAAAAACCCCACCTAAACGTCCTTTTGTTTGTTCCTTCCACTTTGTGGATAATACGCCAACGTCAGAGCACCCCTACCCAGAAAAATGGCTAGGCTATGCAGTTCCGATAACCGATGACTCTGGGTTCCTGGAGTACCTGCGTCCAGGAGATGAGGTCCTGGCTGATCGAGGCTTCACCATCCGTGATCTGCTCACCGAAAGGAAGGTCAAACTCACAATACCTGCCTTTACTAAACGAGGGGCACAGCTGTCTGAAGAAGACACCACCAGCACAAGGAGGATTGCTAATGTCAGAGTTCATGTGGAGCGTATCATATGCAGACTAAAGCACTTCAGAATCATTTCACAGGTTGTGCCAATCAACCTTGCACCAAAAATAGATAAAATTCTGAGAATTTGTGCCGCCCTGTGTAACCTACGAGGTGACATGATACATGAAGATGCTGAGTGAGATGGATTGTATACAGATCCTTTCCCAAAAATTAGAATATCATGGAAAAGTTTTTTTTGTTTTTTTTCAAATTGTTGAATCGTCTTTGCTTGACAATCCGCTGAAGCCCACGGTCATCCATGTTCTTTCCATGATATTCTAATTTTTGGGAAATTATCTGTATAGTTGTTAGAGTAGCAGCAGCAGGATCGAGCTTGTCTTCATCTCCAAACCTTTTGTATATTGTGTAAATAACTACCGTTGTCCAAACCTGTATTAATTTCCATTTATTTGGTGAAACAAATAGTATTTCACTGCAAGCTTCAACTTATTTACTTGTCAATGTGAATATATTAATAATATATAATTGTGAATATGCACTCATGTTTCGGGAATTTTCAAGGCAGACGTGAAACGATGTAGACTAACTATGGCATAGCCTGTGATGTCACGTTGAAGGCTGGGTTTACCCAGGCTACACATAGGTATCCTGGAATGAGTGAGGGGGGCTCTTTTTTCCAAGCTTTGTCTGGAGGGAGGTCCACAGTCAGAATTTTGAAAACCTATCATAAACTGTCCACTCTGTCCAAACATGTATGTAATATATACTTTCATTTAACCAGGCCAGGAAGTGTAGATTAGGATGTTGTTGTTTGTGCTGCATATTGTCCACCAATTAAATACATTGTGGATTTTCCCCCTCAGTCCTGCTGTCAGTGCTATTTTGTGTTGCATCACCTAGACAAGGAACATACCATACCATAATATCACAGATTTACAATAGGAAAGTTACTTTGTATTACGTCCAAGGGAAGGATCAATTTACATGGGCAGTCAGTTTTTTGGAGGGGTAAATGTGTTTACTTGTTATTCAAAAAAAGATATACATGTACAATGGACAAAGTTAATTAATGGTAACAGCATTCAACAATGAAATAACTTCGGCAACTCTCATACATACAAACATACAACTTGAACTAGAGCTGCACAATATATCGTTTCAGCATCGTCACCGCAATGTGCACATGCGCAATAGTCACATTGCAGGACATGCAATGTCAAAGAATAAGGCAAATTAACTTGAACACGTCAGGCTATAACTTTATTGCTGCTTGATACTTAGCACACTAGCATCCTGCCAATCAGTCTGGCTGCAGCTAAAAACACTTGCTACTACGTCACATCCATGCAGGTTACCCACTACCTTCTTAGGGACAAGGCGTGATGAGCCAATCAAGTCATTTGGTGAAAATCGTGTATTTTTTCATATCGCAATATATATCGCAGAAACCAAATATATTGCAATGTCTGTTTTTCCCCAATATCGTGCAGCTTCCTAACTTGAACCAACTTTAACTTCACACTGCAACCTCAGACATCTGGTCACTCATGAATATTAAATTACTTACTTGCTCAACTTATCACATTGAGTGCAATGTGATAAGTTGAGCACATAAAAAGAAGGGGGGGGGGGGTCAGTAATTTAATCTTCATGAGTGACCAGATCTCTGAGGTTGCAGTGTGAAGTTAAAGTTGGTTCAAGTTAAAGTGGCGAAATCGATACAGAAAAGGAAAAAATACTGAACACTCAAAAAGATGGGAGAGGGTGAATTAGAGAGCAGAATTAACAGTTTGGATCTAGCTTTCACAAAGCTGCATGTACCTGTCGCTCAATAACAAGCTGCCTGCCTGAAAATCATCCACAATACGAGGCAGCATATGTTTAAAATAGCAAGCCTTTAGCCTAGACACAATCGCAGCACAGAAATTGTCATCATATGTGACACTGATCAAGGCTTGCTGGGATGGGGTCCAGATGAGCAGCTTTGCTGCTCTCAGCCCTGTGCAGAACATGCCCAGCTGCACCTGCATGTAGTCAAGTCAAGTCAAATTTATATAGCACCTTTCACACACAAAGGCAATCCAAGGTGCTTTACAAAAAATCATTGAAAGACAAGCAGCAATGCATAGCACACAAAGAGAAAAAAATAATAATAAGAAAGAAATCAACAGCATATCAAAACACTTTCATAATTAAAATAGAACAATAAACCAAAACTGCTACCCGCTAGCAGTTTGCCTAGTCGGGGCTGGTACTAGCCTCTTCGCCTAGCAAGGAGGGTGATGTGGGTTTGAGCATATGGTTTAAACATTATAAAACAAAAATAAAATAGAGAGTTCGGCTCTATATTAATACGTTTTCACTTTACAAGAAAAAAAAGGTGCGACGTGCGTGCGAGCGTCCTTCTCCTGTGACTCACTCTCTCAGCCAGCCATAGAGAGTTCCGCTCTATATCAAGAGAGTTCGGCTCTATATTAATACGTTTTCACATTTTGTAATAGCCAGGTGGCCCGTGTGGTTGGAGTTGGAATTCCCCATCCACCATCTTTACATCTGAGGTCTTGCTGCTGAAGAGTCTTCCAGAGACTCAAAATATTTTCCCAAGACTGGACACTTGATCTCTAACAGTTCCTCAGTGTTCAACACTCCGTCAGGACTTGCCGACAGCCATGGCTCTTCTACACTGACCACAGTGCCTCTGCCACTGACAGAGTAGCCACAGCCTTCCAGCCACTGGGAAGCTACCAGCTCACTCTCCTTCCCATATCGTGTAGCTGCATTCCCATGGAACCTGGGGTAGAGGTGCTCCTGCAGGAACTTCTCAGGAATGGCTCTGACTGGAACCCTCTTGGCTGAGCTAGCAGTGATGCGAATTTTGCGAGCATCATACCACATGTGTGAGGCACTCTGCTCTTTGGTGATGTGCTCCAGTGATGCAGACTTGGTCAGGTCAAGTGCAATGAAGGTACTGTAAAATAACAGACACTTCTGGCAGGTGGTGGGAACATCATGCTCACCATGTGGAAGGGAATCTGGCTGGGGTGGCTCTTCTCTTGGCTGAGCGTTGAAACATTTGTAGAGCATGCTTCCTCCAGGCAGCTTCAAGTGGCTCAGGCTCTCCCTAAACGTATCATGTGAATGAAATGCAGGGGTGGACAATGTGGCCTCACCTCTGGGTGCTGAAATTGGTCAGTGGCTCTGTGGTGTGCGTCCTTGGGCCCCGGCGCTAGCAAGCTAGCTAGCTTAAGGCCGAGGGACACGGTCAAGATACGCGGCCAGCCCGAAGAAGCTAGCAGATTAGCTTTGGGCAAGCAGCTCCTAATATCACAGAAAGCTGCCGTATCGCAGCATCAATAATCCCCGACGCAGGGCCCACCGTTGTCCGACGAGCTGGCCCTTTGTGGGGCAAAAAGCAGCCGAGCTGGCTTGAAGAGACTAGGCTAGCTTGGTCTCCCAGTTGGTAGGAATTATCCTGGAGGTGCCTAGCTATGCTAGCCCGCCACACCAAAACACCATCAGAGATTTCTCGGATCCTCCGGCTCTAAGTGGAGGGTTCCAGAATCACCGAGCTCTGTCCTTTCACAACCCGGAACGTTGCGATTTCGGCTCATCCAGAGGTTTCTCGGATCATCAGGCTCTTAATGGAGGGTTCCTGGGTAGCCGAGCTCTGTTCCACTCGGCGTGGGGGAAAGAAGCTAAGCTAGCTGACGTAGCTAGCTGGTATTGTCCAGAGTGAGCGTGTTTTTCCCCAGAGTGCAGATGGCAAAGTTAACGTAACCACTGAAGACACAGAAACATAAAACGTAAAACATAAAAACAAGATAAAACGATTAAAAGCCGTGTGCGATTGCTGCAGCACTAGAGCCCGGGTCGCCAGCACAAAATAATTGAAGATATCCCCGTAGGTTATTTGTGGCCATTTTCGCATGTCATCGTCCCAGTCGCTAATAGTTGACGGGTGCGGTACGCTATCTCCATCCGACTGCAGCAGTGTTGAAGACGTATGCGCCCATATATTGACCACGTTATCCATTTAAAAATGTACACAACGTTTACCGTTACTATTGCTGCTAATACTAACTACTGCCACTACTACTAACTACTGCTAGCCGTAAGCTTCTTCTTCTTCTTATTATTGCACTCCCTTCCTCACTCCGCCAAGCGGCGCTGCTGAGTTAGATGATATTGGCGCTGTCGGCGTTTTTTTTTTTTTTTTTTGGCCGGAAGTCGTAGGACAGCCACAGTTCCGGGTCAAATGGGCGTGGCTACATAAGGTGTGCAGCATGTGTTCTCTGAAGTCCACTCCTGACGAACTCCTCCTGCTCTTCTTAACTCCTTTTTTCTCCATCCTCTGTAGTTGTCATCTTCTTCATTTGTTCAGCCTTCTGTCTAGTACCAGAGGTCAAGATCATGTAAAGGAACTTCACTGTAACTTCACTACTACCATCTGAACTACTTCAATTATTGTGCCACTTATTGTACGATGTTGCCATAAAAGCAGAAATAACATTAGTCTAAGACTTATTTTGTAATTCACTTGTTCTCAAGTAGATTTCACAGCCGCACATAAGAGTATCAGGTATCCATGGCATCTGTATCAATATTCTGTATACAGCACGGAACACACACACACACACACACACACACACACACACACACGCACAAGACACAAACACTTCATACAGACATACAGATATGGAAACATACACATTTTATATCCAATCCAGAATATGGAGAATATTATTTTCATTTCCATTTTCATCATGAGGAGCCAAACTCATCTCCGTGGAGTGGGCGGATCCGAAGGTCGTGGCGTGGGCGGATCTGAAGGTCATGGAGTGGGCGGATCTGAACGTCATGGAGTGGGCGGATCCGAAGGTCATGGAGTGGGCAGATCTGAAGGTCGTGGAGTGGGCGGATCTGAAGGTCATGGAGTGGGCGGATCTGAAGGTCGTGGAGTGGGCGGATCTGAAGGTCATGGAGTGGGCAGATCTGAAGGTCGTGGAGTGGGCGGATCTGAACGTCATGGAGTGGGCGGATCCGAAGGTCATGGAGTGGGCGGATCCGAAGGTCATGGAGTGGGCGGATCTGAAGGTCATGGAGTGGGCGGATCCGAAGGGCATGGAGTGGGCAGATCTGAACGTCATGGAGTGGGCGGATCCGAAGGTCATGGAGTGGGCGGATCCGAAGGTCATGGAGTGGGCGGATCCGAAGATCATGGAGTGGGCGGATCCGAAGGTCATGGAGTGGGCGGATCTGAAGGTCATGGAGTGGGCGGATCCGAAGGTCATGGAGTGGGCGGATCCGAAGGGCATGGAGTGGGCGGATCCGAAGGTCATGGAGTGGGCGGATCCGAAGGTCGTGGAGTGGGCGGATCTGAAGGTCATGGAGTGGGCGGATCCGAAGGGCATGGAGTGGGCAGATCCGAAGGTCGTGGAGTGGGCGGATCCGAAGGTCGTGGAGTGGGCGGATCCGAAGGTCGTGGAGTGGGCGGATCCGAAGGTCATGGAGTGGGCGGATCCGAAGGGCATGGAGTGGGCGGATCCGAAGGTCGTGGCGTGGGCGGATCCGAAGGTCGTGGAGTGGGCGGATCCGAAGGTCGTGGTGTGGGCGGATCCGAAGGTCGTGGTGTGGGCGGATCCGAAGGTCGTGGAGTGGGCGGATCCGAAGGTCGTGGCGTGGGCGGATCCGAAGGTCGTGGCGTGGGCGGATCCGAAGGTCGTGGCGTGGGCGGATCCGAAGGTCGTGGAGTGGGCGGATCCGAAGGTCGTGGCGTGGGCGGATCCGAAGGTCGTGGAGTGGGCGGATCCGAAGGTCGTGGTGTGGGCGGATCCGAAGGTCGTGGCGTGGGCGGATCCGAAGGTCGTGGAGTGGGCGGATCCGAAGGTCGTGGCGTGGGCGGATCCGAAGGTCGTGGCGTGGGCGGATCCGAAGGTCGTGGCGTGGGCGGATCCGAAGGCAAATACCCACAAACATGCATAGATCATAAAATACATCTACACATGTACCCCTCATACATCACTCACGAGTCACGCCCAACATACCCATAATGTGTACATACTGTACACTACATGTGAATGCAAGCACAATGTGCACAAATAAACACATATCTAACATACATGTATGTGTGTATCTTTTTACTTGCATCCCACAAATATGTCTACAATAATTAGCCTGTAAATCTAATCCATCAATACAGTATGTGCTAAACAAGAGTCAACTTTAAACAGAAAGGTTTACACAATGCCACTGCTTAAAGGAACACTCCGCCCATTTTCAACCAGCTTTGTATCATTAGAACATCAGTAGTATATCAGAAAACTGTAAACGGTTTTGAAGTCTGTCATTTAATTTGACAGTTATTGAGTGTTAAAGTGTGGACCACTGACATCACTGGTCCACACTAACTCAAATTAATAACTCATTAACTCAAATCAACTCTCAATAACTGTCAAACTATTTATCATTCATCTAGTTTGACAGTTATTGAGAGTTGATTTGAGTTAATGAGTTATTAATTTGAGTTAGTGTGGACCAGTGATGTCAGTGGTCCACACTTTAACACTCAATAACTGTCAAATTAAATGACAGACTTCAAAACCGTTTACATTTTTCTGATATACTACTGATGTTCTAATGATACAAAGCTGGTTGAAAATGGGCGGAGTGTTCCTTTAACCCCAATCCTCACCATGTCAAGTTATTTGATGATGCAAGGATCTGATGTCGTGACGTATACGTATCTTATGCAACAATTACATGTATTTTCTGGGCCTGCTATCCTACATATAAAAACAATTCTAGGTCAAACTAAATGTTTTGTGAGGGCTTCCAATAAAGAGGAAGGAAACAGTGATGGTCTAAACTAAGTTAGAACTCACCCTGCCAAGGTGTGAATTCTTTCTCACGGCAGCTCTCTGTCTGACTCTTCCTGCACAGGTCTTAAGCTCACTCTGTAGGAAGTGGAACAGTCAGTCAGAAGCAGAGAGACAGAGAGTGGAGCTGAGCTGGATGTGAGGATAGGGTGCACCTGGCTCTGTGCTGGGCTCCTGTTATTCTGTGAGTACAACACTGACTTTCTGTATTTATTGATGAAACTCAAGCTGTTTGAACTTTGTTGATTATTTGGACAGTTGATAGTGTCTGATGAGGTTTCAATCTATATTTTAGTGCTGAGTACACTCAGAACTTTCTCTATTCTCTTTATCTATTCATTCACTCAAGATGAATCTCCACCTGGTATTCTTCATTGCTTCTCCTTCCCAAAATTTTTTCATATTTCACTATATGTTTCTGCACAGCTTATGACTAAGTTTGTCAAACTGTATATTGCTCAAAACAAAGATATTCCAGTATACAATATATATATATATACTGTATATATATATATATATATATATATATATATATATATATATATATATATATATATATATATATATATATATATATATATGACTTAATACTTTAGAATATTTTCAAAATTGCCCATATGTTTTTGCTCTCAAAGGAGCTAATCAAAGGTCAAAATGTTACTATTCATGTGGCTCTTCTTAAACTGTAAAACTAATTGAACCAATGTTTATATTAACACCAAACTTACAACACAGCATTGTCAGACTTTCCTTCGCAATGGCTCCAACCAGATTTCTGAATTATCAAAAAATAAGCCCACACTGTATAGGAATGTTTTACTACTGTATGAGCTTTATCCAGGATATGAATGAATCACCAAATCTGAATCTATGCAGTGATTCAAACATATAAGGCCACTCAACCCAATCGAACGCCTTCTGTGCGTCTAGTGACAAAATCGCTGCACCGATGGTCTTACTGTGATCTGCGTACATGGTGTTGAGAAGGCGCCTAACATTAAAGAAAGATAATCTATTTGGGATGAACCCTGTCTGGACAGGGTGAATGATGGATGACAAATGTATATTCAAACGAGTAGCCAGCGGTTTAGTGATTACTTTCTGTCAAAATTCTGGAGCGCTGGGTCTGTAACTTGCCGGATCTACTGCCTCTTTCCCCTTTTTTAAGATGAGGGAAATGTTAGCTTCATACAGTGTCTTAGGCAAGACTTTGTCCTTCTTAGAGCTAGATGTCATTCTGAGGAGGAGCGGGGCGAGAATGTCACAGAATTTCTTGTAAAATTCTGCACCAAAACCATCCGGCCCATGCTGCCTTGCCTGATGGGAATGATTTGATGGCAGAAGTGATTTCTCCTAAGGTAAAATCAGAATTCTCTGGCAGCATCACTAAGCTTAGGTATTTCAAGAAGGTCAAAAAATTGGTTCAACTCGGACCGAGCGGCATCGCACTCAGATGTGTAGAGTTCACTGTAAAATTCCCTAAAACGGTCATTTATCTCCTTAGGGTTAGTCAGCAGGGTGCCCGCCCTTGATTTGACAGAAAGGATTGACCTGGAGGCCTGGGCGCTCTTGAGCTGCCGTGCCAGGAGCCTCTCGGGCTTGTCTCCCAATTCAAACTGCTTTTGTCTCAACTTTAAAAGGAGAGTGTTTATTTGACCGCCCAAGAAGAAGAGCATTTTCAATCTCCAATAGTCGCCTTTCTCTCTCCCTCCTGGCAACAGATTTGTATGAGATTATGTCCCCACGAATGACAGCCTTCAATGTTTCCCATAATGTGGGGTCTAATACTTCACCGTTGTCATTAAATTCCATATTTTTTTTTATTTGGTGGTAAGATATTCTATACATTTTCCCTCAGTAAGAGTAAGAGTAAGGAGGGGTTGAAACGCCAAGAGTAAGTTTGTTTGGGAAGAGAGAGATTTAGGGTCATTGTCAAAGGGGCGTCGTCAGAAATCAATATGTTATGGTATTTCGTATTGGTTACATGGGAGATTGATTGAGATTCTATTAAAAAGTAGTCAATTTTGCTATAGGATTTGTGGGCATGTGAGTAGAATGAGTAGTCTTTTTCGGTAGGGTGCTGAACTCTCCAAATATCTACTAAGTTCCTAGATTTAATTAAATTATTCAGGACCTGCACAGATGAGATGGTCGGGGGCGGGCATGCAGATAATCAATCTAAATATGGATCTAGGTAACAATTCAGGTCACCACCAATTACTATATTCTAGTTACTAGAATCCGGGAGTAAATTAAAACCTTCTTGAGAAAATCTGGGAGTAAATTAAAAACCTTCTTGAAAAAATTGGGCTCGTCTGTGTTTGGACCGTAAATGTTCAGTAGGGTTAAAGGAAATGAATTAATGGTACCAGAGGTCAATTGAAATGGGATATTTTTCTTAATGAGTATAGCCACGGCGCGGGCATGGGAGGTGAATGGCGAGAGATAAACTTGTGAAATCCAATTACATCTCAGTTTACATTGTTGAGTAGCTTTTATATGCGTCTCCTGAAGAAAAATGATATCCGCGGATAAAGACTTGAGATGTTTAAAAACGTTTCCCCTTTTTATAATGTGACCAAGCCCTTTTACATTCCATGAGACGATTAAGACATCTTTCCCCCCAACTGAATCCTACCCTGTGAACCGGCCATATAAACAAAGAAAATCTGGGAGTAAATTAAAAACCTTCTTGAAAAAATTGGGCTCGTCTGTGTTTGGACCGTAAATGTTCAGTAGGGTTAAAGGAAATGAATTAATGGTACCAGAGGTCAATTGAAATGGGATATTTTTCTTAATGAGTATAGCCACGGCGCGGGCATGGGAGGTGAATGGCGAGAGATAAACTTGTGAAATCCAATTACATCTCAGTTTACATTGTTGAGTAGCTTTTATATGCGTCTCCTGAAGAAAAATGATATCCGCGGATAAAGACTTGAGATGTTTAAAAACGTTTCCCCTTTTTATAATGTGACCAAGCCCTTTTACATTCCATGAGACGATTAAGACATCTTTCCCCCCAACTGAATCCTACCCTGTGAACCGGCCATATAAACAAAGAAAATCTGGGAGTAAATTAAAAACCTTCTTGAAAAAATTGGGCTCGTCTGTGTTTGGACCGTAAATGTTCAGTAGGGTTAAAGGAAATGAATTAATGGTACCAGAGGTCAATTGAAATGGGATATTTTTCTTAATGAGTATAGCCACGGCGCGGGCATGGGAGGTGAATGGCGAGAGATAAACTTGTGAAATCCAATTACATCTCAGTTTACATTGTTGAGTAGCTTTTATATGCGTCTCCTGAAGAAAAATGATATCCGCGGATAAAGACTTGAGATGTTTAAAAACGTTTCCCCTTTTTATAATGTGACCAAGCCCTTTTACATTCCATGAGACGATTAAGACATCTTTCCCCCCAACTGAATCCTACCCTGTGAACCGGCCATATAAACAATATATATATATAAACAAAAAGTCGATTCCCATGAGTAAACACTGATAAATACAACAAATTAGACTTAGAGCATCTGGCAGCATTATACAGATAGAAGATAGAAAACAAAACACCCCAAACCTGTCTGAGCTAAACATAAAAATAATTAAAAAAATCCCCCCCACCCCCCCACGTGTCCCCAAAAGCTTGACACGCTATATCCCATTTTGATCAAACGCAAGACAACCAGTTGACCATGCAGTGGCATATGATATGCCCCCATTATTAAAATATATACGCCACTGGAACCATTAGGCTATAGTTTTAAAACAGATAAATAATGCTGAAACCTCACCATAACATAAGCCGTTTTCACACATGCGCTTTATACCGGGAAATGACCAGAAAGCGGTGTAATGCCTTCATGTGTGAAAGTTGTTTTTCAGTATAAGCGTGCCGCTGTCATCGCGGACATTTCACCACTTATAACCTTGTGATAAGAGCGGTATGCCGCGATAGGGGACATATGTTGTGTTGAGAGCATGATTGAGGTGGATTGGAGTCAGCGCGGAGTGGGCTATCAGGGCTGAGTAGGCTATCAGGGCTGAGAGAGCTGAGACGGCTATTCAGTGGAGGCGGGTTTGATGGTTCATTCATGTGCTGATGTGTGGTCGTTTGGGAGTGGAAGCACACTCAGTGCTGCACATGATGGCATTTCATTGTGACTTTTTGCGGGCTGTTCTCACTATCGCCTTAATTTGTCTACGTCGCTGTCTACGTTTGAGGAAAAAGCGCGTCAGCAATATTATCAAAAGAGTGGACGCCGGCTCCATGTTTGTTTGTTTTTCTGACTGCCTTGCAGCACAGTCATGACCCCAGCCCACTCTCCTCCGCCCCCCCCCCGCCCGCTCTGCAGTGCCGCCCCCCCTGCCCCGCCCCCCAAAATACAGCTTCTTTGATGGCTATTTTCACACATGTGATCCCTCAGGTGTGTAGGGAAATTCCGGGAAATAGCCAGTCTTGATTTACAGGTAATTTCCCTGTCTGTATGTGTGAAAACAGCTATAGGGGTTTAATCACTAACACAGAACGAAAAGAGGGAGGTAAAAAAACAACAACAGGGTGATTGTGTAGGATGAACACCAACAGAGGACAGTGCTGAACAGCACTTTTTTTTTTTTTTTTTACATATAAGAAATGTTGGACCAAAGAGACAGCCCAACTCCAGCTATGTACTCTGAGCTGATAAAAAAACAATTGTGTCATTTCGACTATAGGGGGCGCTATGGCAACAATAAGTACCCGTAGCTCACAAACCATAAGAGCGACTGTTCCCAAATTGGGTACATAGGTTCATAGAGTACTCTTCTACTCTGGCCTAAAAAATTACACAGATTGACCTCATGGTGGCGCTATAGCTTCCCTCTTTACGTTTTGGTCCATAACTTTGGAACCATAGCTTCTACGATCAACATTCTTTCTATATAGACCACGCCCATTTCCGTCTAACTAGATTTTCCGCCATTTACAATTTTGTCCAAAAGCATTTTTTCACTATTTCTCTTTCAAATGTTGTCAAATCTTCACCAAACCACATCTGTCCTGCACAAAACCTGTCTTGCCGTTTTTTGAAAGACCTCACCTTGTGATATAATCGACTTGCACTGTCGTGGGTGGGGCCTATTTCACAGAAATCGCTATTTCGCCTTCTAATTTTGTCCAAACCACAGCACACAGCATGTGTGGACTCAAAGGCGTTGGAAGCACGGTGCGGTGGGCGCTGCAGCACCCCCTGGTGGCAAGAGATGTAGAAAAAAAAAAAAAAAAATTTTTTTTTTTTTTTTTTTTTTTTTTTTTTTTTTTACAGTGCACCTGAACGCAACATGCAAAATACCCGCTGAATAAGTGTCCAAATGTTCATGTAATTCTGGCCAATACTCCACTTCTGTTATAACATTTCAGTCTGGAAGATATAATCTTTATGACTACCTTAAAAGGCTAAATGAATAGCTTAGAAAATGAATAGCACCGGGGGCCCATGGTACTATTAATCCGGCCCTGGATATATCGGAGGAATAGCAGGTAGGCTATCACTGTCCCTGAGTCCTGAGGGTAAATTGAGTAATGCTGCAGAGAAGAGGAGAAGACACTGAATAATGACATCACAGTATAATCCTAATGTTAATTTAAAATTTAATATTCCTCTAAATATGGCTAAAAGTCCAAAAAGGGTGGGAGAGAGAATGAGGATTCCAACACAGCAGTGGGAGCAAGTGGTGACATGGAGGTGAGTGAGAAAAGGTGACTGAATAATGACACAACAGTCTAATCTTAATATTAATATTCCTCTAATCTGGCGACAAAGTGGCCAAATTTTTTGGCGCCCTGTGGGCGCCGTCAGCCGTCCCCCCCAATGTTGAATCGGTGGCAGCACCCCCTACCTAAAAGTACTTCCAACGCCCCTGTGTGGACTGTGCTGCTCAAATCTTATTTTGTGTTTTTTTTAAAGCCCGCACCGTATGCTATTTCATCTTGAGCTTATAATTTTGGGATACTGTTATGGGAGAGATGTAATTAGAACAATATAAGTTGAAAAGGCACCATGAGGCTATACAGAGGGGTGGGGTCCTTTTAATGTCACAAATACACATCTTTTAGAATTTCACAATAAATACACGCGCGTGCACACACACACACACACACACACACACACACACACACACACACACACACACACACACACACACACACATTAATGTATTATAATAAAATGTTTTATTAAATGCAACTACATAATTAAATAATTATTTTCTAGGGCTTTCTTACCATACTGATGTTCCATTATATTCTTCATACTTTTGCCACCGACAGCCCTCCAATTTAACAATGTCACTGCCTGCTACAACCAACAGGCTCGTCAATGCTTTTCTGTGCTGGCCATATGCTAAGTTTCAACCTAGCCTTGTTTATTATAATTTTTTCTGCCTTATGATTAAATTGTAATGTGAATGTACTGATATGGTGAGGTTCCAATAAGCCCTCGTCGGGTTTCCTACCTGACCAGCACAAGTTTTTTTCTCTTTCTCTTTCCTCTAAAACATTTATTTTATGTATATGATTAATGTTTATCTTGTGCAAAGCAATAAACTAAACTAAACTATTGTAAGATTCATAAGCTAAATAATTTAATGCATAAATAAATAAATCATACGTTAATTAATAAGACAATAAGCTAATTACAATGTTTGAGTTCATTTAGTAAAAGAGATATTTATGTTTAGTTATATTTCCCTATGTATGTTTATGTGCATTGCTGAATCTACCTCTTTGGGATTAACTCACATTTACGTGACTAGAAGGTCTACTTGATTCTGATTGGTTCCGGGCAGAGATGTTTTGGTGGGAACACGGAAGTGACGGTGTGGGTTGTAACATGTGAAGTGTGAAGTTAAGTAAAGCTGCCGACCTGAATTATCCGTCTCCGTCTGGTTGTTTACTATTAACCAAGAGTGATTTATCCGACCATCTAACGAACCCCCACGTTACACTATGAACCACTGACACTTTTTGTGACGTCAGTACCATTCAGAAAAGGCTTGAACCCCTTAAATTCACTTTGTGTCTATATTATACTATATATATATATATATTATTTTTTGGCCATAGTGTTTGTGTAACCAAGGTGAATCAGCGTTGATTCCTCGTGAGTCCAGTGTGGTAGCGAGTGGATTGGTTAAACTCACTCCCCAGTATAAAGGCATGTTAATCAGCTCCGCCAAGGGAGCTAGCTTTATGGGTGCAGTGGTTAGTGTCTTTTGGCTCAATCCCACCACACTTAACAGCCCTGCACAGCTCGTCCCCACTCGGCTCCACTCGTCTCTACTCGATGGATGTTTTGCTTCGACCGGCGCTCGATCGGCCCCCACCCACCCCCGCCCACAGCTGGTCGTCTAAAAATAGCGACCGCATATCTGTCCTTCGGCTATAACATAACGTTACAATTAAATCCATCCACAGAACTTTTAAACTGTTTATGAAATACTGGTGCCTCTAAATGACCTACAGTGTACATGGGCAAATGTGACAATCGGCCAAGAGAATGATATCACAGGCATGCTGCGCTGTGCGGGGACGGGAGAGGCGCAACAGAGTGAAGCCTCTACCCCGCAGCCTCTCACCAGGCAAGACCGGGGCTTCCAAAAACCCGCTGCGGCCTAGCGGAGCGCTGCAGCCTCCACTCAGCTACAGAGCTCCCTGAGCGAGCAGCGGACTTTTTTCTCAGACAATTGAACACCCGCCACGATTTTATTTCACCGGAGGTGAAGGCAGCGACACAAAATACTGATGGAAATATACATAACAGAAGATAAGGTAAGACCACTAAACTGGTATGCAGCCGCCAGCATTGCATTGACAGTCAGTAGACAGAGTAAACACGATTCTCTCTGACCAATCAGTAGCCATCAGAGTTTTACGTCACCATTTGGGACCTACTCGCCAGCCCGAAGTACCCCGACGAGGCAGGGACCAAAAGTAGCACGACTCAGCCTCAAATCTAACCGGGCTGGCCCGGTTTATACCGGTGGGATGAGACCATTTATCGAGTCGAGCGGAGCGGGACCGCGCTACTAGCTGCGGTGGAATTGGGCCAATAGACTCCCAAGCCGAAGGTCGGCGGTTTGTACCCACCCCTGGACAAGCCCTTAACATGGGTTGCTGCAAGTACCACCTACACAACGCCGTTACACATAGGAAATTGACACGTTTTATGTAATATATTTTCTTTTACTGTACGTTTTACTTCAAGATTTGTTTCAGCAGATGAAAACCCAATTTATTATTATTATTATTATTATTATTATTATTATTATTATTATTATTATTATTATTATTATTATTATTATACTAGGGAAGCAACGATGGCGGATACTAGAGAGAAGCTCTTGAAAATACTGGATGCGTTGGGAGATGAAGAATTCAAGAGCTTCAAGTGGTTCCTGCCACAGGCCATCCCAAAGAGCCGACTGCAGAAGGCAGACAGGCTGGACACAGTGGACCAGCTGGTGCAGACCTACAACCAGCAGTCTCTGGAGGTGACCAAGCAGGTTTTGGTGAAGATCAACAGGAATGATCTAGATCAGAGTTTTTCAAACAGCAGCTCAGGACCCAAAGGTAAGTCATGGACAGATATAAATATACACATGTGAAGAACAGAAATGACACTGAGGCCCAACTTTAAAAAAGTGAACCTGCGTCTGTGTTTAGCCATTTCAATGCTATGCCTGCTGCTCCACATGGGTCGAAATTTCCCAGAAAATCTGGCGGATGTGACGTTCTGCGCATTCATGAGCCTGCTTCTCAGCGCTTCAGCCAGTAAATACACTAACAAAGAAGAAGTAGGCTAACGTTACGTTAGCTAGCTAATGCAGTCAATAAATTCAGCAACCAACCAACAACACAGAGTCCAGTAAAAAGTGCACACAGAAAAAGAAAAAATATTTATCTAGTGAAGCCCCGCTGGCCAAACAACAGCAATGTGACTGATGTCGGGGGGGAAACTAGAGTCGAGGCTGTGTTTTCGCTTGTTGTATTAGCTGCTGTAATATTGTGGTTTTAGCCGGCTATAGATAACGTTAGCTGCTTGCTAACGTTATTACCTTATAGCTAATTGATTGACCACCCAGAAGCTCCGCTAATAACGTTACCGTCTTGTGTGGATAATGCAACAGTTGCAAATATGTGAGTCTGCTGCTCTGTGAAGCTGCCTATTATAACACTAGCTTGTTTGCTAATGCGGATAATCAATTAACACCCAGAAGCTCCACGAATAACGTTACTGTCTTGTGTCGATAATGTAACAGTCATAAATATGCCTTACGTTACTACTGTTATGCTTATGGAACATTGTTTGGCTGTTCCGTTTGGTCGTGTCCAGCTCACATCAGCCCCAGGCATTAGACTGTATAATAATAGGGGGGAGCAGTTAGCTCCTGGCTCATGCTAATGTTAGTATCCACCAGGCCTGGACTGGGACAAGAAAGTGGCCCTGGCATTTTTGGCCGATTGTTTTCTAAACAAATGCACGTCCACAGCACATGTATCAGCTGCCCCGCTGACGTCAACACTTGGCTACACTATTAGCATAACAGCTAGCTACACAACATCTCATGTCCTCCATGGAAATGCGCAAAATGCAATGCTTTATAAGAGACAGTAGCCTACTTCTGCAACGAGATTTTGCTGAGACCAACCATTTTCCCACTGGCATTCTGCGAAGACCCGCCCTATTCTGCCTGTGATTTGATAGTATGTTGCCTTCCTTGGTTGGGATTGATCAAGTTTTAGCAGAATAATTTAGAGAGTGGTGTCAGCGGAGGACCAACATGCATGACTCATTAGCCAATGAACAGCCAGGGGGGGTCTCGCGCTACTTTTAAATGCTAAAATAAAGCTGAATGTACAATTTGATTTGAAAAACAACAACTTTAAAAGTACAACACAAACTGTCCATTTTGCTGCAACTCGACAGTGCTGCTTAATCCAGGACCTTACTTCCTGGAACTCTTGAGAGTAAAAAACGGGTCCATTGGAGTGAATGGAGATGTCGCGACTCTTCTATATACACGGTTTTAGGCATGAGCTCTGGACATGAGGAGCGAGATCACAAGGTGATTTAAAGAGACAGTACAGTGCCTGGTCGGCTGGTCCGCATGAGCCGCTGGCCTGGGGGAGATTTATTTATTTATGTATTTATTTTCCCCCCAACGACCGGCCCCAAGGTGCGTTTGCCCATGCACCGAGAAAACGCCCAGTGAATTAAATGACCAATCCAGGCCTGGTATCCACTTCCCCGCCGCCAATGCAAACCAAAACACGACCAAACATGCCGTAGTCACGTCCACTAATTCGTCCAGAATCCTTCCCGGCCGTCTCGAGGCTGATCTAGCCGATAAATTGTCCAGGTTGCCGTTTTCAAGTTACTTTTATCAGCTAACGTTACAAAGCAACCAACACCTCTGCTGTCATTGTTTTAGCGAGGCAGCGGGGCACGCGCGCCAGCTCGAGCACATGCTGCCTGCAGTCCCTCTAACGGCCACCGGTGTCAGTTAGAAGTTACAGAATGGACCTTTGAATCCTGCTAACACACATAACAGCAATCTACAGTTTGCTGACGTCACCTAGTACTATCAGATTTCTACCCCATTTCAACCAATCATATCACGACATGCAGCTGTCAATCAAATCTTAATTTCAGGATAATTTTCTCTTCCAAATTAACTAGAAAATGGCGCCTAGTTCCTGTCATCTGGCAGAATTCCTATCCCATAAACTAACTACTAACTTGGCCAATTGTATGAAACCTGAACAAAAAACAAAAACTATAATCTCTAAGAATGCAAAGAAATGTAACTGGCTCGTTAAAACGCGCATTCCAGGAATATCGTATTTATAGAAATAGCGTGAATGGCGCGCAATTGAGAGCGTGGTAGTCAGGGGTCGCCCCTCGGAGATTCCAGGCGGGCGGGCAGCACCCATGCATCAGATTGTCCGCTCGCTGCGCACGAAGCAGCTGGCTGCCTGGTACTCTGCGGATCCCACTCGTGTAGCACGACAACAGGCTGAATCCCACTCGATTTGGGGGTGGAACACACGCCATGATTGACCAATGCCAAAGCCAGTCGACAGAATTGTCAAATCAAATCATCAACACCGTATATGGTCCGCCTCTCAATTTGTTTTCAGTCTGAAACGGACTCAGATGCCCATGAGGAACGGGTTCAGCTCGACTTTAAAGTTTCTCTCTCTCTCTCTCTCCCTGCATCTCTCTGTCCCTCTCTCTCAGCAGATGCTGACGTCACTGATGGCTGGGAGACTTCAGAAAACAGAGGAGCTTCCTTCATTCAGCCACAGACTGTTCCTCTTCAGTGTTCCTCTGACCGCAGTCAGACTAAAGGTAAAGCTATAAGAAGGAAGATATAGAAAAATATATTTTATGTCCACCCAAATTACTAGGGTTATGTATGAAATAAACTGCCATATTTAAATTTATTTTAGTTATTTTTGCTCACAATACAGTTTGTTAGTTGTTTTTTGTAAAGCCTCAATTTTGTTTTTATTTCAGTAAACAAAAATGTTTTTAGATTTCGTTATTTTGTTTTCATTAACGATAATAAACTTGCACACTTGTAATGGAATATCTGAATATGAGAATTATCCACAGTCTGCTCTGCCTGATATCACAACCTGTCTGTTCCACTATGTAATCAGGAAGCCTCTCTTCACAATAAGTGCATTCGTAAATAATCACTCCGAGCGCCAGAGCGCACTGGACCGTAAATTAGGAGCGGCATTGTAATGTACTGTACATACTGTACTGTACTGTACCCAAACAAAAGGTTATTAAAGTATGTTAACATAAAGATAGGACAACAATTTTTGGCACACATAATCTTGAAGGTGTCTAGTGTTTTTTATATGCATTTGCAATTACTCAACTTTGTTCAGTGTGGTCATAGAATGAGTAAACATGTTGACGGCAACAATAGTGACCCGTGGGATAACACAGGGCCCTATCTTGGTACAGGCCTCAGACGCAAAAACTGGCGTTAAACGCAAAAAAACGTGCCTTGCACCTAGGCCTGGGCGATATGGCAATTTTTTTTATCACGATATGGTTTCTTATATCGATCGATGTCGATATTTATCACAATATAAATTTATCAATAATACTAATTGCACATAAAAAGCACATGAAGAATTTTAGGGGCACAATTAAAATTCAATGCAGAACGATATAGAATGTATAAGATACGACTCTATTAATCTCTGACCGGTTACAATTAAGTTGAATTCAATTCAAAGTATTCTCATGAGTGTACGGTTTTTACTGCACCAACTACTTTGACACAATAATCTCCCTCCGCACGGGGTGCGTTCTTGACTGGATGACGGTGAATTACTCAAGCAAACTCGATACTGTCTTTTACCGTTTATTTCACACACACATTCATTCAGGCTATATGCTATGCTACACTGTGTACAGTAAACCAGTTCGGTTGCCAGCAGGTAATCGACTGTAAAACACAAATACACAGACAACAGCAACATTAACGACATGGTATAGGTATCGAGTGTATAAGACACATATTCGAGCACGTTAATGGTAGCAACATACAGGTAATAATATTATTTATCACAGCTTTTCTCTTACCAGCTCCGCATACCACTCAGAACGACAACGAAATCACATATGAGGATCAGCCGGTCGACGCATGCGCAACAGAGGAAACCTGATGTACCATTAAACGTAAACAAAATACACACCCCACCGTTACACAGTATTAAATATGACTACACCATTAATCAAAATAATAACTTCTTATAAAAATATATTGCATCCCCTTACATTTTAGATTTACCACCCCATAAAAGAAACAGTAATTATAAACATAAGACTAATAAAGTGCGAGTGACCACTACTACCGCACGAGGCCACTATTCTACTTCAACACTTTACTTTTTCGACTTCTCAAATAGCAGAAAACAACACACCTCCCACCTGGGCTACTGGTCATTGAACAAGTAGGCCACAATAAACAATTAACACAACGGTGCTGCATAGAAGGGAAAAAGGGTTAGAAAAAATGCACACTATAACAGCACACTGAGGACAGTTCTGGTTCTACTGTTAGTGTCCCTTAGGCACTCTAAGGAGCCAGCATGGCCCCTCCTTGTTCCTCCACTGGCAGTAACACCACCAGTCTCCTAACGTCCCTGTGGAGAAGGGAGGAAGGACACGGTCCCTTATCCTTCTTCGCCTGGCTCAGGCTGATCGGGAGACTATGGCAAGTCTTCACCTTGACGTCCCGGACAACGCCCTTGTCATCCGGACACGCCTCCACCACCCGACCCAGCTTGAAACGACCTCGGAGGGCGTTTTGGTCTGCGACCCAGACCAAGTCCCCGACAGCGACATTTCTGGCCGGAGCATGCCACTTTTGTCGGACGAAAAGGTGAGGGCCAGCCAATTGACTCCAGCGCTTCCAAAACTTGTCTACCCCCACCTGAACAGCCCGTAGACGACTGAACGGGTAGGTAGGGAAGTCAAATCCCCCGGTATCGCCACTGGGCCCCGCTCGTCCCAGTAGCAAAGAGTTGGGCGTCACAACGTCCACAGTCTCATCCTGAACCTGGGCTCTTGCTCCGATCGGCCTTTCATTGGAGAGGTTGGCAGCCAGGTAGAGGAGGGTTTGAAACTCCAAGGTGGTAAGGTCACCCTCCTCACCCACGCTGCTCAACGCTCTCTTCAACACACGAACAGCCGCTTCTGCTGCTCCATTCCGATGCGGCGAGTCTGCAGGGCTAAACTCCCACGCCCAGTCAGTCCCGGCCGCCGCTGCTCTCCCCTGGACATCCTCCTTGTTGATGCCCGCCAGGAAGCTGTAGAGATCCTCCAGCGCTGGTTTGGCCCCCACAAAGTTGGTCCCCATGTCGGACCAGAGCTTCTGGGGATGACCCCTCAAGGCGGTGAAACGCTGATATGTCTTGAGAAAGCCCTCAGTCGACAGGTTCTCTACCAAGTCTGCATGGACCGCTCTCGAGGCCATGCAACTAAATACTACACCCCAGACCTTCATCTTCGCCCTCCGCCTCGCCGCATCTCTGACCGTGTACGGGCCAAACAAGTCCAGCGTGGTGTACCCAAAAGGCGCGGCTGGTCTGGTGCGTGCAGGGGGAAGATTGCCCATTACTTGAGTGCCCAGCTTGGCTCTGCGCTTCCGGCAGTGTACACAAGAGTCAACCACTTGGCGGGCGGTCCTAGGGCCTTGTAACACCCAGGCCCTCTTTCTCATCCGGAGGAGGGTACCGGCAACGCCTTCATGGTTGGCCCGGTGTGCTTCCTCGGCAAGAAGGGTGCTGATGCGTTCTTTGTAGGGGATCAACGGAACCCCGGGAATCTCCTCGTCCACAGTCTGGATACGGCCGCGGCATAGTAAAAGGCCCGTTTCATTCTCTTTACTCACAACGAGTCGGTTGAGAGTTGTCGTGGGGAAGGACACCCCTGTCTGGGCAGCGAGGCATAAGTCCTGAAACGCAGCCTCGCGCTCCTTGACTGTGAGCGCTGCCTCCCACCGCACTCGCTTACCGGTCCGAATCCCGGTGAATGAGAGCACGGCTCTGCGGACCCACCCCACGGCCCCACAAAGTTTGGTTAAGGTCCCGTACCTCGAAAGGTCCATCTGACCCACGAGAGCTGAGCCCCAAAATCTCCTCGGACTGCAGATATCAAGGGCCGACGACGACGACCCTGGAGCACCACCTGGAGAGGCCCCCATGGCACCGACCGGAGAAGACTCTGCAGTTGCACCTCCCCCGACGATGGCCCCGACTGGAGTTGACGACCTCTTCGCCTGGGCTCTTGTCACGACGGCAGAGAAAGCTTTTCTCTGTAGATTGCTCACGATCTCCCTGGCGCCGGCGGCCACATCTGCAGCAGATTTCATGGGCCACTCCTTTACTGGTCTGGTCAAGAACTCGGGACCTTTCTGCCACAGGGAGTCCCCGTCAAGCTGTTCAGGGGAACATCCTCTTGTGACTAGATCGGCCACGTTATACTGACCGGGAACCCACCACCAATCAGTTACAGGTCCAGCCTTCTGTATCTCACCAACACGGTTAGCGAAGGTCTGGAACCCATAACTCCCTCGTTGGATCGCCCCCAGCACAGTCTGGCTGTCCACAAAGTGATACCACTTTTCCACTTCTAAACGTCCATGCTTCAGCATGTGCCCCTTCAGACGCGTGGCAAAGACGGCCCCGCAGATCTCCGCCTTAACCGCCTCGCCCTTCTGATCGAGGGGGGTCAATTTGGCTTTTGACTCCACGAGCCGCGTCTCAACCCCGCCCGGGGTCTCCCAGCGCAGGTAGAGCACCGCCCCATAGGAGTCACAGCTGCCATCGGAGAATGTAATCCCCCAGGGTTTACCCTCCCAACCCAAGGGTGTTATACTCCTAGGGAAAGAGACGGTACTCAACCGCGCATAGTCCTTGAAGAGCTCGATCGCCTTCCCGCGTAGCTCATTAGACAGCGGCTGGTCCCACGTATCCTTGGTCAATGTCCCGGCCTCCTGAAAAGCCCTCCGGACCAGAATGACGCCCTTTTGTTTCAGGGGCGTCACCAGGCCAAGGGGATCATAAAGTCCAGCTACCTGGCTCAGCAATGAGCGGCGGGTGAGGGGATCAGGTGTCTTCTCCTCTATGTCTTTCACGGTGAGGTCGAGCTCGGTGCGCATCTTCTTCTTCCTTGTGGAGAAGTTAATGGCCACCATCAGAAAGAGACTGTCTTCACTCACGTTGTAACCAACTCCCAGAGCCTTGTTGTCTTCTGCTCGAAGTTGGTTAGGCAACACGATAGTCTCTGGCTTAGCGGGGACAACACCCTGCCTCCCACCTTGGCCAGACCGCACCCAGGGTTTCAGGTAAAACCCCCCGGTTGCGAGTATGGCTTCGACCCCCACTAGGATCTCGCTCAGTCTCTGGGGGTCGTTGTGGGACACAAGGGTGTCATCCACGTAGGCATTGTCCACGATGACGCTCCTCTCTTCCACCATGTGGGCAAACTGTGGCAGATGGGCGGTTTTGCGCATGGCTACTTGGGCGATGCAGCCGGCCGGCTTATCACCCATGTTAACCCGCACCACGGCATAGTCCTCGATGTCCTCGGCCGGAGAGTCCCTCCACAGGAATCGGTGGACGTGCACCTCCTGCTCCTCCAGCCACACCGAGTTATACATCTTGGCTACGTCACCGATCGCCGCGTGTAGCCCCTCTCGGAAACGAAGCAACACCGCCCGGATGGGGTTCAGGACGTCCGGGCCCTTCAGCAGAATGGAATTTAGGCTCACACCCCTAAACTCCTGGCTGCTGTCCCAGACAAGCCTGACCGGTGTGGAGACAGAGTGTGGGTTAGGTGCTGTCAGGTGGTTCACCCACCACACAGCTCCGCTCCAATTGTCCAACACAGTCCTGGTTAGCTTGACTGCGGCCCCCCTGGCAACCATGTCGTGCACCTGCCTGGTGTAGGCTCCCTTCCACACCGGGTCTTTTTCGAGGCGCCTCTCTGATCTCAGGAACGTCGCCTCGACAGCTTTGCGGTTGTTGGGCAGGGTAGCAGGGTTCTCTCTCCAGGGGTACCTGGCGTCCCAGTGGGGCTTGTCACTGTGAGCGTCGCTCACCTTGAAGGTCAGTCCTCCTCTGATGATTTCTAACTCTCTCTCATCAGCAAGAGTCATCTCCTTTCCCCCAGGGGCACACTGTCCACAACGGCAACCACCACACACGGGGTCGCAAGCGGCACCAATGCTGTCCCACTGCAGCCACTTCACGACCTCAGCATTGCTCGCCGCAGTGGTTCCGACCCCCTTGCTGCTCTTTAGCTCCAGGCAGTCATGGAGTACCTCGACTCTCCTGGACTCCGCCCTCATAGAGCATGCAAAGTGGGTCGATGAGTGACACGCAGTCACTTCAAAGTCCTCAAACAGTTCTGGGTGCACGCCGCTGACTGTCTTGCCAAGCGGCCCGTCCCACAGCACCAGGTCTCCGCACCGCATCATCCGCTGGGGTGCAAGACGGCCTTCCCGGGTACTGATGAGCAGCTCAACCTTTTTTGGGCGGACTAGCTCTCCCGGTTTGACAGCACCCGGGAAGAACCTCTCCAGACGCTCCGAGTCCACTGCTTGGCCCATCTTGGCGATCTCGTCTAGACCATAGCAGAGCATCTCATGGAGCCGCCACGTCCCCTTCTTTGTTGCTACTTTTATGCTCACAAAGTACCTTTTAGTATCCACTCTCGCCTCCATTCCGCCTACACCATACACAACCAGCGTGATTGGTTCACCGGTTAGACCAAGCCTCTCTGCTGCCTGGTGAGTTATGTAATTGGTGTCAGAGGCTAGATCAATTAACGCTCCGACCCAATCTCCCCTCTTGGTCGTAACGTCCAGTAACATCATGAGGACCGGATGTTCCTCCGGTCCACAATTGTCCACCTGGCCGGCACACACCGTCGAAGACACTTTATTGGTGCAGGCCTTACGAACAGCTTCCAGCTGCCCTGGAGACAGACCGAGGCCAGCGAATAGAGCCTCCTGCTCTTCAGTCGGACCACGGGATTCTCTCCTGTTCTCCCCCTTAGTCTCCTCCCTGGCAGTGTCTCTTTTGACTGGTGATTTAAGGCACAGGAAAAAGTGGTGATCTGCAGGGGCGTCGCCCTTCTTACATTCGTCTTTGCGGCACAGAAAGTTATTTTTGCACGGCCCGTCACTTCCATGGAGATCCAAGCATCTCAGGCAAGCTCTCGCCTTTTTTACTTGGGCCCTCCTCTCTGACGGGTTGGCCTTTTTAAATGCCTTACAGCGGTACAAACGTCCAGTATGTCCCTCTTCACCACACACGGTACAAGGACCCCGCTGTGATTCTCCCTTGGTCTCGCTCGCCGTAGCTCTGGTAGACGAACGCCTCTCCTGCAGTCTGTCCCCTGGTCTTTCTCTTGGCTTTTCGCGGGGTTGTGCATCACCCGCCCTGGCGAAGCTCGACCGTCGGCTGGACTGTAGCTGCTCTAGCTGCACCAGGACAGTCTTCTGGTCCCTCAGGAAGCGCCATAGTTTGTCAAACCGATTGCGTGGGTTGACATTGTTAGCAGCGTCGCACCGGTACAAAAGCCACCTCTCCTTCATACTGTCCGGCAGCTTACTTTCAAGTGACCGGATCACCAGCTGATTTTTTATAGCGTCCTCACAACCCAAGTCTATAAGGTCCAACAGTGCTCTTTCTACAGCTTGAATCAACTGCAACGCCTCTCTTGGTTGGTTGTTGCGCACAGCTGGTAATTCCTGTAGTTCCATTACGATGTCGTCCGCTATTTGTGAAATGTCCCCGTAGCGGTCCTCCAGGACCCGGAAGACTTCACCAGCATCACGGCAATAAGACAGTCTATGCTCTTTTTTCACCAAGTCACTGATGCTGTCCAGTAGGTGAAATAGCATACACTCAGGTGAGCCTGTGGGTTCAGCTAATGCTTGGAGGGTGCTCCAATTACCTTTCCAGCGCCAGTAGCACCTCCTGTCACCGGTGAATTTCGGCAGGCTAATGGGTGCGAGCGCAATTCTAGGACTGTAGGTTGGCGCGTGTGCTCGCCGCGCGCCGTCTGGTGGCACAGCATGCGCCCCCCGCTGCTGCTGTGATCCAAAGGACTCGGACTCAAACTTCAAGCCCAGGGACCGCAGTGGGAATTGGTCTGGCGATGGAAGCTGAGGAGAGCCCGGCGGTGCGCCCACTTTTTGCTCTCCCTCAGGTGAGTTACCATTACCATCCGGTGCTCCGCCGTTGCCTGCGCCGGTTTGAATAGTGGGCGTGACTACGCTCACACTCTGTCCACCATCACTGTCCACAGGACTGCTGAGTTTAATAGCGGTAGTCGCCTCTCCACCGCTCTCACCACAAACACCACCGCGCTCCTCACTTTTGCGCAGGTGGTCAGACAACGCAGCCATAGTCACTTTTCTTTTCTCCTTGTTTTCTTTGTAGCTGTTCCTGAGGTTAGTCAACTCCCCTTCAGGGATGTAGTCGGCCCAGTCCCGCACAAACTCCTCTTGTGCTTCGACTCTGCTCTCCAATGTAGTGCGCACCGAAACATACTGTTCATAAGTCATTACTTGCTTCTTGTACGACTCGGCCAGATCAAAACTCTGCTTGAGATCGTCTTTTAGACTGTTAAACAGGTCTGTCACACGCAGCCACACTGCCTTTTTGAGGTTTAGATCAGTTTCAACATACTTCTTGCGGCAGTCAATCAGCTTTTTCTCCACTGCTGCTATATCCCCCGCATAAGCTTCTGTATCCTCCTCCTCCATGACAGCAATGTAATCAAAACTGACATTACATAGCTCATCATAATCATCCTTTAATGCTTTCAGTTCAGATGCAAGCTGTTGCTCTGTTAAATGCTCATAGTTGAAAGCAACAGCATTTGCTCTCCTATTGAAAACTCCCTGTGAGTGGGAACGCTTCTTCTTCCACTCTTCCATACTGCTTGTCTTTGTTGTTGTTATGCTTGTCGCCACGGCAACGATGACACACCTAACGCGGCGGCTCCCGAACTTCCGGTTTAGCCGACGGCAAGTCACTTCCGGTCAGCGTTAGCTAGCGGCTAGCTAACAGTTTGCAAGTTAGCACAGTCAATTTTGCGACGATCGGCTTATTCTATACCGATCGCCTAAACATACACCACAAAGTCACTCGGCTGCACAAGCAATATCCACAGATACTCCCACCGATGGCTTGATCGATCCAGTAGCGTCGTAGATGGGCCGGGCGCTCCTCTCGCTGGTCTCAGCGTTGGCTTGGGATGCTCCGCCTGGTCCGCCTCGGCGCTAGCTTGCGACGCTCGCCTGTGTTGACACCGTCCTTCCACCGCTTCTCCTTCACGGGGACTGGCTTAGTGTCGATTACTGTACGGTTTTTACTGCACCAACTACTTTGACACAATAATCTCCCTCCGCACGGGGTGCGTTCTTGACTGGATGACGGTGAATTACTCAAGCAAACTCGATACTGTCTTTTACCGTTTCTTTCACACACACATTCATTCATACAGGCTATATGCTATGCTACACTGTGTACAGTAAACCAGTTCGGTTGCCAGCAGGTAATCGACTGTAAAACACAAATACACAGACAACAGCAACATTAACGACATGGTATAGGTATCGAGTGTATAAGACACATATTCGAGCACGTTAATGGTAGCAACATACAGGTAATAATATTATTTATCACAGCTTTTCTCTTACCAGCTCCGCATACCACTCAGAACGACAACGAAATCACATATGAGGATCAGCCGGTCGACGCATGCGCAACAGAGGAAACCTGATGTACCATTAAACGTAAACAAAATACACACCCCACCGTTACACAGTATTAAATATGACTACACCATTAATCAAAATAATAACTTCTTATAAAAATATATTGCATCCCCTTACATTTTAGATTTACCACCCCATAAAAGAAACAGTAATTATAAACATAAGACTAATAAAGTGCGAGTGACCACTACTACCGCACGAGGCCACTATTCTACTTCAACACTTTACTTTTTCGACTTCTCAAATAGCAGAAAACAACACAATGAGAGAGGCTCAATGCAGCTCAATGGCTATTGTTGTCATTAAATGATAACCCTTTATTTAGTCATCTGTTTGTCCATACTATTCACTTATGGCTTTTTAATGTAACTTGATCCATTTGCATTTTCATCTTATTATAATTGTTCTATGCTTGTTACTTGTTTTCCCTTATACCACTGCAGTGGGTTGCACCAGCTGTGCGTAAGTTGAAACGTAAGCTAGTTTGAACGTAAAGTCTCACTAAGTCCGTGTTTACGCACTACTAAAAATATTTGGGTTGCACCAAGTGAAATAGTTACAACGTAGGCATAAGTTAGAACTTAAAATTTACACCTACGTCTTACTAGGTGTAAAGTCCTCCGTAAAATAGCAGTTGGCACGGATTGCAACTTGGCACAAGAGTACCCAGCTGGCACGGGACGTCAGTTTAACGTCATATCGACGTTGGACTCCAACGTTGAACTGACGTTGGATTTTGGTTGAGAATGAAAATCGGGTTGACGTCAAAACACAACGTTGGCAAGACATCAGCGTCCAACGTTAGATAGACATCAGCCTCTGACGTTGGTTAGACATCAGCATCCAACATTGGATAGATGTGGAATTTTGGTTGGGAATGAAAATCGGGTTGACATCAAATCCCAACGTTGGGCAGACATCAGCCCCCAACGTTGTATAGACGTCAGTCTCCAACGTTGGATAGATGTAGGATTTTGGTTTAGAATGAAAATCTGGTTGACGTCAAAACCCAACGTTGGCAAGACATCAGCCTCCAACGTTGGATAGACATCAGCCTCTGACGTTGGTTAGACATCAGCATCCAACGTTGGATATATGTAGAATTTTGGTTGGAAATGAAAATCGGGTTGACATCAAATCCCAACGTTGGGCAGACATCAGCCCCCAACGTTGTATAGACGTCAGCCTCCAACGTTGGATAGATGTAGAATTTTGGTTGAGAATGAAAATCTGGTTGACGTCAAAACCCAACGTTGGCAAGACATCAGCCTCCAACGTTGGATAGACATCAGCCTCTGACGTTGGTTAGACATCAGCATCCAACGTTGGATATATGTAGAATTTTGGTTGGAAATGAAAATCGGGTTGACATCAAATCCCAACGTTGGGCTGACATCAGCCCCCAACGTTGTATAGACATCAGCCTCCAACGTTGGATAGATGTAGAATTTTGGTTGAGAATGAAAATCTGGTTGACGTCAAAACCTAACGTTTGCAAGACATCAGCCTCCAACGTTGGATAGACATCAGCCTCTGACGTTGGTTAGACATCAGCATCCAACATTGGATAGATGTAGAATTTTGGTTGGAAATTAAAATCGGGTTGACATCAAATCCCAACGTTGGGCAGACATCAGCCCCGAACGTTGTATAAACATCAGCCTCCAACGTTGGATAGATGTAGAAGTTTGGTTGAGAATGAAAATTGGGTTGATGTCAAAACCCAACTTTGGGCTGACATCAGCCTCCAACGTTGGCTAGACATCAGCCTCCAACGTTGGATAGACAGCCTCAAACATTGGATAGACATAGAATTTTGGTTGGGGTTGACGTCAAAACCCCATGTTGAGTAGACATCAACCTCCAACGTTGGCCAGGCATCAGCCTCCAACGTTATATAGACACAGAATTTTGGTTGGGGTTGACATCAAAACCCAACGTTGGCTAGACATCAGCCTCCAACGTTGGCTAGGCATCAGCCTCCAATGTTGGCTAGACATGGGTAGAAATTTAAATCTGGTTGATGTCAAAACTTTCGTATCACAAAAAGAAAAAAATCAACATTGAATACAGAATTTTAGAAAACAGGATTTATTTTCAGAACGTAAGAAATTAGATTATCACATTAAAGGTACATTCAGCAATGTTTTTGTGTTAAAATAAGTGTTAAATGGCTCTATATTCTGACAGCAATCACTGAAATCGAGTGTTTGATCAGTGACTTAAACCCCCAACTTCGCTGTCCTCTATGTCTCTCCTGTAGTCCTGCATGCAGGGCGGACGTATCTCTGCAACTGTAACTCGTAGAGACTCATGGATGGATTTGGGGTGAGAAAATATATTATAGTCCTTTATAGGCATCTCGATCTGACCTTCCGTTTCCGAGAAAATGTCAACTTTTGTCTGATTGGATAGTTTGAGGTCAGTGCCAATTTGTATCGGCCACCACTGCCTGGATCCAGGAGAAGTGCAGAGAACATAAGCAGGACCTGTATATGGCTTTCATTGATCTCTCGAAGGCATTCGACACAGTAAATCAAAAGCTACTCTGGGACCTACTCAGTCGATTTGGAGTCCCACCCAAATTCCTCTCCATTCTAAAGCTATTTCATGACGGCATGCAAGCCCACGTTCAAATAAGTGGACAACAGTCTGACCCTTCTACGTCAAAGTAGGAGTAAAACAAGGATGTGTCTTAGCCATCATCATCTTCAACATCTTCCTCACAGCAGTCACTCTCCTCTCCCATAAGCATTCAATTCCATCTGTCTTAGTTTGCCATAGTCTCTCCCCAGACTCAAATATTACGTTGAATCGCTGCGCTCCGTATACTACATAAGTGAGTCTGTGCCAGTTAACAGCCACTGCTGGTTTTGAAGGCGGGTTGAAATTGAATGAGTGACAGGTCGTAGCACCGATGAGAGAGCAAATGGGCTGCGCCTCCCGTGTTGTCTGATCGCAAAGTCGTTACTGATTGGAGAGGACTGAAGCCATCACTGGCATATGACTGGCCAAGTGAACGGTTCCCTCCCATAACCAGCCCTCTGAGGGAAAGTGTCCCAGACCCAGAGAGAGCTCTGCAGCATGCAGTAACCTAGTGTATCAGCGTAAGAACTCTCATGGGTCTGGCGTCGAGACTAAGTTTGCCATAACTTCTATGTACTGTATCAATTCAACAGAATTCAGATACAACAGAAAGTAGCTGGCCCCCAGGTATTTTCACATTATCAAATCTGGCCCCCATTCAAAAGGGTTTGGACAGCCTTGCCATGTATAGTCTCATATCACAATATTGATATAAAATCGATATATTGCCCACCCTTAATATTGAGTGCCAGAATCAACCTCCCAATGATGCAATTTGTAGAAAAACATTGGATTTCATTTATCAATCACTGCTTTCAATGTCTTTCTGATGTAAATGTTTTATTTTTACAACCAGATCACCCTATTAAATAAACAGCGTCATGACTCAATAATGTTACTTGGCAGAGGGTCGCTCGTACTGAGCACATTTCCTCGTCAAACTGACGGTGAAAAATGTTTGCTCGTCACAAAATAAAAAACTTATTTGAGGGAATGTAATTAGGTTATCGATCACATTCGCTAACCTGTTGCTCTTTTAAGTCGGGATGTTTGTCGGCGTTTGGTCAGCTCCCTTCGCCAGTTCGCCTCCGCACTTTTAAACATTGTTTACTGACGGGCTATGTAGTGTCAGTCCCTGTCACTGTCAGCAATGTAACGTAAGCAAAATAATCCCATATTTCGCTCTGTCCATGTCCAAGACAAGACCGTATGGGCTCACAGCAGCCATGTTTGTTGTGTTGAAGCTCTGAATGAGTGAAAGAGAGGAGGGGGGGGGGACGCCCACGACAGGGAGTTAAAGCAGAGCACCACTTGGAGCACTCTTCGCACACCCCCACATGGACACAATGTCACATGCTTGTAACATAAAATTATTTCTTTTAAAAGCACGCAAATTATTTTTAACTCAGCGTAAATGAACATCATGATTGAGAACATATATATTCACATCGAAAAAATAACACATTTAAAAGGTCTTGAATGTGAAATGGCAGAACATGACTGTTACAACACAGAACTGAAGCTCAGACAACAATTGACAAGGTTTTAAGACATTTCTACAGTGATGGCAGACCAATATATATTTTTCCTCCAAAAAAAGAACACTCATGAAGGCCTTCCATTTGCCTGTCCCTCACTCTCTCACACTCACCTCACTCATGAAGGCCTTCCATTCGCCCATAGGCTTTTTGTAGGAAGGGGTTGAATGTCCATCACGGATGGCATCATGGTGGATCTCAGCTTGCAGTACTGAGAGCACTGTTGAGTCACACTTGGAGTAAGTGAGGTGTAGGACATAATAATATGCCATCGGGTAGACAAGTCCCTCTTTCAACCGATCTCTTTCGAAGGTCGCCACTGGCATGCTCCCATGGCGATCATGCAGTTTTCCTCACTGATGACCACAACTGGAGATGATAGAGGTTGTTGGCGCAGGAAACCGTTTGGGTCTTCTGAAACCTAGATGACAAAAGTCAATGTAAAAGATTAGAAAACTACCAATTAGAAAAACCATCACAGTTAAAACAATCATTATACATCAAATCGGAGAAAAAGATTTTGTATAATTTTTTTGCTGACCAGATACTGAAACCAAGTTTCAATAAAGCGACTCTTAAAACAAAAATCACAGTGTGAACACTTCTCCTTATGTCATTGTGAAAATGACAAAGTACAAAACATAATGTAGGCATGCAGTATCCAATATACTGCACAAGTCTCACCGTAAAGACATGGAACTGGGCCTCGCTGCTTAAAGCTGGAGTGCATAACATAAACGAATGTTTATGTTATGCACATATTCAGCTATTGCAAAACGACTTCACACAATGCTGATTAAGCCTATCTGCACCACATAACTCTCTCTGTGCATTTCTCAGTATACCTGAGTTTTCTACCTGTCGGGCACGACTGTGTCGGATTGAAAACTCTGGTATATTGAGAAATACAGCATTGTGGGAACTTGTTTGGCAATGCCTTGAACGTAATGGACATTTGTTTATATAAACAAATTGTAAATGTACTCACTCCAGCAATTGTAAATGTACTCACTCCAGCTTTAAAGAGAAAGCCACAGAAACACAACCCCATAAGAGACTACTTTCCCGGACATTTCCTGTTTTATCAGGAAAGTAGCTCCGGCTATCTATTTGCTTCGAAAATAAAATGTACAATGTCTCGTAATGTTATTACCTAGGTTATCCTACAAGTAGTCATGGCTAAGAAGTAGGGCTGAACGATTAATCGAATTTAAATCGAAACCGAGATTTGAAACAACGCAATTAGATTAATCGCAAAGGCTTCGATTTAACATGTGACATGACTGCATGTAGGTACACGTTACGTGACGTCGTTACGCAGCAGCAGCACGCCGTAGTAGACGGACGTATGTTTACGCAGCAGCACCAGCATCAAACGTGCCTGGATGGAGGAGGAGAAACCTAGCTGCAGCCCCATGGCTGCAGCAGTCTGCAGAATATAGCTAGCGAGCCGATTAGCGAACTTTACAAAAGTTGACACATTATTCACTCTGACTGGATTTTTAATAGTGCGCCACTGACTGGATTCTCTACAATGGAAGGGCAGCTATCTAACAAGACTCGGAAGTGTAATAGCTTCAGCCGAACAAGAACAAGAAGCGGCCGCCGGATGATTTAGCACCGAAGAAAGGCTGGAACTACTTTGGATTTAGAGCATCGGTTAGTTAGACAGTGTTAAGCAAGCGCGGTGCCGACAACGCTTCAAACGTCATAAAAGCTATGGAAATCAACAGATGGACCAGACTCCAGTGCTTCACCACAGACTACACCTCGCCATCGGTACGTTATTTAGCCTAGCAGCTAGGGCTAGCAACGTAGCAAGTTAACTTTACTAACGCTAGCTCTCTCCCTAAGGAGATAGCTCATTTAGCTAGTAAAGTTAGCTTGCTAGCCCTAACTGGCTAGCTCACGTTACATGTCCTCTTCCCCTCTCACTTAACATTATCAGTCTGACTCTGCCTGAATGCAGTAGGCTACTTGTATTGTAACGTTAGCTTGGTAAGCCCAGGCCCGCTCCAACCCATTACGCAGAGTACGCAGACTGCGTAGGGCATCACGTGACTGAGGGCACCAAAAAAAAATTTTTTTTTTTTTTTTTTTTGGTGCCCTCAGTCAGGCCACTCACTGAACAGCAGGCCAGGCGCCGCCTACTGGTTTACTAGTGGTTTTATTACTTTATTCAGGGTGCATCTCATTGTAAAATTGGACTCGGCCCAAATTGGGCTTCAAGCGGCCCAAATCTGGCTTCAACCGGCCCAAATCTGGCTTCAACTGGCCCAAATCTGGCTTCAACTGGCCCAAATCGGGCTTCAGACGGTCCAAATCTGGCTTCAAACAGCCCAAATCTGGCTTCAAACGGCCCAAATTGGGCTTCAAACAGCCCAAATTTTTCGCCGCCGCCCTTCGGACGCCGGCACGCACGTCGGCCTGTATCGGCCTGGCCTGCTTGGTATCTAATGCCCGGCCTGAATTATGATCCCAGTCCGCCCCTGCTTGCATGTACAGTTTAACAATCACTTGTTTGCTGACATGTACAGTAATTCTAACAATTGTTTGTTTCCCACATGTAATGAAATGTGAGATACACTAGTATCGTTCATAATTAATGATTTTGCAGTCTTTCGTTTGACAGTTATTGAAAGTTTTACGGGGGGGGGGGGGGGGGCACCACAGAACAATTACGCTTAGGGCACCCAAATGGCCAGGATCGGCCCTGGGTAAGCCTACAGTAATGTCTAAATGCCCCTCTTCACCTCCCCCAATATATTATATAGCCAATATATTGTCAGTCTGGGAAATGGAATGATTCTGTAGTAGCTAATGTCCTCTCTCCCAGCGTTCTGCTCTCTCCCTCCCCATCTCTCCTCCCTACTTTCTCTCCCTCCTACATCATCTATAATTAGTTCCAATCTTAAAAATGCAATACAGCCATGTAGTACTTATAGAATAATTTGGTTAATTATTTTGTTTTTCAGAAAAGTTGCGAACAAGCTACATAAGTGCAGAGAATGTCCCACAAATCAAGGCCCGGGTGAAGAGAGAGATGGAACAAGTGCAGGTGGCACTAAAGGTAACTTGCATTAATTCTCTCCTCTCCCACTCCTCTCTCCTTATCCTCCCCCTCTCTCCCCTGGCTTTCCTTGCAAAATAGGGCTTCACTGAAACACTGCGTGTGTATATAGCCTGCCCTGTGCCCCGTATTTGATGTGTGAATGAATGTGTGTGCTGTGAATTGCATTAATGTGAAACTTAACAGTTGTGTCTGTGTTTTGCAGGAGAAGAGGGCTGCCATCACCCCCAGATGCTGCTGCTGTGCCTCAAAGTGCAGCACAGGAAGGAGCCAGGCCATCGGCTGCAAAAAAGGCCAAGCGATCCTTGGGCAGTTACTTCAAGAGCTGCAGCGATGCTGGTGCTTTTTGTTTTGTTTGTATTGTTAAAGACTGAGACACAGAGAGAATTGCAGCTGTTGTTTAAAAGCAAATAAATGTTGCTGGAAGGAATTCTTATCCAAGTTCTCATCCTTGCATTATAATATAGAGCAGTTTGTTGATTGTGATGTTTGAATGTGGTAGGCAAATGCTCCATTGTGTTTTACATTTATTACAGTTAATATTGCACTGAAACTTGATTAAAAAAAAAATCGAAATTAAATCGAAATCGCAATATCGGTCAGAAAAATCGCAATTAGATTTTTTACCCAAATCGTTCAGCCCTACTAAGAAGCACTTTTACATTTGCAAGTGTTTTTTTATACTTTCATATTATAGACCAGAAATAGATTTTTTGCTAATAAGCATTTCCATTTTCCATGCTTCCATTTTAGAAATGGAAGCATTTTTTTCTCCTTATGCATAAAATGCGTAGTGAAACCATGACCCAAAAACAAAAGGTATGTGGACTGTGGGCTAATGTATTGTTGCAATATTGCATACAGAGTATTAAAAAATACATACATGTTTCATCACTGCTATCCTGGCGTTGCTCTGCGGTGCTCATTGCAGGTGACTGGCATTGCTGGTTTCAGATCGGCATGGCACTTGGGTGCTGGCTGCAGGTTACATCAGAAGAAAAAAGTATTGGGAAATATTAGGTTTCCAAACACTTACAAATGAATGGAATACTAAGATCCCTGGACAGACACTAAAGCTGTTGCGTGGCCTAACGTTTTCATCCAAAGACTCACAGATGCATACAGTATATTAAATGCAATACCACATACATGTTATCACTGTGATCTTGGTGTTGCACTGGGGTGCTGGTGCTTCCTGCAGGGGGCTGGTGTTGCACTGACGTGCTCCCTGCACTGACCCTTTTGTCTCACATCACAAGGTGCCATACAGCCTCAGGAAGTTTTCAGGACCGGGAAAAAGATTGTTGATTTCATCCCGGGAGAGTGAGTGCAGCAAGTCTTCTCCAACATTAGTAGCTGGAACAGAAGTTACAGTTAGGGGCAAGAAGACACTGAGCTTATCACTGAATTAATTCAGCCTTGTGTACATAACAGTTGAGGATATTCCACTATCTTTTTTTTTTTTAATTGTGACATTTCCTCTTTCCTGTACAATTGCCAGTGTTCTGAGATTTTGCTCACTCTTGCTACAGCAGACCTGCCAACCTTGGAAAATGATTTTTAGTGCCACACAGCATGTGTTTTGGCCTTGTGCTTAGTTCACATGCTTTCGCACTACAGTGCACATAACATCACTGTCAATGTGACAGTGTTAGCCAGATGGCTAATTTCCAACTGTTGTCCCTTGGCCAGAACTTAAGTTAGCCATTACTCAGTCAAAAGTTTGAGTACACTTGCTTAAACCATTGTCGTTTCATGATATATTTCAATTTGTGTGCTTACACCAGCTCAGTGGCCTTGTGGTTTGAGTGTCCGCCCTGAGACTGGGAGGTTGTGAGTTCGATCCCCGGCCGAGTCATACCAAAGACTATAAAAATGGGACCCATTTGCCTGCCTGCTTGGCACTCAGCATCAAAGCGTTGGAATTGGGGGGTTAGATCACCATATGATTCCCGAGCGCGGTGCTGCTGCCGCTCACCGCTCCCCCAGGGGATGGGTCAAATGCGGAGAACAAATTTCGCACACTCAGGTGTGTGACAATCAGTGGGACTTTACCTTTACTTTACTTTACACAAGCGGATAACCATAAGTGAAATGCAAGTAAACGTATGTTGTGATGTCAATTCTGAATAAAGTAGTTAAGTTAGTAGTAGTTAATAGTTAACACAATTGGAGAACATAGAAAAAATACTATATTGATCATAGTTTCACTGTTATCCATCTAACCATAGCAAAAAAATCTGTTGCTCATTCTGATCTCTTGAGACTAACTAGAGCCTCCTTATTTTTTAATCATTCTGTGCTCATTTATTTCTTGCTCCTAAAGCTGTGTTCACACCGAGATATTTATTTTTCTCTCTGTCGCTTGATTCAACCCTATGGAATCACTCTGTCGCTCTGTTTAAATCGCTCGTCAACAGGCACAATAATTGACGGACATCTGGGGGCTATAACGTTACGCAATGTCATGATATTTGTCCACTACGAGCCACTGTAGTTGTTTACAAGCTAAGCCTATCAGCGTGCTCCTAACGTGAGCTAGTACAGACTTCATTTCGGCTATGTTCACACAGCAAACATTAGTGCTTGAATCTGACTTGTTGCTCACATCTGATTTTTTGTGTGGCTGTTCACACAGACTTTTTAAAAGTGGCCCATATCAGACTCCAGTGTGAACAGGTCGCGGACCTGAAGTGACCCGCATGTGCAGCACACTGCTGTTCTACATAAACCCAGAAGAAGACAGCAGTAAACATGGCGGTAGCTGACGATGTTGTTTCATCTGTTGTTTACGGTTCAATTTACAAGTTATTGTGCAGTGGAAGACAGGGAATATAGTTAAGTTAAGTTATCCTTTATTTATCCCCTTGGGGAAATCCATCCTCTGCATTTGACCCATCCTCTACTAGGAACCTTCCTAGAACTAGGAGCAGTGGGCAGCCACTGTGCAGCGCCCGGGGACCAACTCCAGTTATTTTGCCAGTACCTTGGTCAGGGGCACTGACAGCCAGGAGTATTAACCCTAACATACATGTCTTTCTTTGATGGTGGGAGGAAACCGGAGCACCCGGAGAAAACCCACACGGACACGGGGAGAACATGCAAACTCCACACAGAAAGGACCTGGGACGGACCGGGGTTCGAACCCGGGACCTTCTTGCTGTGAGGCAACAGTGTTAACCACTGAGCCACCGTGCCGTCATATAGGTGCAGATGATAGCGAGGAAGAGGAGAAAGAGAGCCTTTAGATTTTTTTTTAATAATGGCTTTCTGTGGAGCAATAGCTGCTACTTCTTGCTAATACTTATGAGGTCTAAAACCTCACTGTTCCTCCACTGATTACCTCCCTCGCAGCTGTCCTCCATGTTTGTAATCACAATCTGGTCCTCCCTCCTCCCGCCAGTGCAGAATAGTGACGAATGTCGCTCTGGAATGACGTAAAAGTCACATTGAAGCATTAAGTCAGATATGGGCAAGATGTCTGTTCACACCGGAGTCACATTCCAAAACATCAGATTCGAATCTGATGTTTTTCCACATTTGAAAGTAGCCCAGGTCGTCTTTAAAAAAGTAACTTTCAATGTGACTTGTACTGTTCACACAGTCATAAAAAAGACTGACCTGAGTCACTTAGGTGGGAAAAGATTAGATTCAAGCACTAAGGCTGGCTGTGTGAACGTAGCCTTCATGTCAGCTGTCAATGCGGTTTGTTGCCACACAATAACCAGCGGTTTGTTCCAAGCCAGTGTGATATTTGACACACTCTCACACGGCAGCCAATCAGCGTTGAACAGGGAGCGACTGATGCCAGCGTAATTTAGCTCGAGCTGGGATATTTCATCCCGGGCGGAGAGCGTATTTTCGATGCCAGCGAAAAACTTTAATAGGTCGGTGTGAACGCAGCTTTAGGGTCCCTTAGGAGCAATAATCTTTTTAGTTTAGGGGTTAGGATCGATTTTTTTAATGACTTGGCTCTCTCAGACAGCTTCTTTGACATGTTTTTCAAAGTGAAAACCAAGTTGTCAGGTGACGTAAGGATCCCACGCGAGAACGACCCACCCCCCTCTCAAAAGACCCAAATCGAAAATGGAATAATTTCTCTAGTTTTATTTTACAAGTATGAAATAATTTAGCTTACTACAATAATGATGTCTACTTTCTAGTGATGCGCGGGTCAGGTTTTTTTAAGGCCCGCCCCAACCCAACCCGTCATCGGAGCCAGCCCGCCCCGGCCGCCCCGTTAAAATATCTGAAAATTCCGAACCCAGCCCAACCCAGCAGCCCGCAACGGCCAATTTAATGTAATATGTCTCCGGACGCAGGAGGAGCACAGCAGAGCTTCCAAGGTGTGCAAAGCAGCTAATAACTCTGTCTCTCTCCCCCCTCTCTCTCTCTCACACAGACACACACACACACACAGACACTCACATGCTGCCCTGCGCGACAACAGTTGTAGCCTAGGCCTGCTCTGGATGAGTTGCGCTGCTGCTTTCATGTCGGTCTTTCTTCAATTAATCCATGGTCTTCAGATAGCACGACCGACTACGCTTCCCCAAAGTGCGGATGGCGTGACCGCGCAGTGTTTCAAATGGAGGTAGCAGGTATAGAGGTAGGCACTAGGCAGGCTACAGAAACAGTTCTTATTCTTCCCCATTTCTTTTAATTACCTCATGCGCTCTCAATTGTTGCAGTAGTAGGCTAAACGTAGTAGTGCAGCAGGTGCGCACACGGCTTGCAGATACGGCCAGACTCGCTGTCTGATTTCTTTTAATTACCTCATGCGCACTCAATTGTTCACAGCCTACTCACGTTGCAGTAAAGTTGACAAATAGATCACAGTCGAGTCCACAACAGAAAATCTGCGGTGGCATTATATGGACACTTCAAATAATAATTACAGCGAATAATCCTTCCAAAGTGTTTGTTTTGAGAGCACATAGGCTACCTCATTGAAGCGTTTCTTTACTCCATGTAGGCTATAGAGAGTGCAGCAGGAGTCTGTCTGATTGTGTGTACCTACATGCGAGAGAGAGTTAACGTCTTTAAGGTTAATTACTCTGCGTGTTTCATTGCTCTAAATTATTTAATAATGTTGCTTTGTCACGTTCTGAGCCTGCCCCGCCCGCACCCGCGATATTTTCATAATTTGCCAACCCAGCCCGCCTGCGGGGCGGCCCAGCCCGCGGGACCCGGCGGGTTCTGGGTGACCCGCGCATCACTACCGGGCAGGCATCAAACAGCACAAGGAGGCACAGATCACCAGAAATGTCCATATCTGTGCAGATAAGCATGCAAAAGATTACTTGGATTAATGTTAATACAAAGGCCTATGTAATTTAATTGGCTTTTCATAACTCTCATTGTAGAATATCGCTATTCACAATGTCCCATCCGCGGTTCATGGCTCATTCCTGGCGGCATGACGGCAGCGCCTTTCTCCCCGGCTGGGAAGCAGCATAGTGAGCCAGCCAGGGACTGTAAGCTGGATTTACATTATATAGAGAGGCAAAGTGAACGTCACTTCCTGCCTTTCTCTCTGTACCAGCATCTGAAAAAATATGAATGGAGTGAACGGCGAGAGACGATACTTTTTTGATCCTGTTTGAATTGTGCCACGGGGTACAAATGTAATTTTGTGTCAATTTAAAAGATAACCATGCAAGTCAAGAAAGTCGCAGTTTGTGGTAAAACTGTGCCACTATAAGTTATAAAATCAGAAAGACTATGCACAACCAGTCGCATAAGTGACATCTCTCCTGCCAGTCCACGTTGTTGATGGTGTGACGTATTGTGAGACACGAGAGATGTAGTTGATTGACAAAACTAAACCTTACGTTTCAGTTTCAGAACAAACTGCGACTTTCTTGACTTGCAAAGTTATCTTTTAAATTGACAAATGTACATGTGTACCCCGTGGCAGAATTCAAACGGGATCAAAAAAGTATTGTCTCTCACCATTCACCCCCATTCATATTTTTCCAGATGCTCGTACCGAGAGAAAGGCAGGAAGTGACGTTCACTTTGGCTCTCTATAATGTGCCCGGCAGTAAGTACATCATGATACAGAAGTTAGATACACGCTTACAATGCCAGACTTCAAGCTGTCTATCACCGTGGAAGTAAAGAGATTGTATAACAACAATGAGCCAATCACATTCCCCTGCATCCACATTTAATCCAACAAGTTAATAATAATCCTGTAATTTGGAGTAGATTTTTTTTTAAATTGCTTGTACTGCATATCCAGTGTGAGATGCAGATGTTTTCTTACTTGGGTCCAGCATGGGCTGTTGTCCTCAGACTGGGCAGAAGAGGTGTGAGGAGTTGGAGTGGATGGCAGTGGACGTGTCCATTGGCTGGACAGAGGGGGAGGCAGATGCATCACTTGGTTGGCCCTGGAAGCAGACACAAGAGACAAGATAGCAGACAAGTGTGTTACCATACAATGACGCAGTGTAATGTTATGTGTGGTTGTATGCAGTCATAATGCCTTATTATAAATGGTTTTAACTTGACAACAAAAACATTCTAAATTGAACCCCAGCTCACTTCCTGTTGCATTAAAAAAATCATTAAAGTGGAGGACTGGCCATTCTGTGAAAACCGTCTATAGTAGTGTTGTGAGATAATGCGCCTTTGTCAATAGTGGTCATCAAACTTCTGTTGGTCATCCATGTGAACATGAAATGAAACACACCACACAACAGCTCTACCTGTATCTGCTGGGCTCCATCATGTTGAGACGAGAGGCAGGTTGAAGGTCCCCAGCCTGACTGTTCTCCGTTCCTCTGTGGTCCACTCTCAACTAGCATCACACAGCGTAGCATAAGGAAATTGGGGAAGTAGAGTGTTCAAAACGCTCTCCTACCCGTCTCCGACGTCCAATCGCGGATCCAAAGATATAATAATATTTCATGAAGTTTTACTTCCCAGGTGCACTGGATAGATACTAGATAGATCAGTTTTATTTCTGTCATGCACCATATTTGTGGTGCCTAGCCTGTATGTCCTTACAAGACACAAATCATTCAAGTTCAACACTTGATTTGATGATTTGATCAATGTGCTGCCGTATCCGTGTGACTGCAATGTTGTATGTTTGCTCAGACGCATGCACCATGATAGTGAGATCAAACACCCTGCTGTAAATTCAGCACAGGCTGTGGAAAGACTGCTTTTTAAAGGTTGTTTCATGCAGGAATATCATTAAAACCGCCGCCTAAACTACTGGCTTCCATAGGGATATTATTATATCTTTGGATCTGTGATTGGACGTCGGAGACTGGTAGCTAGGGCTGCACGATATTGGAAAAAACTGACATTGCGATATTCCCTGCCCCTGCGATATATATTGCGATATGAAAAAATACAGATTTTCACCAGATTACCAGAATAGCTCTATTTTAAAGAAAAGAATACTTCTAGAATGATTGGGATGATTTTGTAGAGTCCATCTGATTTTGGAGGGGAAATTAGGTATTTTAATGTTTCTCAACCACTGGGCTGTCGCCTATACTGTAGGCCTCAGAACGTCATCTATCAGGGTGCATACACATTTTGACCAATGGATTTCCATGACTTAGGCTACATACATGAAAAAGTGAGTAAGTTATGACATTCTACTTTAAAATGTCACTAGCCTACACTTCACTTAGTGTAATGCAGCCTTTAAAACCAGGGAAAGACAACATGTATGCTGTATCACCATATTACCATATCCAACATCTAAGACCATATAGTCTCATATCACAATATTGATATACAATTGATATATTGCCCACCCCTAATATTGAGTGCCAGAATCTACCTCCCAATGATGCTATTTGCAGAAAAACATTAGATTTCATTGATTATAATCACTGCTTTCAACTTCTTTCGTTCTTCTAACGTTTCAATAAATCAACAATGAAACACCCCTGCCACTTTACACACTTGGTCTGACCTCCCGGAAACCCCCTCCAGAAACGACCAAGTGGTACACTCCGCATCAAGGCTGGCAGTACAGAGAGACGAGGATTCACATGCAGCCGACCGGTGACAAACTATTCATTCGTGAAAAGTAATAAATATACATTTAATTGCCCAGATATGCCTCTTCTCTTTTTATTTTCACTGACATGTTTTGTGTAAATAAGTCGCTATGTATGTATGATTAACTCTACCGTAACGTTACTGCTATCATGTGATGCAACATCAGAGACTTGAAGGGGAGAGACAGCCACAGTGATAACACGGACAACTTATCAGTAATCAGCCTTCGTGTCATAAGTTGCGGTCTTGCTTTTTGGTGTTTCAAGAGTAAATATCTCCACTCCACGGACATGTTGAGTTACAGCAGCCAGCCTGCTGTATGCGAGTGCGCTGCAAACTGTGGACAAGTCCGCCTCCGCAACCACATCGTTTACAGACGGGCTACTGTCTGTCAGCAACGCAACATAAGCAAAAGATAATTCAATTGAGCTCTCTGTGCATGTTTGTTGTGTTGAAGCTAAGCACTAAATGAGTGAGTACAGTAGCGGGGCGTCTCTCTCCTTTGAGAGAGCCTGCATTTCACTCAGTAGCCTCCCCTAAAGTGAGAGTTTATCAAGCAACATGACGAGTTAATTTGCTTTTGACATCGCACGTCCTGCGATGTGACTATCGCGCATGCGCACATCGCAATGTCGATGTGTAAACGATATATCGTGCAGCCCTACTGGTAGCAGAGAGTTTTGAACACTTGACTCCCCAATTTCCTTATGCTATGCTGTGTGACGCGAGTTCAGAGTGGATCACAGAGGAACAGAGAACAGCGGAACATATGTGGCTAGACACACTGTAGCTGTTGGCAAAGATATGCAAAGGCATGACTTACATACAGGTTTCTCTGACATTTCTATAAAAGCGTCTCAGTCACTCTCTCATACAGTGAATTATGAATCATTCAAGCAAGTTTGTACTCAGAAGTCTAATAGATTTTACCTGAAGCATAGAGGCAGAGGGAGACAGATGAAATCCAGGTGGGGGAAAGCTGTGGATGGATTTCAGGGAGGACACTGCAGCAGCAGGTGGGAAACATCTTACAGGCTCCCAGTTATTTCCTGGTCTATAGAGTACAAACATCCTTGTCCTCAATCAATTTAATCAACCAAAATCTCATACTGTTTCATCATACTGCTTTCTTAGCTAACTTAACAAGAATACATTTACACATTAATACACAGCAATGTGTGCTGCTGAAGCTACCCACTACATTCTCATTTTGCATACAAACACTTTGATAGACACTGAGCTAATGAGCACATGTTGAGAAGTAAATCAGAAGACACAACTAAGTTGTGCTATCCATTACCCTGCACCAAATAAATTGAGTTTGGCCCAGAATTTCCATTTCTGCAAGCCATGCATTGTGAAGAGAACTCCTAGCTAGCAAGCGAACTAGTAACAACACACTTTAAACTAAAATAAGTCTAAACTCATTCAAATTAGCCGGACATGGTCTGAAAGTTAACTGGCAGGCTGTGGTACATCAGCCCAGTGTGTCCTGTACCTATAATCACGTTAGTAATGTAGGCTAACAGTAACAACAGTTGCAATCGTAGCCCATAACATTAGCGTTAGCTCAATGCTAACGTTAATGCTAACGCCATTAGCGTCACTTTGCGCGACTTAAAAACACAGATTTGGCTGGTCTAACCTCATTTGTTACTAGTAGTGGACTTACCTTTCCTGCTTACTTTAGTTGAATATACTGCTAATCCCATGAGACCATCCGATGAGAGCCAAAAAGTGAACATCTTCATGCTTTAACCCGCGCAGGAACTTCAAACTCAGGCCAGCTTCTTCTTCTTCTAGTAGTGTTTTATGGCGGTTGGCAAACAACTTATGGTGCATTACCGCCACCTTCTGAAATGGAGTGTGGATCAGAACGGACTTCTAAAACACTATCCTGACTATATTCTTCTATTTCGTCCAGTTTCCTCTAAAAAAAAATATATCCCTATACCCCACATTCCCTGAATTCAACTGCAATATTTATTTTAACTCCAGCTTGATTCGATTGCTCTCCAATCTGTTCTTGAGGATCTGTCTTTCCTGTTGGTAGTACAGACAATCAATCAGATTTTGATTTATGATTAGACCTCTGACTTCTTTTTTGTTATTAATTTTACTTATATTTGTGTTTGATCAAAATGTTGTAATTGCTCAGTCTTGATTTTGATATGACCAGAAATGACTAAATGTCAGACTTTATTATTATTATTATTATTATTATTATTATTATTATACTAATAATAATAATAATACTAATAATAATAATAATAGTAATCACAATAATAGCAATCATAACAATAATAATAACAATAATAATAACAATAACAATAATTATGTCAGTTGTTTCGGAGACTTCGCATCAACACCAGGGGCCGGCCAGCTCCCAGGGCACATTCTGGGCCTTCTGAGTCCATCACATGACATCCCTGAGTCCATCCATGACATCACAATGCTGCCCTGTGACATCATGACAGATGTGATGCCCCTGCCGACGATGTATGACATCAAGTAGAATGAGCTCTTCTTAACTATGCCACGAACACCACGCCCCATGCAGAGTGATTCAGGAGACGAAGCCAATAGCAGTCCGGAACAGGACGGGATAATTAGAAGTACTCAGAGATTATTAGACCGTGTCCTGGCAGACACACCCGTGTCAACGCAAGCTTCAAGACCTGAGCCAGGCCCTTGAGAGAGACAGCTGATGGTGGGAACTGGTCCCCCACGGCTGCCTTTAAAACCTCTACAACATCAGTAGTAGTATGTGGTTACTAAAATCCTTGAAGGTATAACATTACCAGAGCCTGCTTTATAAAAAAACTGGTATGATAACCCCTTATGCCATGGCCAGGAACACTGTATACACATTGCACATTTTAATTTATCTTTACTATAGCTACTGCATGGTTTCAAAACAAATGAGAGTGGTCCCTTAAAGGATTACAGTATCCCCAATAAAATATAATTAAAATTATAGCTGCTGCGCAGCAATGGGTTGTGGCTGGGCACGACCCTGACTGGATGCTTGGTGGTGGTTGTTATGTCTGATAACGTTATGTTACGGCCTGGTTGGCCTTGTTAACTTAGGTACATGTTACTGTGCCTTTAAGAGTTACTGCACCCGATGTACGGCATTGTTGTAAAAGCGTGGGTTTACGGCAGGGAAGTAAAGAGCATGAAACAAGCAACATGGTGTGATTATTTAGCCTATTTAGCGAGGATGGCTGACTTGATTTTGCCGCCGCCGCCACCTTTTTTACCCGTCCCCAGTGACCCAGCTGTTCCCTGGGATCGATGGCAGAGGTCGTTTGAGGATTATTTGCTGGCTTTGGGGCACTCGATTTGGAAGAGGATAGGAAGTGCGCGCTCCTCCGCCACTGCCTCGGCCAGGAGGGACAGCGGATCTTCGCCACACTCACGTTAACGGATGGCTCGTATGCTACAGCTACCGCGGCCCTAAAGTCTCACTTCAGCACGGGAAGGAGCCGACGCATGCACCGCTTTGAGTTTCGTCAGAGGGCTCAGAAGCCGGGTGAGATGGTCGCGCACTTTGTGTCTGCCTTGCGCGAGCTGGCTAGGCTTTGTGACTTTGGGGTTTTAGAGAATGGACTTATAGTGGACCAACTGATAGAGAAAACGTCCTGTAACCAGCTGAGAGAGAGGCTGTTACTGGAGCCAGACTCCATGACACTGGCGGATGCGTTAGTGATTGGGAAGCAGTTGGAAACGGCTCTATCGGAGGTGCGCAAGTTGGGCCGCGCTGTGCACGAGCCTGTGACGTCATTCGCCCCGTCAGTTCAGACTGTGGCTCAGGAGACGGCAGGGACCGCTGCTGCAGACGTGGTGAGTGACAGTTGGGATGTACAGAGAGTGGACAGAGGCCTTAGAGAGGGCGGGCCCAAGTGCTGTAATAACTGTGGCTCCTCTAGACATGCAACCAGAGATCAGTCATGCCCTGCTGTGGGCAAGCGCTGTCGTAACTGCAACATGATGAATCATTTTGCAAGCTGCTGTCGCTCCCCTCCTGCCCACTCAGATACAGCTGTTGTTCCAATCAACACAATACAGAGCCCACAGACCTCACTCAAGCATTGCACATGTCGTGTGGGTGGAGCAAGCGTACCGCTCCTGGTGGACACGGGGGCAAAAGTGTCAATACTGAACAAATGCACGTATGATTGACTCTTCAAACACATGCCTTTGGAAGCAGCAGGTAACGCTCTGTCGGGTTATGGCCACTCCCCCATCTCCACTTTGGGTGTGGCCCGCCTTCCTGTCAGATATGACCAACAATTTGCCCCTGACACCAAGTTCTACATCACACAGAGGGGAGCCAACATCATGGGTCTTGATCTGTTCCTCGCCCTGGGCTTTACTATGACTGATGCGAGGGGCCTGCATGTCCTGCAGGTCGCCATTTCCTGGCCCGACCGTTTCCCACATCTGTTTAAAGGGCTGGGCTGCATGTCTGGATTTGTTCACCGGCCTACTGTTGACCTGTCTGTCCGCCCCGTTATCCAGCCACTGCTGTGCATTCCCCTCGCCCTCCGTGATGCAGTGGAGGCGGAGCTACGCTGCCTGGTGGAGGGGGATGTCATTGAACCAATCAACGCATCACCGTGGGTGTCCAACTTGGTGATAGCCAAGAAACGGGGGGGCGGGCTGCGCCTCTGTGTCGACCTGACGGATGTAAACAAAGCCATCATCCCGGATAAGTACCCTCTACCCACGGCCGAGGAGCTTACTAGTCATTTCCACGGCTCCATTGTCTTCAGTAAGATGGATTTACGTCACGGCTACCTGCAGACTCGCCTGGCACCTGCCAGCATGAGCCTCACAGCGTTTGTCACGCACGTGGGGGTTTTCAGATATAAACGCATGGCGTTTGGACTGTCATCGGCCCCAAGTTGCTTTCAGAAGATGTCACTCATCCTGGCCGGAATCCAGGGGGTCTCCATCTACCTGGACGACGTAGTGGTACACGCACCCTCCACCGTGCTGCACGATGCTCGCCTGGAGCAGGTTTTTCAACGTTTTGAACAGCAGGGGGTCACACTTAATGCTGAAAAGTGCGTGTTTGGAGTTGCGGAGGTCGAGTTCCTCGGCTTCAGGCTCTCCAAGGACGGTATTGCCCCGATCATGTCCCACACTGAAGCCATTCTGTCCCTGCCAGACCCGCAGTCGCCATCCCATCTCTCCTCTTTCCTGGGGATGGCCACCTACTATCTGCGGTTCATACCACACTACTCTGACTCAACTGCCCCCCTGCGCCAGCTGCTCAGAAAGGATGCTGTGTGGGAGTGGACCCCTGCCTGCCATGAGGCCGTGCATGCCATCAAGCAGCAGCTTACGTCCCCACCCACATTGACGCATTTCAGTCTGAGCGCGCCCACCTTGGTCACCTGTGATGCTTCTGGGGTGGCGCTTGGTGCGGTGCTCTCCCAGGTCCAGGAGGGGGTGGAACGCCCTGTAGCTTTCGCCTCATGGGCACTCTCTCCGGCGGAGCAGAAGTACTCTGTGGGGGAGAGGGAGGCCCTGGCCTGTCTGTGGGCGTGCGAACGCTGGCACGTCTACCTGTACGGCAGGGCTTTCACCATCCGCACGGACCATCAGGCGCTGACGGCACTGCTGGCAACCCGGGGCTCGGGGCACAGGCCCATCAGACTGCTGAGGTGGGCTGATAGGCTGAATCAGTACAACTTCAGCCTTAAGTTTGTGCCGGGGCGTGCTAATACAGCGGCTGACCTCCTATCCAGAGCGGTCTCCGTGACGAAGGAGACGGGTGGGGTGACACCCGATTTGGAGGACGACGAAGACTGGGTCAACATTCTGCATGGGCCCCTCAGCACGGTAGTCACCCTGGCAGAGCTGCAGCAGGCCTCAGCTGAAGACGAGACTCTCAAAACCCTCCGGGCTTATGTCCAAGATGGCTGGCCTGCCACGGTGGACGACAATCTGCTTCCCTACCACCGGGTCCGTGATGAGCTCTCCTGCTGGGGGGCTGTGTGCCTCGCTCACGGCCACCGCACCATTGTACCGGAGACTCTGAGGGCCGGAATACTGCACATGGCGCACGAGGGGCATCTGGGGGTGGTCAAGGTGAAGCAACGTTGCAGAGATACAGTGTGGTGGCCCCATATAGACTCTGACATAGAGGAGCTGGTGCGTAACTGCGCCTGCTGCCTTCTGAGCGGGAAGACAGGCCAGCCGGCTACAGCACCCCTCACTCCAATCCCTTGGCCATCTGCACCATGGGAACATATCCAGGTTGACCTCTGTGGGGAGCTCCATGGGGCGCCCGCACATGCGCGCTACCTGCTGGTGGTGCATGACCTGCATTTGAAGTGGCCGGAGGCTGTCGAACTGAGCTCCATCACCACACACACAGTCATCGACCGCCTCACCAACCTGTTTGGGCGATGGGGCCTACCCAGTGTCATCACAACGGACAATGGGCCCCAATTTGCATCAGCAGAGTTATCAGAGTTCCTGGCACTGCGGTCCATCAGACACATCAGGACAGCAGTGTATCACCCGGAGTGTAATGGGGGGGTGGAAAGACTAAATAAAACCCTCAAAAATGGAATCCGAGCCTGCCTGGAGGAAGGGAAAACCTTCAGTGCCGCACTCAACCAAACTCTCCTGACCATCCGGGCATCCAAGCACTCCACCACGGGGGTGTCACCTGCACTGCTCATGATCGGGCGCGAGCTAAAGCAACCACTGGACTGTTTGAGAGCTGAGCCAGCTCCTGCACAAGAGAGGCCAGGGCTCCAGAAAGTCAGAGCCCGGGTCCAAGGTTCACAGGCCCAGATGAAAAGGAGGTTTGATGCCTCTCGCAGAGTACAGACCCCCACACTGTCTGCAGGGGACTGGGTCAGGATTAAACATCCCCACCGCCAGAACAAGCTGAAGTCATTCTGGTCTGAACCCCTCCAGGTGACTCAGCAGCTGTGTCTGGCCACGTACAGACTGGACAACGGGAGCCGCTGGCACGCAAACCGCCTGCACAGAGTCGCAGCTCCAACAGCACCTGCACCACCCCTGTCTGCAGCGACGGCGCTCGGCTGGCAGCCCAGACCAGGAGCAAATCGGGTGGGGGGTAACCTACCGCCACAGCCAGAGGCTGTTCCCCAGCCTGCGCGCCCTCAGAGAGTGAGGGTCCCGCCCGCCTGGCATGGAGACTATGTGACTGGGTGATAAGGGACACGGGGGGTTGTGGACTGAATGTTATGTTCTTTAAAAGGGGGGTGGGGGGAGAAAATGTTGTCTGATAACGTTATGTTACGGCCTGGTTGGCCTTGTTAACTTAGGTACATGTTACTGTGCCTTTAAGAGTTACTGCACCCGATGTACGGCATTGTTGTAAAAGCGTGGGTTTACGGCAGGGAAGTAAAGAGCATGAAACAAGCAACATGGTGTGATTATTTAGCCTCTACCTAAACATAATAGTGGTGTTTTATGGGACTGGATGCTTGCATGTAAAAACACACATTGCTTCCACTTATATAGGGTGAGCCAGGACGGACACACTGCTTCCACTTATATAGGGTGAGCCAGGAAGGATTTATGACATCACAATTGCTCGAGTGACATCACTGATGGCATCACAATTGCTCGAGTGACTGATGACATCACAAATACAACCTAATTACCCTAGGTAATTAGGGTAATTAAGATGCTGTTTAGGCAGTGCATTTTGATGCACTGTGGGCTCAATTTTTGACCAATCGAAAAGCTGTTTGATACTTTTGTGTAGGACAGTCTAACGATGCAGATGCTGACGTTTCGTGTCGTTTGAAGAAAAAATGTGGGTTAAAAGGGCGGAGCGCTACTTTGTTCAGAATACCTTTTTTATCATTATTATTATATATTATTAAGTAGCCCAGACAGCACACACCAACACCAAGTAGCCCAAATAGCAGCAACTTATGTTTGAATGTAAATCTGACTATAGTATATATTCATAATATATGTATAGATTGGCGGTGGGGGAAGACCCACGGACATCTGTGAAAGAACGGATGACAGCTCGGAAAGACGGCACGCAACAGTGTTAGGGCTGGCACCCTGAGGCACTGCGCAAGCTAGCTACAAGTACAAGACCAAGTGCAAAGAGCAGCTACAGCAACGCAAAGTACCTGATACTATCCAGAGAGTTATCTCTGGGTTTATTAGTACTGCTTGTTAGTCGGCGGAGGACCGGGGTCAGGAGTTAAACCACAGTGCCCTGGACCTCTTTGCTCAACCTGCTCAGAGCACAAGAAGAAGGGGTGCAAGATGGGTGTGGCTGACTAGAGCTCGCAGTTGGAGCCCTTCTACAGACGAAGATTAATCTTCGCAGCCCCACTCAGGCGAGGCGTACAGGCTGGGGGGGCGAAACGCTGGTGACCCTGAGATACCTGCTGAGGATGTAGAAGGGTTTCCAACGGTGTGAGTGCTCTGGCCACACTCTCACCAAGGAATACCGCCGTGGGGGCGGCATGTCGTAGCTCCTGCGGTTTCTGCTTGTGGCAAGGCATCTTTGATGTGAAGTGAACGTCGGGGGTGCTTTGCTGCGGGCGGGGTCCGTGGGGGCCGCAGTGTGTTGTCCTGCGGTTTACTTCACCCATAGAAATGAGGTGTTATGTCAAGTTTCAAGTCGTTTCATCCATTTTTGGTTGAATGGCGGCCATTTCATTTTGGCACGACTGTGTATGTTCCAGCGCCCGCAATCTTGAAACGAGAAAAGCGATTGGCACCAAACAACACAAATCTACTCATATGGGACCCATATACAACATATTAAAAGATTGGAGTGCTACCATGTTCAGAGAACGTTTTGCTAACATTGGACTCAGCGGCATAAGGGCTGTCAGGCCCCCAGGGCAGAGGTTGATCAAAGGAACTTTTTTTCCTGAAGGACTTGGGGAGTTTATTGTTTCATAATCATGTTTAGACACCAAAGACTTGTAATATACACATGAGCGTACCATCCCTCAGTAGAGTGACAGGCATGTGGGGTCAAAGTTCCAAGGTCACCGTGTGCACGTCCCACATTACCCAATGGAAAATATGGTCCCTGCACACCGGGAGGAAACCATGTGATTGATGTGGCTGAAGATTACCCTCAATAGACTTGTAGAAAAGGGTCCATAATGGCCCACCGTTAGGCCTGTTCTTGGGGCAGTCGATGCTCGCGAACCGGCGCGCCAATGACGTAATGACGATGACACTGCCGTGACATCATCAATGATGACGTCAGAGGTCACCTGTGAGGTCATCGGCGACGTCAGGCGGTCTAGGCTGACTGTGATGGCAGACGGGACTTTACGGGGTCACCGATGATGTCATAGCATAGAGTTCACCTGTGAGGTCATCGGCGATGTCAGACATAACATATATATATATACAAGGTGTTCTGTGACGCTGTATCCGGTATACTTACTTCTTATATACTTCTTTTCTACTTCATAATGTCTACCCTTACCACGACCAAATCCGAACCTGAGCTGAACCCTGGCTGTCTTACAACCAGCCAGGCCTGGTGACCGACTGCCTACAACCAGCCAGGTCACGAGTGGTATTCCTTCAACCGCATCCGAGGACCGACATCTCTGTGGTTCTGATCGACCACTGCCCGTGAGCCCTCAACTTCGATCCAGCACACTTCACGAGGCAAGCCCACAAGCTTCGCTACAAGACTAGATGCACAAGATGAGAGCCAATCAGGGTCGCTCAGAAGGCTGGGGAACAGCTAATTTGCCATAACATTGCAGCGGATGGAAAGAATGACTAAATTTTTTGCACGTGTGTTCAGCCGGAGGTCCTGAACTAGTGTAGCGAATATCGCCTCATTCCGTTAAGCCATGCCAAGATGAGATCCAATCAGGGTCGCTCAGAAGGCCGGGGAACAGCTAATTTGCCATAGCATTGCAACGGATGGATAGAATGACTAATTTTTTTGCACGTGTGTTCAGGGGGAGGTCCTGAACTAGTGTAGAGAATATCGCCTCATTCCGTTAAGCCATGCCAAGATGAGAGCCAATCAGGGTCGCTCAGAAGGCCGGGGAACAGCTAATTTGCCATAGCATTGCAACGGATAGATAGAATGACTAAATTTTTTGCACGTGTGTTCAGCTGGAGGTATTGAACTAGTGTAGCGAATATCGCCTCATTCCGTTAAGCCATGCCAAGATGAGAGCCAATCAGGGTCGCTCAGAAGGCCGGGGAACAGCTAATTTGCCATAACATTGCAGCGGATGGATAGAATGACTAAATTTTTTGCACGTGTGTTCAGCCGGAGGTCCTGAACTGGTGTAGCGAATATCGCTTCATTCCGTTAAGCCATGCCAAGATGAGAGCCAATCAGGGTCGCTCAGAAGGCCGGGGAAGAGCTAATTTGCCATAACATTGCAGCGGATGGAGAGTATGACTAAATTTTTTGCACGTGTGTTCAGCCTGAGGTCCTGAACTAGTGTAGCGAATATCGCCTCATTCCGTTAAGCCATGCCAAGATGAGAGCCAATCAGGGTCGCTCAGAAGGCCGGGGAACAGCTAATTTGCCATAACATTGCAGCGGATGGATAGAATGACTAAAATTTTTGCACGTGTGTTCAGCCGGAGGTCCTGAACTGGTGTAGCGAATATCGCTTCATTCCGTTAAGCCATGCCAAGATGAGAGCCAATCAGGGTCGCTCAGAAGACCGGGGAACAGCTAATTTGCCATAGCATTGCAACGGATGGATAGAATGACTAAATTCTTTGCACGTCTGTTCAGCCGGAGGTCCTGAACTACAATGATAACCTTAAATGGAAGTGGGCGAGGCCAAGGGGCGTCACCCCCCACCCTTCTGAGATCAATTTAGATAGTAAGTAGCCCTGGTGGCATGTGGGCGGGCTGTGTGTGGGCTAGAAGGCTGACACTTGGTGGTCGTAGAGTAGCAGGGGGTGCCACAAACATACCAAAAGATCAGCCTTCTAGCCCTCACCTCTCTTGAGAAACAGCCGTGTTCACCCTGCATATGTTGGTGTACACCGCGCATGCTTTATCATGTAATATGTAAAAGCTTATATCTCAAAAACGACTCAGGCTAGCAGGCAGTTCCACCTGTGCCTCCCGCCTCCCAAGACCAGAGGCAGGCGTGCGTCCCGGCCTCAGGGTTAGCACCCCGGAGGGCGCCACCCACTTCACCGGTGCCCGCACCCCGGCTCAACATTTCACCCGTGCCTCGCACCTCCCATGACCGGGGTCAGGTCAGCACGGCAGCTCCAGAGCCAACGACGTAATGATGATGACACCGCCGTGACATCAGCGATGATGATGTCAGAGTTCACCTGTGAGGTCATCAGCGATGGCAGACGGTCTAGGCTGACTGTGATGGCAGACGTGACTTTATGAGGTCACCGATGATGTCATACCTCCCCGGACGTTGTGACATCACCAACGGTGTCATACCCCGAATGTGGGGGGGTATAAAAAGGTGTTGTTCTGTTATGATATGCTTCTTGGTCCTATTCCCCTTTCTGCAATCTGTAAGCTCTATACGTGGCTTCTGCCTTGCTCCTATCTGCCTGATATTTCATTAAAGCCTGAAAAGACATCTCTGTGGTTCTAATCGACCACTGCCCGTGAGCCCTTACCTAAGATCCGGCAACTTCACACAAGGCAAGCACATAAACTTCCTTACAAACTGGTCCTTCGAGCCGGCGTGCGTACCGGCCTCAGGGTTAGCACCCCGGAGGGCGCCACCCACTTTCCCGGTGCCCGCACCCCGGCTCAACATTTCACCCGTGCCTCGCACCTCCCACGACCAGGGTCAGGTCAGCACGGCAGCCCCAGAGCCAATGACCCAAACTACGCAACCCCCGGTTCCACTGCCCAGACAAGGGCAACGGCCATTGCCAATGCCACCAACACCCGCACCCAGGACACATCCGCCAACAAAGGTCGCCGACCCTGAGCATGCAATAGAGTGCAACGGGCACGGCTCCGCCGAGCCCGCCACTGGGATACACCACACTCAGGTAGGCATGGCGAACGTTGGGACCAACAGCACGGGGCACAGTCAGCCGGCCGGCGTCAACCATTCCCACAAGATAGCCGGACACGACAGCTGGGACCCCCCCAGAGGGCGGGACCAGCCATCACGATTACCTATTCCCGGAATTCACCTCCTGGCCCTGCCCGGGCTCATGGAGACAACTCCAGCCAAGGCCTCTAGGGATGCCAAGAAGTCCGAGCAGAGGAAGCCAAGAACGGGCCCCAAGCCCGTTCCCCCAGAAAGAAGCGGCCACCCGGCTCCCCCTGACGGATCAAGCCACCCTGCTCCCCCAGGGGGAACCGGGGGGGGGGGGGGGGGGGGGGGCGACTACACTGGGAAACCTCCATGGGGAAACCGTCATGCCCTCCGTAAGGTCTGCAAAGTGGTGACCCAACATGGGGACCAGAGGCTGGACACATACGCCATAATGGACGACCGCTCAGAGTGGACCGTGCTCCTACACCCAGCAGCACAGCAGCTGGCCCTTACAGGCCAGCCAGAGGACATGCCTTTGCGGACGGTGAGGCAGGAGCCCCAGATGCTTCACAGGGCGGCCGTCTCCCTCATCGTCTCGCCGGCAATTTGCCCAGAGCAGACCTATCGCACGCAGAGAGCCTTTACAACACAACTTAAAATCAACTAAATATCAATGTCTAATGATATTAGAATTTAACATTGTGTGGACGTTAATGTTAAAACGTTTAACAAACGTTGGATTTTGGTTACTTAACAACACAACATAAAATCAACATAATCTCAACATCTCATGATGTTTGGATTTTACGTCATATTGACATTAACATTGGGATGTTTAGAAGACGTTGGATTTTAGTTATTTTATAACACAACTTAAAATCGACTAAATATCAACGTCTGATGATGTTAGAATTTAACGTTGTGTGGACGTTAATATTGCAATGTTTAACAGACGTAGGATTGTGGTTACTTAAAAACATATTTTAAAACCAACAAAATATAAACGTCTAATAATGTTGGGATTTTACGTTATATTGACGTTAATACTGGGACGTTTAGAAGACGTTGGATTTTAGTTTCTTTAAAACACAACTTAAAATCAACTATATATCAACGTCTAATGATGTTAGAATTTAACGTTATGTGGACGTTAATGTTAAAACATTTAACAAACGTTGGATTTTGGTTACTTAACAACACAGCTTAAAATCAACATAATCTCAACGTCTAATGATGTTGGGATTTTACGTTATATTGACATTTATATTGGGATGTTTAGAAGACGTTGGATTTTAGTTACTTTATAACACAACTTAAAATCGACTAAATATCAACGTCTGATGATGTTAGAATTTAACGTTGTGTGGACGGTAATATTACTACGTTTAACAGACGTTGGATTTCAGTTACTTTATAACACAACTTAAAATCGACTAAATATCAACGTCTGATGATGTTAGAATTTAACGTTGTGTGGACGTTAATATTGCAATGTTTAACAAACGTAGGATTTTGGTTACTTAAAAACATATCTTAAAACCAACAAAATATGAACGTCTAATGATGTTGGGATTTTACGTTATATTGACGTTAATACTGGGACGTTTAGAAGACGTTGGATTTTAGTTTCTTTAAAACACAACTTAAAATCAACTAAATATCAACGTCTAATGATGTTAGAATTTAACGTTATGTGGACGTTAATGTTAAAACGTTTAACAAACGTTGGATTTTGGTTACTTAAAAACACAACTTAAAATCAACATAATCTCAACGTCTAATGATGTTTGGATTTTACGTTATATTGACATTAATATTGGGATGTTTAGAAGACGTTGGATTTTAGTTACTTTATAACACAACTTAAAATCGACTAAATATCAACGTCTGATGATGTTCTAATTTAACGTTGTGTGGACGGTAATATTACAAAGTTTAACAGACGTTGGATTTTTGGTTACTTAAAATCACAACTTAAAACCATCAGAATTTCAACGTCTAATGATGTTGGGATTTTATGTTATATTGACGTTAATATTGGGACGTTTAGAAGACGTAGGATTTTAGTTTCTTTAAAACACAACTTAAAATCGACTAAATATCAACGTCTGATGATGTTCGAATTTAACGTTGTGTGGATGTTAATATTACAATGTTTAACAGACGTTGGATTTTGGTTAATTAAAGACACAACTTAAAACCAATAAAATATCAACGTCTAATGATGTTGGGATTTTACGTTATATTGACGTTAATATTGGAACGTTTAGAAGACGTTGGATTTTAGTTTCTTTATAACACAACTTAAAATCGACTAAATGTCAACGTCTGATGATGTTAGAATTTAACGTTGTGTGGACAGTAACATTACAACGTTTACCAGACGTTGGATTTTGGTTACTTAAAAACACAATGTAAAACCAACATAATATAAACGTCTAATGATGTTGGGTTTTTACGTTATATTGATGTTAATATTGGAACGTTTAAAGACGTAGGATTTCAGTTTCTTTAAAACACAACTTAAAATCGACTAAATATCCACGTCTGATGATGTTAGAATTTAACGTTGTGGGGACGTTAATATTACAACGTTTAACAGATGTTAGATTTTTGTTATTTAAAAACACAACTTAAAACCAACATAATATCAACGTCTAATGATGTTGGGATTTTACGTTATATTGACGTTAATATTGGGATGTTTAGAAAACGTTGGATTTTAGTTACTTTATAACACAACTTAAAATCAACATAATCTCAACGTCTAATGATGTTGGAATTTTACGTTATAATGACGTTAATATTGGGATGTTTAGAAGACGTTGGATTTTAGTTACTTTATAACATAACTAAAAATCGACTAAATATCCACGTCTGATGATGTTAGAATTTAACGTTGTGGGGACGTTAATATTACAACGTTTAACAGACGTTAGATTTTTGTTATTTAAAAACACAACTTAAAACCAACATATTATCAACGTCTAATGATGTTGGGATTTTACGTTATAATGACGTTAATATTGGGATGTTTAGAAGACGTTGGATTTTAGTTACTTTATAACATAACTTAAAATCGACTAAATATCAACGTCTGATGATGTTAGAATTTGACGTTGTGTGGATGTTAATATTACAACGTTTAACAGACGTTGGATTTTGGTTATTTAAAAACACAACTTGAAACCAACATAATATCAACGTCTAATGATGTTGGGATTTTACGTTATATTGACGTTAATATTGGGATGTTTAGAAGACGTTGGATTTTAGGTACTTTATAACACAACTTAAAATCAACATAATCTCAACGTCTAATGATGTTGGGATTTTACGTTATAATGACGTTAATATTGGGATGTTTAGAAGACGTTGGATTTTAGTTACTTTATAACACAACTTAAAATCGACTAAATATCAACGTCTGATGATGTTAGAATTTAACGTTGTGTGGATGTTAATATTACAACGTTTACCAGACGTTGGATTTTGGTTATTTAAAAACACAACTTAAAACCAACATAATATCAACGTCAGATGTCGTCAGTATTAACCGTCAACCTGACGTTGACATTAGACGTTGGACTGACATTGGATTATGGTCACGGACGTCACGACCTCCATCCAACCAAAGATCAACGTCTAATGACGTTGTGTGCCAGCTGGGTATTGGCACCGTGGCGCATCGTTGTTTTGCGTCCGCAACGCGCTCTCCGTGATCAATTGTTACAGTAATTACACCCTTTGATATTTATGACTCAGGCTTTTGTTGCCCACAAGCTGCAGCACTGCATACAAATTAAAATAACCGCAACAATTTAGCGAGGCAGGATGGTGGTAAATTAGCCTACAATAGCCTACTGATGAAGAGCTCACAGATAAACGTTAACAGTAATATGAACCTAAACGAACGTTACTCAATAACGTTCTCATTTGATTAGTGTTGATGAAATATTATGAAAGCACTAATTTGCGGTTTGCAACATGTCCTGTTTTCACTCCACTTACTTAAACAACGGTAAATAAACACCGTTTCCACCGTGCTTTTCACTGATTGGTCACAGATACTGTACACGTCATTTTCTGCGACACTATTTTGGCTAGTGTGAGGTTTAAGGACTACTAGTTAAGATGTATCTTACGTCTCCGTGGTGTAACTCAACAAAGACACAACTTTAGTGTCAAACTAACTAGTTTGAACGTAGCAGTTAGTGTGGACTTTACACCCTAACTTAAGACAGAACTTACGTTCAGCTGGTGCAACAGGCTGCTGGTCTTTGGTGTGCTTATTCTGTTGTGTGTAGGGGAGAGTGGGGTGAGTTGTGCCAGTGGGGAAGTTGTGCCACCCCTTGTATCTAGAAAACCATAGAAGAAATTGGTCATCTGACCACACATTTTTGAAGAGGCATCCATTTTACTCACTCTGCAAAGAAGGGAGGCAGATGGCACAAGAGCTAAGCACATTTAAGTTCAAAAAACTGTTTTTTGCCTCTCAAAGTAATTTTTTTATGATCAAGGTTTATTGATTGTTGTGTCTGAACAATTATAGACAAGCTTGAAAACATTTCACACATGTGTTAGTGTTTTAGTAAGCTACAATATGAGGCTATACTGTTAGCATGATATTAGCTCCAAACCAGCTATATGATACAAGTTTGTTAAAATGGTGGGGATGGGGTGATTTGTGCCAAAAGGCCTGGGTTAAGTTGTGCCAGTGCAGTTGCAGTTGATTTAGTGAAATTTTATTTAATTTTGTTCTTAAATGTTTAAATAGACCTTGTTGAAGAATATTGCAGTATTGGCAAGTGTAGCCTGGCTCTGTGATAGTTGATTTAGTTCATTTTGAACATAATTTTTATTTCTGAAAATGTTAAATATGTAGGTCAACTGCTGCTACCGTTTAGCCTTGTTTAACCCTGTTATAGTACACTGGACTTTAGTGTTATCTTTATTTTGTCTTGCTTTGATATAGCATTGCAGTATATGAGATGAAAATGTTCTGTTTTACTTCAGTAATCAATGGCACAATTTACCCCAACGTATTCTCTCCAAAGGCACAACTTACCCCGCACCGGGGGCAAGTTGTGCCAAGAGACCACTTTTTTAAGAATAGCCATATTTTTTTAACAGTTTATTTAAGATCCAAAGGGAGTGTTCCCAGTGGTGCACAACATCCTGAAATATATTTACATATTGTAGTTGGAGGCATTACTGTCATGCCCTCACTTTAAAGACACCTCAAGTAAAAAGTGGCACAACTCACCCCACTCTCCCCTATTGCATTATGTTGTTTTAATCATTAAAACAACATAATGCAACGTTACGTTCATTGCATTAATTACGTTCATTGCATTAAATTAATGCAATTAACGTCTTGGTCCAAGGCTAGGTGTTGATTATGCAGCTATAGTTAGCTGCTGTTGGTTTGATAAAGGAAGCAAAGACTGTTTAAACCATAGATGTGTAATGTTATTCGGATAGCTGCTATAGATGGTCTAACAGATAGCATAACGTTAGCAAGATTGTCAAGTATGAAGATATTAACGTTAGCGCGTAAGCTAACGTTAGCGTTAGCTAACGCGATGTAGTTGCTAATTTGATAGCATTCATGACAGCCAGCTACCGCTACCCATAACCAGAACTACTGTCTGCTGCAGCTTTATCTCCCGTGTCCAAATCAATTCCATCTGTTTATGTTACTCTTGCCAGGCCAGGCTCTAACTGGTTAGTAACAGCAACTCAACTCAGCCAGCCGACTGCGAGGCTCTGAGCAGAAGGGATTCTTCCGCAAACGCGTGCATCACATGGTTTATTTTCCATTGATGCCATTGGTTCCACTCAGTGTTGCCTTCAAATACCCCCCAAAAACGACACGTTATTCACAATAAGCATTGCTGTGCTAAGCTGCGGTCATGTTTCTGAGGGGTTTTGAACGCAACACTGAAAATATTTTTTATCGAAATTACAGCTCATAAATTTATCATCGTTATCGTGGCCGTTTTTTTTGTGAAAATTTTCGACATCGTTTTATCGCCCAGCCCTACTTGCACCTGCCTCGGGAAGATAGCAACATGGTTTTAGGCCCCGAAATGCGCTTTATGCCAAAGAGGCGTGGCGCAGTGCCAGAATAGGCCAGAATGGGCGTTTCGGCCTTATATACCGGCCTAACGATATCTTCCCCCCTGCCGTTAATTTAGCGCTTTGCGCCTTTGAAAACCAGGCCTTATTCAGTGCGCCGCGGATATTCCACGCACAGCTTCTCCTCTGCTGATCTCACACTTTCTCCCCCTCTCTCTCTCTCTCTCTTTCTCTCTCACTCCCTCTCTCTTGCGCTCAGACAGGCACAAAGACCGATGAAAAAAAAGTTGTTATACCATACATAGTAGAACAACATGACAGTTTTAACAAGATGACAGTTTTTATAACATGACAGTTTTGAGCCCCTGTCATTCAGAGGCTGTTGCATCCTCCTCCCTGTGCAGTGGGGGAGAAGAAAGCGACATCATTCTGCCCAAACAAATGTTCACCAAATCTCCCAGCATGCATTGAGGTTATTACATTTTGACAATAAATAGCAACCAAATGAGCCTAAATAGATAGAAAGGTAGATAGAAATGATGTTTAATGTTAACACAACATGCAATTGTAGAACATGACAATATTGGACCAAATAAAACATCGAAATCAAAACACAACCCTATGTGAACCATATATGTCATCCTGGGGCTATATATATCCCTCGCAGATTTAACGTGATTTAGATGAGTGACAGCGTAACGCGGTTATACTGTCATGTCCTACTGTGATGTCCGCTCCAACAAATTGGCCCTACTTCACATTTACGCAATGACTTTACATAATGTAGGCTATATTTATGTGCATCATCCTACCTGTGCAGCAGGGGAGAAGAAAAGGTAGCAAAACGATATCATTCTGGACAAACTTTCACCAATCTAATCTCATCATGACATAGGGATAGGCTATATTTTTCTAGCTGATGCGTTTAGAACATTCTTTTCACTTTGATCTTGCTATAGTGTAGCTCATCCTACCTGTGCAGCAGGGGAGAAGAAAAGGTAGCAAAACGATATCATTCTGGACAAACTTTCACCAATCTAATCTCATCATGACATAGGGATAGGCTATATTTTTCTAGCTGATGCGTTTAGAACATTCTTTTCACTTTGATCTTGCTATAGTGTAGCGTATTTACATGCTTGCAGTATTTAAAATGCAGTCAGATTGGTTTGAGAAGCATAATAATATGGAATATTATGAGACAGACGGGAATGAAACAGGGAGGGGGGAGGTCAGAGCGCTTCAGTCGGCTTTTCTGACCGGACTGGATCGCTCCGTGGAATTGGAGCTTAAAAGGGAAGCTTGTGATGCGTTTACTGCACTTCTCCAATGAGCAGGTAGTGCATAATTTTACGCTTAAAAGGCATGGTTATAATGCTTAAGGCCGCCTGTAGCGCTGACACCAAAATATCGAGTGCACTGGTCCACACCCACTACTCTGCGCTTCGCCTGGCACTAAGCTCAGTTTATAGGCCGATGCAACGATAGAGCCCACAGTGCCTCTAGGTATACACATACTTATACACATACATTAGTGATGGGTCATGATTTTCAAATGTATGTCAGCCACGCCAACAATGGTTTGTCACAGGAGAACAAGGTTCAGACCAGGGGTGGGCAACTGGCGGCCCGTGGGACACATGCGGCCCCCGACCTCACTCAGTGTGGCCTGTTTTTTGTGGACGCTTTTGATTAGGTTAGGTTAGACCGCCCAAATCTGTTTTTATTTTACTGTACATCCCAGAACATGGTGCTAATGGTGTTAGCATTGTCCATCCACATACTGTTTAATGTTAGCATTTGAGCTAACGCTATTGTAACAAACCAGAATGCACATTGCACATGCAACATTACTAATCTGATTAATATGACATATTTGGATGTACCCCATCAAATTGCTGTAGCGGGCTATTTTAAAGCTAGAGCAAAGTTTCTGGTGTCATCTGAATGGAAGAATTACTAAATTTGAATATGAAAATATAAATGTTGGTATCATAAACTTTGATTACCAGTCCTTTTCATCAAATTTGTAGCTATAATTGGGAGTGATGGTGTTACAGTAGGCTACTGGTGGAAGTGCACGGTCACAATCTGGCCCTCTGGTAGCGAGGAATTTTGTGTTGTTGCCCATACCTGGTTCAGACCTTCACCAATGCAGTGCGACTCTACCGCCAGGCTCATGGGCACTACAGCACCTTGGACATGACATGTGGCATACTGTCGCAGATACTGTCTAACCTGGTGATGGAGGGCCTTCTGCCCAAATTGAGGCAGCTCATCGCACTTGACTCAAAGGAAGATGCACGAGCGGCAGAGGAACTGGATGTTGATCAGTGATACTTTACTTACTTTACTTTATTTCATTTGGCAGACGCCTTTCTCCAAAGCGACGTACATACAGAAAATAACAAGCATAGATCATGTAACATACATAGTGGAAAGCAGAGATAATGAAAAAGATAAATAAAATAAAGAACCAAAAAACAAACAGACAGTCGAAGGTCCGTGGGCAGCATGTAATGGAGATGGAGAAGTAAGGTTAGGGGGGGTAAAATGGAGAAAAAAGAGATGAGTTTTTAGCCGATTGCGGAAGATGGGGAGAGATTCTGATGTCCTGACCAAGGGGGGGAGTTCGTTCCACCATTTGGGGGCGAGACAGGAAAAAAGATGAGCTTGAGAGCGGCCCTTGAGCCCGCGAAGCAAGGGGGGGGGAGACGGCTTGTGCTAGTGGAGGGGCGGAGGGAGGGTTGGAACGTGACCAAGGGTTGAAGGTATTGGGGGGCAGTTGAGTGGACAGCTCTGTATGTGAGGACAAGGGTTTTGAATTTGATGCGTGACAGGATGGGGAGCCAGTGGAGGTCATGGAGGAGAGGGGTGACCTGGGAGAATTTGGGTTGGTTGAATACAAGGCGGGCAGCAGAATTCTGGATGAGTTGAAGGGGTTGGATGGCAGAGGAGGGGAGACCGGCTAAAAGAACATTACAATAATCAAGACGAGATAAAACCATGGCCTGAACTAAAATTTGGGTTGCTTCTGAGGTTAAAAAAGGGTGGATCTTTCTGATGTTGAAGAGGGAGAATCTACAGGAACGTGCCGTTGCTGTAATGTGGGCAGAGAAGGATAGTTGGTTGTCAATGGTGATTCCGAGATTTTGGGCAGATTGAGAGGGGAGGACGGTGGTTTTGTCAATGGATAGGAACAGATCGGATAGGGGGGAGTCGTTGCAGGGGAAGAAGAGAAGTTCGGTTTTGTCTGGGTTGAGTTTGAGATGGTGAGAAGACATCCAGTTGCTAATATCTTTGAGGCAGGCAGAGATACGGGAAGAGATATGAGAGTCCGATGGGGGGAAGGAGAGATAGAGCTGTGTGTCGTCTGCGTAGGAGGCTTTGCTGGTGGACCCCAGGAAGAATAGTTGCAGCTTTGCTGTAGCTAATGGGGATCCAAATAAACTTGAAACTTGAGTGATAGGAGAACCCGTGAGAGGAAATGACGTGACCCAAAGATCTCATGTAGAGAAGAAAGACGAAAGGACCTAAGACAGAACCCTGGGGGACACCCGTGGTGAGAGTGCAGGGGTCCGAAAGAGTTCCTCTCCAGAGGACCTGAAAAGAGCGGTTAGATAAGTAAGAGGAGAACCAGGAAAGTGCAGAGCCGGTGATGCCAAGGTCGGATAGGGTGGACAGTAGAATTTGGTGGTTGATGGTATCAAAAACGGCGGACAGATCAAGAAGAATGAGGATGGAGGAAAGAGATTTGGCAGAGTGAAGGGCGGAGGTGACAGAGAGAAGAGCTGTTTCAGTGGAGTGTGCAGTTTGAAGCCAGATTGAAGGGGGTCGGAGAGGTTGTGAAGGGAGAGATAAGAAGATAATTGACCAGATACTGTGCGTTCGAGTGATTTGGAGATGAAGGAGAGGAGGGAGACGGGGCGGTAGTTGTTGATGGCGGAGGGGTCGAGGGACGGTTTCTTGAGAAGTTTTCACCCAGAAGGTGGAGGTTGGAGTCGCTGCTGGTGAGGATGATGCTGTCCCTGTGTACAGTGTACAGGTTGTGTCTCCATACTGATACGGTGTACAACCTGTTGCAGCACCAGGCCCAAACCCAGTACAAGGCTGTGGTGCAGTGAGGCGGGACATCCCATGATGCAGGCCTCAATATGAACAGACATGGACCAGATCATCACCACCAACGAGCATGTCACCAAGAAGAATGTGGTGAGCCACATGGAGAATATCAATATGTTGGCCTTCCACCTGGTGAAGATGCAGAGCTGCTACGAGAACGTGGAGCAGCTGAGCCTGGAGGGTCTGCAGCAGAGTTTCGAAGTCTCCAGCCCATCCATGTTCATCCAGAGGGCAAAGCTCATCATGAGAGAGCACTGTACACCTTTGAGTAGATAATTCACCAATGACTGGAGTGTCCGGGTTTCAGAGGGCTCTGTAAGACCATCCAGCGCTGCCAGAACCGATTCATCAAGAAATGTGACTATGACAGCAACATGGTGAGGAAGTGTTTGTTCCACGAGGCTCTCCTCCTGCAGATCTTCATCCAATACATGCTGAGCAACTCAGCCTGCACCTCACAGCTGCCGTGTGCAGGAGCTGATCTTTGGAGAACATTTTCAAGGAGGTGGTGCTTTTCCATCATGGTTGAAACGCGTTGCGTTTTCCTGCCGGTGTCTCTTATTATGTATGAAGTTGTACATTGTATGTAAACCCGAGGTTACCTGTGTACCAACACTTCTGGATTAAATTTATCATAAAAAAAGTTACCAGTAAGCTCCTTTTTTCACTTTTGCTTTTCCATCATGGTCATCATGATGACTGTGAAGGAGGCAGTGGCCCAGTGGAGACACAACCTGTACACTGTACACAGGGACAGCAGCATCCTCACCAGCAGCGACTCCAACCTCCACCTTCTGGGTGAAAACCCGTCCATTGACTGGGCCAGGAAGTACACAGAGCCCAGGAGGAGGTGGACAGAGTCAGGGAGGTGTCAGAGGGCGAGGAGTCCCAGAGGAGGAGGAGCATGAAGCAGGTGGTGCCCATGATCCAGGTGTAGGACTCCCGAGTTCTTCCTGGTGAATCGTGCAGGGTGGCGAGGAGAAAGGGGAGGATGAGAACAGCCAAGCCAGAGTGAGAACAGAACCAGCAATCCCATCAGTGGGTGAATGTGCTACAAGAAGCACACTAGAAAAAGTAGATGATGCCCTGCAGGGAGAGGAAAGCCAGCGGCAGAGGAGGAACTCCCACCCACCAACCAGGAGGCAGCTACAGAGATGTCGCCAGGGGGCGTGCCCGCACCACAGAGTCCCCCAGACGTCACGCTGGACTTCCCCCCACTGCTGCATGATGACAGCAGCTTCCAGTCCCCCACTGGTGAGGAGGTGGTGGAGGAAGAGGAGGAGGGGCGGTACCCTCCAGTATCGAGGCTCCGGCCACTAGCACATAGGCTCCACCCTCCAAGACAGCCCCCCCATGCAGGGGCGCCGATTTATGTCTGTGCCAGTGGGTGCCCATGCTTGCGCCCGTCGCCCGTCGCCCAACCCCCCCCCCCCCCTCCCCCCTAGCCGAGCCGACACAAACGTGATAAAGCTGCAGTGACGCAAACGCACACATTTCAGCACCATAGGAGATTTAACAGCGACCTACACACACACACACTTCACACACCACTCCAGTTCGACAGAATAGGAACAAGCGACCGAAGCACTGTAAACCACACACTCATTTCACTCACGAAGTACTTGGCCTCGGCGCGGCCGCGGTCGTAGTAGAAGTCCCAGTCGCACTGGCAATGGAAACTACGCTGGTTATTGTCGTCGGACTCGAATGTGCAACTGTGGTGGAACTGGAAGTCGTACTCGTCACGGTTGCACTGGTGGTGGTGGAAACCGCACTAGGTTTTGTGATCAAAAATCTCCTCATTTTGTTTTGGCTAGTTGTTGAGATACTGTCAGTCTATCACTCTCTGTCTGAGATACCGCTCAAGTGTCTTTACGTCACTACGTCAGCAGGGTCACGTAGAGTGCACTGACTCATGCAGCCAATCAGATTAACGGGCTATGTTTTGATCAACTCGTTTTGCAACCCGGGGCCGCCAGGCGGGTGGAGAGAGGATGCCTATCTGCCTGTGGCACAGTCAGATGGCATCTATCTCTCTCTCTCTCTCCCTTCATTTCCCGGTGGGTGCTCGGCTCTTTCCGTGGGTGCTCGGGCGACCCGGCACCCACGGTTTCGGCGCCCCTGCCCCCATGTGTTAATAGCTGGGCTGGGATAAGAAATTTGATGACTGCATGAGAGGCATATGTTAATTAAGTATACACATTAGATGCACTGGGTTATCCCACCAGTCACAATTGTTGCCGGCCATAAAAACTTACCTTTTCACCTACTTTTCCATGAAAATTAAAAAAAAAGATGATTGATTATTTCAAATGGTTACTAATGACACATGATTCGGATATTATAAGGAATGTGGGATTAAATGGGTTAAGAGAAGCCTTCAGCAGAATAGCATATATGTTGTATTAGATATATGATATATTATCAGCAATATATATAGATCCATCTTAATACTCTGTCTTGAGTATGATCTATATCTTCTATCTATATCTATATTTCTCTATCAATTGTTTAAAATGTTATCTTTATTCTGTAATTTGCTACTGTTGTGTCAGCTAGAATTAGCTAGACATATTTTCTGTGAAGCCCTCTGAGACATGCTTGTGAATTAGGGCTATATAAATAAACTTGACTTGACTTGACTTGACTTGATCTCCTATTCTGAATGTCCTATTACCTGATACTTATTTATGTATATATTTATTGTTATTTTTGTTTTTTTGTTTTTTTTGTTTTTTTTGTTTTTAGTTTTGTCACACTTGGTCTTATGCTGTTATGTTAAATGTTTTGTCTAATCGTGTTTATTGTATTGTATTCATGTAGGGACCCCCACAAAACAAATCTAATGAGATGACCTAAATTGGCAGTTTTGAGTTATGTTCAATATAATAAATCTGGAAGAATAAGTGCACAGTATGTTTTCTATCATTTAATCTAGTGATATGAGAGGTTACGGCATGATAGTATTTTTTAACAATTAACAACAATTAACAATCTCTATTTCTCATGTGTCCCCCCCCCCCCCTCCCCCAGGAAAAATGATTGCACATCCCTGATTTAGAGTGTGTGTATGGACATAATTTGACCTTAATTTGTAGTTCCGCCAATCGTTCCACCAAAATTTCTCTCTCTCTCTCTCTCTCTCTCTCTCTCTCTCTCTCTCTCTCTCTCTCCCTGCATCTGTCTGTCCCTCTCTCTCAGCAGATGCTGACATCACTGATGGCGGGGAGACTTCAGAAAACAGAGGAGCTTCCTCCAGTCGGCCACAGTCTGCTCCTCCTCAGCTTCCCTCTGACAGCAGTCAGACTAAAGGTAGAAGGAAGATATACAGTATAGAAAAATAGACTTGATGTCCACCAAATTACTAGGGTTATGTGTGAAATAAACTGCCATATTTTAATTTATTTTAGTTAGTTTTGCTCACAATACAGTTTGTTAGTTGTTTTTTGTAAAGCCTCACCTTTGTTTTTATTTCAGTAAACAAAAATGTTTTTAGATTTCGTTATTTTGTTTTCATTAACGATAATAAACTTGCACACTTGTAATGGAATATCTGAATATGAGAATTATCCACAGTCTGCTCTGCCTGATATCTGATATCACAACCTGTCTGTTCCACTATGTAATCAGGAAGCCTTTGTGCACAATAAGTGCATTTGTAAATAGCCACTCCGAGCGCCAGAGCGCACTCGACCGTAAATTAGGAGCGGCATTGTACTGTACATCTGTGCTCTCATTTCAGTGTAGAGGGTCAGATTGGATTCACCAATCAACGAACTGGCGTGGTCAACCCAATGTTTTAAAGAAGGTCACTGGGTGCCGATCCAAAAATCTCAAAATAATTAAATCAAAAGATTGGATTCACAAACGCACCCAATGTCACCTTCCTTCTTTGCTATTTCAAAAGAAAGGATGTATTGATGTTGACAATGACAACATGTTATTTACAGAGCACAAACTTTTATAAATAAATAAATAAATAAATATAATTAGCTTCAAATGACTTTCCATGGTCTCACAGGCATCTGTTTGGTGCCAGTACCTGCAAAAGAGCCTTGTAGTTTTAGTTGAGTTTTTTATTGCATGTTACTTTGTTCTAAACAGATTTCATCACATGGCATCAACAAGCATTCCAATGTAACCTTGAGGACAGTTATCAGTGGGTAGAAGAAGGATGGTTAGAGAAGAAGGATGAGACAGATCTGGATGTTATCTACACAGAGCTCGACTTCACAGACGGGGGTGTCGTACACATCAACAGCCAGCATGAGGTCTGGCAGATTGAGATGGCATCAAGAAAGCCAACAGACACAGAGAAAACAATCAAACCCAGCGACATCTTCAAACACCATTCTGAAAAACACAGATCTATAAGAACAGTGCTGACCATTGGGGTTGCAGGAATCGGCAAAACATTCCTTGTGCGCAAGTTCATCCTGGACTGGACAAAGAAAAGAGCCAATCAAGATGTAGATCTCATATTGCCCTTCACCTTCCGCCAGCTGAATTTACTGAAGGGAGAAAGCTTTCGTTTTGCAGAACTAATTCACAGATGCATCTGGGAAACCAAAGACATCACATTGGAGGCTCTTAATTACATCTTCACAGAACTACAGAAGTCAGGAAACAAAAGCTTCGAAAAGAGTAAATTCAAAATCCTGTTTGTGTTAGATGGACTGGATGAGAGCCGCCTTCAACTAGACTTTGAAGCCAATGAAAAGTGCTCTAATGATGTGAGACTTGTGACCGAACCAACCACAGTGGATGTCCTGCTGACAAACCTAATAAAGGGGGAACTGCTTCCCTCTTCTCGCCTCTTGATAACCACACGACCTGCAGCAGCCAAACAGATCCCTGGGAAGTTTGTTGATGTGGTGACAGAGGTGAGAGGCTTCACTGACCCCCAGAAGGAGGACTACTTCAGGAAGAGATGCAGTGAGCAGGCCAGTAGAATCATCTCCCACATCAAGACTTCACGAATCCTCCACATCATGTGCCACATCCCAGTCTTCTGCTGGATTGCTGCTACAGTCCTGTTGGAAACCAGTGACAGAGTAGACCTGCCCAAGACTCTGACTGAGATGTACGCAGAATTCTTGAAGTTTCAGGTAGTTCAGACAAAAAAAAAGTATGGCGCAGAAAACTGCCTTCAGTACATTCAGTCACTTGCAAAACTGGCTTTTCACCAGCTGGAGAAAGGCAACCCGATCTTCTATGAGAAAGACCTAAAAAAGAGTGGCATTAACTTCACTGAAGCCTCACAGTACTCTGGAGTGTTCACAGAGATATTTAAAGAGGAACGTGGTCGGAAGAAGGACAAAGACAAGATGTTCAGCTTTGTACATCTGAGCATCCAGGAGTTCCTGGCTGCTGTTCATGTGGTCCTGTCACTCATCAACAGCAACAAGAATGTAATGCCCATGCCAAGACTGACTTTCACAAATCTGCGGATGTTTTTCAGCAAAACAACTACAACAAAAGTCCACAGGATCGCTATTGACAAGGCCTTACAGAATCCAAATGGACACCTTGACTTGTTCCTCCGCTTCCTCCTGGGTCTTTCACTGCAGAACAATCAGGCTCTCCTCGAAGATCTGCTGACACAGAGAGGTAGTTGCTGGCTGAGAGCTCAGACACCAATGAGCTCAGAGACCAATGAGAAAACAGTCCAGTACATCAAGAAGAAGATAAAGATGGACCTGTCTCCAGAGAGAAGCATCAATCTGTTCCACTGTCTGAATGAGCTGAATGACCATTCACTAGTGGAGGAGATACAACTGTACCTGAGATCAGGAAATATCTCCACAGTCAAACTCTCTGCTGGTCATTGGTCAGCTCTGACCTTCATCTTACTCTCATCAGAAGAGAAGCTGGAAGTGTTTGACCTGAAGAAATACTCTGCTTCAGAAGAGGCTCTTCTGGGGCTGCTGCCAGTGGTCAAAGCCTCCAATAAAGCTCGGTAAGTGAAACGATAACTTAATATATTAGGATAACTTGAGTATACCTTTATTCAAATAGTACAAACTTGAAAACATGTTAAAGTTGTTTGGCATCATTACTAATGATCCTACAGGCTGAGTGTCTGCCAGCTGTCAGAGAGAAGCTGTGAAGCTCTGGCCTCAGTTCTCAGCTCCCAGTCCTCTAGTCTGAGAGAGCTGGACATGAGTAACAACGACCTTCAAGATTCCGCAGTGAAGCTTCTCTCTGTTGGACTGGAGAGTCCACACTGTCGACTGGAAACTCTCAGGTCAGGATTCCTCAATCTGCTGAACATGACCATTTGTTCTCTATTTTCTATCTTTATAGTGCTACGATTTTGTTATTCATGTCTGCGCTTGCTTGTAAAAATGTATTTTCTGTTTATTCATGCCTTTCCCCGGACCGCCACCATTCCTTATTTCCAATTCAAGGACTTGGCAAACCTAGTCGTGTGCGTGCTTCTTCCTGAATAAGTGCACAGTATGTTTTCTAAAATTTAATCAAGTGATAACTGTACAGGCAAACAAGGAAGCAATTCGGTGTGGGGATTTACTACGAAAATGGCGTTTCACATAACTATGGATTATTATTATCGCGTGGGGAATACCCGAGTCACAATATGTACATAGAGCTTTTTGGCACTGTTAGAAATGTGTGTTTTTGGTGACTTTGAACAGCTGTACCGTTTCCTCCAATTAATTGGCGATACTAACTAACTGGACGACTGTAGCTCACTGTATACTGTACGGTGAGTGATGCTAAAGGCAGTGTGTATTTGGTCATGTTTGCGGAAACTCCCAAAAAGTTTTCCTTAAAAATCCCTTAAAAGGAGGGAACGTCATCTCATATTAGTGATGGGTATTACGGCTCTTTGAAGGGAACCGGATCTTATGGCTCCGTTCCTTTCCAAGAGCCGTTCAAAATAGCGGCTCCTCATTCCTTTTTTTTAATGGGGTGCGCACTACTGTTTCTCTGCAAAACCACTAATATAATGATATGGTATGATTTGGATCAGATTTGATCTTAGACCCACCACTATTTCATTTTTCATCAGTGGACTGCAGCAGCATTAAATTACTCATACAGTATTTCCAGACCTAATGTCAATGATCTGCATTGCAACACACGGTGACACCATATCATCTTCTTATTTAGTCAGTGAATTTACTGACTAAGCTGAAAGTTGCAATTCATGCAACATACCCAGAAAGTCGGCAGATGCACTCCGCGGCCTGTTTAGCCCGTTTTGATATTAAGCTCAGTCCGCCCACCCAGGCCAGCTACAGCATGCGCCGGTAGCAATTAATGAGTGCACCCGAGCTATCCTCCCTGCCCCATGCTCCCTGCTCAGCGGACTACAGGGAGGGAAGTCTACCTTGTTTGTGTTGTGGGGAGCGGCAAGCAGTGAAATTTGGGCACAACATTAAAACGAACGGCTCTCAAGTAGGACTCGGTTCCTTTCGTTCATAGCAAAGAGCCGTTCAATAGATTCGGATCGTTCGCGAACGTCACATCACTATCTCATATGCAGTGAAGGGCTGCTCAGTCATTACAGTGAGTGTGCTATGGCTGTTAAAAGTTAAAACACTTGTTCAGCATAATGCACACAGTTGAATCGTTCGTGGGACAGGCAGTCAAAGCAAGCAGAAGTGGACTTGTTTTGATGACGGTTGATGTGTAACATTAGTGAATGGCGGCTGGCTGATATCAGCGGTCTTTAACCCGGTCACACATGCAGCCCTGCTCCCCAGTGCTCCACAGGCTCACCAAGCTGTTTTGTCCAAGCAGTCTGCTGTGCTGACGTGTTTTTGAAGTAGATGTGACTGTGCCCACGCTTCTCACTGTGATTGTCCTGTGGTCCTGAGTAGACGCAGCTGTGTCCCCGATGTGCATCTCAACGAATTATGATGAATTTCATCGATCACGTGTCTTGAAAACGATAAGCGCTGATGACCGATGACCTGCTCTACTCTGCCTCTGATTGGCCCTGATATTTTACGTTAACCAATCATCACTCTTCATGCCAAAACCCAACCATTCATCACTCCCCTGTCCTGTGTGTGTGTGTGTGTGTGTGTGTGTGTGCGTGTGCGTGTGCGTGTGCGTGTGCGTGTGCGTGCGTGCGTGCGTGCGTGTGTGTGTGGGTGGGGGTGCAGGCTGTCAGGCTGTCTGCTCACAGAGGAAGGCTGTGCTTCCCTGGCCTCAGCTCTGAGCTCCAACCCCTCCTCCCATCTGAAACAACTGGACCTGAGCTACAATCATCCAGGAGCCTCAGTGAAACTGCTTTCTGCAAGAGTGGAGACTCTCAGGTATGGAGAATTACCATCTGTTAGAAGGCTAAAGGCTGTTTAATGGTTGTAAGACAAGTGTCTGCAACAATGTTAAGACATGTTTTTAAGACATGAGTATTACAGCAACAATGTCTTAAGACATGTTTTTAAGACATGAGTATTACACTTGTCTTATAAAACAGCCTTAAGAGTCACACACATTTTCTCTGTCACACTGAGGAGCTGAGGAATATTGATTAATGTTGGACATAAGTTGTGACTAATACTGTATGGAAACTCATATTAAACTTTGAGTGCCAGCCACTTTTGGAGAACGGATGCTCCCAGTGCCAGAGTTTCAGAGCGTTTTCAGTGATTTCTCGAGGCCCACAGAATATTGTGTGATATTACTATGTAAACACCGAACACGCAAAAAGAACAAGGAGACTCTATTGTATCATCAGCAAAAAAAAGTTTATTGATACCATTTTCCGTTCTTTAGTTATCAGCCGGAGAAGATAGGTCAAAAACAGCAAAAACATTCATTTCTATCTAGAAGCTGAGATATTCAGCCTTTTGTGAAATGCAGCATTTCAAGCACATTCACTGACTCTAGCTAATATTTTCTGATGTAGTGACCTGGTGTAGTTCTGTGGAGCCTGCGTGCCCCACCCCCCTCTCCCCCACTCAGCTGCAAACTCCTCCCCACACGCACCCAGTCTATTTTCGGAGCCTCCGTTTTTGCGCCGGGCGGCTCCCGGGCGGCTCACAGCGCGACAAGGAAATGCCAAACGGGACTGCAGGTAAAGGTTTGGCCCTTCGGCGTCGGGTGCTGCCTTTCTGGTGGGTAATCGTGTGGAGAAACTATATGCAGACAGACAGACAGAGGCAGAGGAGCTCAGTTGTGTGCGCGGATTGATTGCTGTTGGCAGGCACCGTCAAGCAGCAGCCAGAGCAATCTACATGGCTCTGGGCTGCAGCATGAGCGTTTCTCTTTGATCACGGCTTTTTCAGGCTGTATTCCTGACATTTCTGTAATCTGGAGAGCACTGTCGCCACCTAAGGGTTCTGTAAAATAGGTTAGACACATTCAATAGCTCCCATATTGTAAGAGGCGATGTAAGAGGCTTAGATCGACATCCCCCCGTCAAAAAACGCAATTGACGACTTTAGTCGTCAATGGCACTCTACGTCACTAAATGAATTGACGACTAAAGTCGTCATTGGCACTCAATGAGTTAATATGAGTTTCCATACGTATTAGTCACAACTTTTTGATATATATTGTGCATCCCTGCTGCACAATATATATCAAACCGATACATTATCAGCCGATATATCCTATTATAAAATCCCTAGGCCAAGGGTTCCCAGAATTTTCAGACCAAAATATATATGAATGGATGAATGAATTTATTAAGACAGTTGTCAAAAATACAAATGAACAGATAAAATCCAATGATGGGCGGGTCGAGCATACAATGGTGGTACTGTACGTGTTAGATAACACACTAGAACATGTTTCCATTGGTCATTTAGATGTCAAAACCTACCAGTAGATATGAGAATGGATATATTCCATCGATAGTAAAAAGTAAAAATCTTAAAAAAAATGAGTTAAGTGGTTTTCATTGGACAGCGACATTATGCAGGTCAGGTGTCCTCCTCTAGATTTAAAATACATGCTACAGCATGCGCTGGGACGTGTCATCAGTGATGTTAGCTGGGGTTGTAAGGTGTTTCGGGTCTCTCAACATCATACACCCTCGCCCAGTAGACCCAGCCAAGGCCGATTAAGACCCCGACCCGCGTCCCAGAAGCAGCCGCTCACGGATCAGCCTTCCTACTCTGTCTCATTGGCGTAGCTACGGGTGCACCTGGGTGTGCCAATGCCACCCACACAGGCAGCTGGCACACCCAAAAACAAAGGGGGGAAAAATAAGGTTTTTTGTTTGTTTGTCTGCAAAACACATCAGCTGTCATGCACAGCCTGTCATGCGTAGGCTGGCTCAGACTACAGGATTTTTGGCCAGATTTATGCCCGATTTACCCCTCCTGAGAATCTGAGGAGAAATCTGGCCTGGCAGCTTGCCAAGCTTAGTCGGGCCCGATGTTCGGCACAGATTATCTTGTAATGTGAGCGGTTTACAGATCAATCTTAACCCTCCCGATCTGCTCACAGCCTCATCGGGGCCGTCCCGATCATATCAAACATGTTTGATATTTAGGCACGAATACATCATCCTGCTGCTGCGCAAGACTCCCGTCATTATCGTTAATTGACGCGGCTCCTTTGATGCACGTCAATTTCTGCTCCTATAGAGCACTGCAGGCATCAGATAGGCTACCAAATACGAACAGCACATAACCATGAGTATTTTGGGGAAAATGTCACTAATTTATATCACAATGAATGACCAATGAATAAAAAGTTGTTATACCATAGTTTTGAGCCCCTGCCAGTCAGAGGCTGTAATCTCCTACCTATCTATCAGGCAGTGTGGGGAAAAGGCATTGCTGCTGCGGGAAGCAATCCAGTCTATCCAAACTTTTGCCAATCTGATCTCATCATGACATGCAGCAGGGAAATATATTTTGGTAGCCGATGTGTTTGTGTTCTCACTTGTCCAGACAATCTTGCTATAGAGTCGCGTTGTTTACACGCTTGCTATGTTTAAACTGCCGTGAGATTTGGGGAGCATATGCGAGACAGGCGGCCAGGCATGAAAGAGAGGGAAAGAGAGAGAGAGATGAGGTGGGGTGGGGGCGGAGCGCTTTGGTCGCTGCACTACAGATCTCTCTGCAGTAGACGAACCTGCATGCCAACCAAACTTGCGTTCTTTCCCGACTAGAACACTCTTTGGAAAAAGTAGGTGAGACTTTTTTGAGATACCAAAGTGGTTTGTACATGTTGCCAAAAAATACAATTTAATTGACTGCTTCTATCTGCTAATAATGAGTGCGAAAAGGAGCAAACATTGATGGTTATGGTCATATGGTCCTATCTCAATATTCCTCTAAATCTGGCTTAAAAAAGCCCAAATTGTTTTTGAATTGTCACCCCCTGGCACACCCTTTCTTTCTGTGGCACACCCAATGTGCCAAGTCTGGCTACGCCAGTGCTCTGTCTGCAACGTTGCCTGCGGAAGGGTTGATCACGCACAATCCGCTGCAATAGAGTTAGTGCTACACCGCAATTGTAAGGCCCTTCGGTGCATGGAGGGTCTAGGCCCTGTGTGGGTGACTCCAGGCCGGGCCCCTCCTACGTAATGGTAAATGGTAAATGGCCTGCATTTATATAGCGCTTTTATCCAAAGCGCTTTACAATCAGTAGATAGTCTACATTCACCCATTCATACACCAATGGCGGCAGGCTACCACGCAGGGTGCCTACACACCATCGGGAGCAAGGAGGGTTAGGTGTCTTGCCCAAGGACACAACGACAGCAGCTGGGAGGGAGCAGGGATCGAGCCGCCAACCCTTGCGTTATTGGCCGACCCGCTCTACCTCCTGAGCTAAAGCCGCCCTGTCTACATCTACGCCTACGTCTCACCAGACCCTCCCGGGGTAATCCTCCTCGGGGCAATCCTACCATGGGCAGAGAGGACCCCTCAAGAAGGCCTGTGCGCTGCACGTCATTCACCTGCGGCGAGCACCTCGGTCTAGCCTGAAGGACCCCAGGCCGCGCCGATCTTTGCACAGATTTTCAGAAGGCTAATCCGTAGCGTTTGTGGATTTCTCCCTCACGAGAGAGCCAGGATGGGGTGCTAATCCCATCCCGTACCGGATGTCGTCTCTCCGACCGTCAACTGTCTCGTCTATTCCTAAGTGTTACTGGCCAGGGGAGCCAGGATTCTAGATTTAAAATACATGCTACAGCATGCGCTGGGACGTGTCATCAGTGATGTTAGCTGGGGTCGTAAGGTGTTTCGGGTCTCTCGACATCATACACCCTCGCCCAGTAGACCCAGCCGAGGCCGAATAAGACCCTGACCCGCGTCCCAGAAGCAGCTGCTCACGGATCAGCCTTTCTACTCTGTCTGCAACATTGCCTGCGGAAGGGTTGATCACGCCCAATCTGCTGCAATAGAGTTAGTGGTACACCGCAGTATTGTAAGGCCCTTCGGTGCATGGAGGGTCTAGGCCCTGTGTGGGTGACTCCAGGCCGGGCTCCTCCTACATCCTACCACTAAATGTATTGCTGCATTAATGCCCCACTTGGGTAGCGCCACCTACTGGCAACACAAATTGAACCTTATGTGGCAAACATGGTCTGCTCGACACATGATATACAGCAACATGACGCATAATTATTTCGTCTTCTCTAGCGCCACATAGTGGACACAGGAAGTAACATCTAACTCCTTAGTGCAGTGACGCATGAAAATTCAGAGCTGTGTCACCTGGGCGCCGTTCAGCAACGAGGGCGCAGCTGTGGCAAACCCGGAGGTGCACAAAGGGCGGCGGCCCGGCCACGACTCATTGCTGCGCAGCAAATATAATTATCTTTTTTATTTTTCTGTGTGTGAGCCTGTTTTTGTTTTTTCCTATTCTGAAAAAATGCTAAATAAAATATTTAACTAACCCGGAGCCAATCTGGGAACCCATCGGTTAAACAAACAAAGAAAGTTGTTTTTTCTCTAACCTGTGGGGGCAGCCCCGTTTCAATGTGGTGCAACAGGAACTCAAGAGGCGCGGTCTGGCTCTTCCGATTAAGGATTTATTTTCCGCTCCCTGTGTGTCGCTCTCAAATCCGTCCGTCGCTATGAAACAACAATAACAACTCTAGCTCGTTGCTAGTGTAACCGAGGTGAATCAGCGCAGATTCCTTGTGAGTCCTGAGTGGTAGCGAGTGGATTGGTAAAACTCACTCCCCAGTATAAAGGCATGTTAATCAGCTCTGCCAAGGGAGCTAGCTCTCTTGGCGTTGCGGTTAACATGTTGGACTCCCAAGCCGAAGGTCAGCGGTTCGTACCCACCCCTGGACAAGCCCTTAACATGGGTTGCTGCAAGTACCACCTACACAACGCCGTTACACTAGTAGGGCAGTGGTGCAGTGGGCAGTGGTGGCCCAATGGTTAGAGAAGCAAGCTTGTGACTGGAAGGTCATCGGTTCAATCCCCGGGACCGGCAGGATAAATCTGGGTGAGGAAAGTGAAAAGGCAGCGCTTGCCCCTCCCTCATTACCACCACTGAGGTGCCCTTGAGCAAGGCCCTTAACCCCAACTGCTCCAATGGAGCTGCTCAGTGGCCAACAGATCAGACTGTGGTTGTACTGATCAGCTTCCAGGTATGAATGTGTGTGTGAATGTGAACAGGGCGCTCCTGAAAAAGAGAGCATTGCTCTCAGTGAGACTCCCCCTGTATAAATAAAGAAAAAGGAAAAGAAAAAAAAAGTAGCAAGTAAAAACTTGCTACAGTATATGCTGAAAATGGTCAGTTTTGACTACACACCGGTCACGTTCACTTCATTTTGATCGGGTAAAGCGCAGCATGTGTGCGAGCGCACTGTTGCACCCCTTTTGACGGAGCCTGCTGACAGATTTTCGATGTAAGTCGAAAGTCTGTCTCGAGAGATGAACCCGGAGCTAATATTAAAGTGAATGGAGCGGGCAGGGTAAGTCCCACTATAAACCATCATATCTGTGTCGTTTCACCTTTGATTGAAAAATGCTTCCACCAGATTAAAGAAAACACATTATGTGATTTTGACTGATGCCCCATTCGGTCATGTATTAGTATGTATTAGTAATGTATTAGTTAGCTAATCTAGCTCTATTTTGGACCAAACAGGGGCTTGAGTTGAGTTATCTGTTTGGAGACCAATAATAAGAAAAACAAATGCATTTACATATTACACATACATTTACATAAAAAAACATCAGTCAACATCACATAATGTCTTTTATTTAATCTGGTGGAAGCATTCTTCAATAAAAGGTGAAACAACACCGATATGATGGTTTATAGTGGGACTTCCATGCCTGCCCCATTAACTTCAATAGAACTGGCCCCCAAAAAATTGAACAGACAGCTCGGGTTTAGTTGTCAGTAACATGACAATAAGAATCTAAATTACTATGCCTTTTGCCATTGTGTGTTATCTGCAGAATAAGCAGCCATGCTTTCGGTTCTATAAAAGCCTTTGTTTATTTTTTGTATTGAGTCACTTTACTATTTAGTAAAGTGTTTTAAAACACTCATATCATATTATATAAGAAGTGTGCTTTGTGTTCACAATAGTGATGTCAGTTAGATTTGGTTAGGTCAAAGCTATGCGATATTAAATCATCCATCTTTTCTCACTACATGTGCCTTTCTTACCCCATGGTGTGCATAAACTACAGGTTACAAACTACTTCCTTAAATACAAAAATGTGAAATTATTACCGGTTATCATATCAGTTATCAGCCAGGAGAAGCAGATATTTATCGGTTATCGGCCAGGAGAAGCAGATATTTATCGGTTAGCGTATCGGCTGAAATAAATCCATATCGTGCATCCCTAATTGAAGGTTATTAAATGTCCATGTTTCCATCATCAAAGAAAATCTGCTGATATGACTTTGTTTACCTCCCCAGTGTGGACCATGGTGGAGAGCAGTGGTTGAAACCAGGTCTGACGAAATGTAAGTGTGTATTTAGTTTGATTCATGAAAACAAAGGAACACACATTGAACTATTTAGATAGAAAGTCCTTTCACACAGCACAGTATGTGACATCATTCACAGCCTACTGTGAATTAATTGATGTTAAACCTTATGTATGCCACATCAGAGATTGGTTGCTTCTTCTTGTAATTTAAATCAATAAATGAATATGCAATTATCACACACATTCAAGTACTGTTTTAAGCTGTTCCAACTCCTTTACCTGGTACGTGGTACATAATTCTGCACGCCAAAACAACCGACACGACACAAGAACTGTTTCTTCCCAGAGGCACTCTCATCACTCTGATGAACACTTAAACCAGTCACTTGAACACTTCCCTAAACACTTCACCAACATCACTGCTATTGAGCAGGCAGCTCTTTAGCAGCTCTGTGGGAAACCCGTGATCTCGCTTGAGCTGCGCAAGAACCAAGATGGCAGCGGCCAAAACGTCAAAATAGAGGCTTCAAAACGCTAATCCACAAACCAGTGGGTGAAGCCACCGTGACTCGTCCATATTTTTATATGGTCTATCCTCTGGGTACAGCTAATCTGCTAGTCTCAGAAACCCAGTTGTATTCACAGTAGGCTAACGTTAACAACTTAAATAGCAAATTATTTCCGGGAATTCATCTTCTTGGCATAGAAAAAGATTATAAACTCACGCCGCAGTGCAATGCTGGTGCAACAGGAGGTGAATAGACGGGTCCTCGTGCGAGAGAGAGTAAGCGCGCGCAGGGGGGTATAAGTTATTACATAACTAATAACTTATACCCCTATAGGGCGAATCAGCCTGACGTCACTGCCACCCAAAAATGCGTAACCCCATGGCAGTTAACTAGTATGAGTTGTGGCAAACAAACGTTAATATCTCAAACAGTATACATCACATCACTTATATTTTGACATTCTGAGAGAGTTTGATGTATAATATTATGCATGTCGTGTTAAAGTTGTGTGAACAGAAATTGTAAACACGGTCAGCCGGCTAGAGTCAGACACTCAAGCCTCCCAAAGCTCACGCTCCATAGGGTTCCATTGCCATTGCCACCCAGTGACGCGGTTTGTTTAACAAAATGCTGCTCGGCTGATCCCTTGTATAGCCGAGTGGTAGCTTGGGGTCATTTTTTGAAGATTTCGGAATGGGGTGAATAACACTTTTGTGCCAAGTCAAGTCAAGTTTATTTATATAGCCCTAATTCACAAGCATGTCTCAGAGGGCTTCACAGAAAGTATGTCTAGCTAATTCTAGCTGACACAACAATAGCAAGAATATACAGAATAAAGATAACATTTGAACAATTGATGGGGAAATATAGAAAATATAGAAATGAAGAGAGAGCAGAGGAGAGAGCAGGAGAAGGGGGAAGAGCAGGGGGAATGTGAGAGAGTGATGGGGTGGGGAGGGAATGGGAGATGTTGGAGGGTATAGGAGGTGGGGAAGGAGCAAGAGGAGAGAGCAGGAGAGGGGTAAGGGGGGGAGGGGGGGGGTGTGGGGGAGAAGAGAGCAGGGGGAGGGAGGAGGTGGGGAGAGAAAGGGAAATGTGGGGGAGGAGAGAGCGTAAGGAAGAGTATGGGAGTATAGAGGAGTGTGGGAGACTATACGGAGAGAACAGGGAAGGGAGGGCTAACTGACACAACATTAACAAAGTGCAATAGTAGTAATAGCATATCGAGCAATTATATGATAGAGAAATATAGACACACATCTTGCAAACGGACATATGTCAATTTCTTAGCAACCAAGCTATGCCTAATTTAATTGGCTGCAAGCCTTTAGTAGTGAGTCCCCCCGCCAAACAAACACATGCTCACATACAGAGCTTGTGGGTGCCTTGCTTCAGGGAAGAATGGGTGCCATGCCCCAAACAGTGGCGAAATACTAAGAGTAGGGGTGCCATGCTTTAAATAGTGGCGAAATATTGGAGGGGATAGAGTGGGTGCCATGCTTTGGAGTAGAATGTGTACTATGCTTTAGAGTAGTGGGGGAAGGGGTGAAGAGGAGAAAGCAGGAGAGTGGAGGAGGGAGGGAGAGTGGGGGGATGTGGGGGAGGAGAGGGAGGAGGTGGGGAGAAAATGAGAAATGTGGAGGAGGAGAGAACAGGGAAGGAGAGGTGGGAGGGTGCAGGGGAGGGAGAGCAGGGGAGGGAGAGCAGGGGGAATGGGAGAGAGGGGAGAGCAGGAGGTAGCAGGGATTCGGGAAAATAGGGGAGAAAAGGAGAAGGAGAAGGAGCAGAGGAGGGGAGAAGGAGGAGAGAGCAGGAGAAGGGAGGGGGAAGCAGTGGGATGTGGGGGAGGAAAGAGCATGGAAAGAGAGGAGGTGGGGGGGGAATGGGAAATGTGGGAGAGGGGAAAAAGGGAAAGGGGAAGAAGGGGAGGAGTGGGGGAAGGGGGAAAGAGAAAGAGAGGGGGGGGGGAGAAGATCAGACAAACTGACTACTCTAAACATTAACCAGAGCTAACTGAGACATAGGGGATCTAGCTAATCTACAGCCTAATCTGGCCTATCCTACTCTGCTCTAGTCTGATCTTTGCCTGAACACTATAACAGGTCAGCCTTAGGCTGTAGCTAATCTATCGCCTACCTAAGCTATTCTAAACCAACCGGCAGCCCTCGACCAGTGATGAAGAGCACCGATGCCCCCGCCCACATAAGGCGTGGGAGAGAAGGCCAGGCCGGGACACAGCGGCGCCCCCTCACCCCCAGTGAACGCAAGAAAACCTCTCCACCATATGGTGGCAATCCACACATGGATCGCCACATGGATTGCCTCAGTGACTTGGCTGAGGAGGAACCTTGTGAGGTTGTTGTGCTGTAGGGGCCCAGCAGTGGACCCCCATCCGGGGACTCCCCTCCGAGACAGGCCGAGAGATGCCGGGCTAAACCATGTACAGAGTTTTCCGATAATGAAACTCTGTAAATGGTTTATTATGGAAATAAAATTTACAGAACAGAAAATTGAAAATGTAAAAAGGAGTCCAACAAAAGGGGTGCCACTGTGCCGGAATGGTACCACTATCGAAACAAAACTGAAATAACTAAAATAAAATGTTACAACCTTGGCGACACCTCATTAGTAATTTAATCTATTCAATTAGTAGGTAGGTTTTTTCCCTTAAAAAAAAAATGGAAACAGAGACACAGAGCACACTTACTCCCTTTGATGATGATATGATAATGATGATGATGATGATGATGATGATGATGATGATGATGATGAGTGAATACAGTCACACAGTTGATCATACCAGGCATCCAAAAGCGTTTGGCTACCTTTAGTGCAGCCCAGCTGCCTCTGTGGTGCAGATTTTGTAGTGCACTGCCTCCTTGGCCAAATAGGATCTTACTTGAACTTTTGAAAATAATGGTCGGGGAATTTATACCTATCACCCAGTAAAGAGAAGCCCTCTGCCCCAGTCTCTCAATAAGTTATAAAAACTAACAATTATTTATAGTCCATGGGCCAAGGCAAAAATCGGTACCACCTGAGGTGACCGCACGATTTTGTTATTTTTGTCTTCCTACATGTCTCTAGTTTATATTTTGGTATGATAACCCTGCCGATTTGGTAGCTTAAGGATAGTTATCACTCTGTAAACAAACCTACCCCCATATACATTAAATGACAAAACCCTGATTTCTGTGTATTAGTACAGATGATATGTGAAAATGATGTTCCCTTTTTCGTAAAAGCATGAAACTTGGTAGGCTTATAGTTTGGGCCCATGTACATTTTCAGAAATTGAGCCATCGCAAAAATGCCTTGTGGCGGCCATTTTAATTCTGCCATAAGCAAATTCTGTAGTTTGCATCATATCTCCTGAACCACACATGCTAACACTGAAAAGGAGATGTCTATCCCAACGTTTTCATGGTCAAGGATTACAATGATACCATATAGAACATCATAAACTGTTAAAGTGACTAATCAATGGTGAATTCGATGACGTTGTGAGAAGGAAATGACAGTATCTGATAACGATGCTATAACTTCAAAGCCATGACCATTATCTGGCTAAGATGTTTTGATGAGTGATTTGACTTATTATAGACCTTTTGTTAAAATAGCGCCCAGGTCCCTCCTAAAGATCCTGGGATTTTCTTTACCAGATGGCCAAATCCAAGATGGCCACTGGCACCATGTTGAAAAATTGAAGCACATAGAATAATGTATGAAGACACTTTTCGGTGTAAGTCAACCACGAGGAATCCGATTCTGACATCAGTTTGACATTATGGCAACATTTTGAACCAGAATTCCAAGATGGCTGCCATCCAGTATTGTGGAAATGTAACTTTTGAATGGGAAGGTATACTGTGCGTTTGGGGTTTACCACAAGGAAGGAGATTAACAATGGTGGATGTTTTGGGAGTCATTTCAGAATTATGTTAACTGAAAAGATGTTAATGTCAACACCCATTTTACCTTGGTACTGCTGTACCAACTACCCCCAGGATTTCTTGCAGTACAATATTTAATGAATGTATGACAAGAGAACTAAAATAAGCTCTTTTTATTAGCTGTAACTTGAATAATTGAATAATGAAACCACTTAAAACATGGCATATGATCAGATTGAATTCTGCCTCGCTATAGATTCTGAATCATTAGATTCCGCTCATCATCTTTAGCCAAGTAGGCTATGCTGTGTCATACCGGTCGATCACACAGATGATATGTCAACATCACCATGGCGGGCAAGGATAATGGATGACACCTTGTGGACATAGTCCGACCACTTGTATGGGGTGCCATCTTGTGTCTGCCGATCTCTTGCAGATGGAGTTGCCATCCTCTAGATCATGCCCATGTCAACGAGAGTGATGTAGGGTTCTCAGATTGGAGATAGAGCTTCTAGATGAGCTTGCTCTTCTGCGTCTTCCTGTATGTGCTGTTGGAGTTGAATAAGGCCACACATTCATCAAAAAGACAATGTTCCAGCAACTCGTGGAGGTTTACAAGTTGACCACAACCAGGTCAATCACTGCCTTGGAGTGCTCCACTCCATCTCAGCAGCTCCTACCTTGAGTTCCTCCCCAGGTAGTCTTGCTTGCCAGACTCCCTCCCTACAACGGCAGAGTCTGGCTGCTAATACCTCCACCCTGGTGGAAAAAGGCTCTGTTTACCTTTACAACTATCCACCAAAAGTATCAAGCAGGCCTGCTTTATTGCACAATCCAGATCCAACCGTTTTCAGCATGTAGCAACGAGCTAGCATTGTTGATGTTGTTGTTTCACAGTGGCACAGGTATTGGAGATAGACAGATTCGACACGGAGGGAGTGAAAACGAAATCCATAAATGGTCGCCACCAGTCAGTCAGAGCGGGTTGGAGCATGCATGCAGGGAGGAGGGTGGAAGATGATTGTGATGCTGCAGACGCAAAGTGCCGCTGTGTGTAAATTCAGCTTGAGCAGGACCCTGGCCATTCACACCAGATGCACTGCTTTGCTCCATGCCGGTGACAACTTGTACTGACTTCCTATCTGGCTTCACACAATCACTCGCGGGTCTCACACAAAAATAGATCAGACACTGAAACAATCTCTGCATGGGGCGAGCCGGCTGCTGCTAAAATTGGGTATTAGCAGATAATTCAGTGAGGCAATCAACTATAACTCACTGAGAAACTTTTATCACATCGCAAAGAGGGAAATTAATTGAGAAAACTTGTTGGACAATGGACATAGGCTATTCACCTTCACCTATCCCATAGTCTCGCTGGCCAGCCTCCCTTCCCTTCCATGAGAGTCTGGCGCCGCAGGTCTCCATAGTGGGATTGCGATGGGGGGCGCTTAGCGGCAGTGCCCTTGGAAAATAGTTTCCAACAATCCAACTTGCCCTTTTCAGCGTGTAGCAACGAGCTAGCGTGTAGGTTTCTGCCGTTAGCTTGCTAGCTAGTTAGCGTTGTTGTTTTCACTGAGGCGGCAGGGCACTATTTACAGCGACATACAGGGAGGAGGGAGTGGAAGCTGCTCTGATTGACGTGGTCGGAGCCAATGACAGAGTTTGTAATAAGCCGGGAGCGGACATCCGGCAGCCACTGAAACAGTCGCTCCAATGGGAGAGCAGCTGTAGAGCAGGGGAGGGCTTATCCCAGTTGCCTGTTTCCATGGCGCCAGACTCCTCTCCCGGTAGGGAGGGGAGGCTGGCCAGCGAGACTAACTAAATTATGAAATTGCCCTCAAAACACAATAATTGTCATTACTAAACCATGTTTGGTAGGCATGGATTTGCAATTAAAATAGCTATAATTCACCATTGTTAATCTCCTTCCTTACTCTAAAAATGGTAAACCCCAAACACCACATACGTATATGTTGATTCACAAGTTAAGTTTTCATGCTACTGGATGGCAGCCATCTTGGAATTCTGGGTCAAAATTAACCAATGTATCAGATTCTTTGCGGTTGGCTTACACCAAAAAGTGTCTTCATACATTATTCTAGGTGCTCTGGTTCAAAAGTAAATTTTTCAAGATTGCACCAGTGGCCATCTTGGATTTGGCCATCTGGCAGAAAGTCCCAGGATGTTTGGGAGGGACCTGGGGGCTATTTTAACAAAAGGCCCATAGAAGTCAAATTACTCATCAAAAAATGTTAGCCAGAGAGTGGTCATGGAATTGAGGTTATAGCATCAGTTATCAGAAACTATGATTTCCTTATCACGTCATTAAATTCACCATTGATTAGTTACTTTAACAGTTTATGATGTTCTATATGGTATCATTGTAAACATTGACCATGAAAACATAGGGATAGACATCACCTTTTCTGTGTTATCATGTGTGGTTCAGGAGATATGATGCAAACTACATAATCCGCTTATGGCGGAATTAAAATGGCCACCACGAGGCATTTTTGTGATGGCTTCATTTCTGAAGATTTACGGGGCCCCAAACTATATGCGTACCAAGTTTCATGCTTTTATGAAAAAGTTAACATGATTTTCACATATCATCTGGACTAATACACAGAAATCAGGGTTTTGTCATTTATATGGGAGTAGTTTTTACAGAGTGATACTTATCAATAAGCTACCAGATTGGCAGGGTTATCATACCAAAATATAAACTAGAGACATGTAAGAAGACAAAAATAAAAAAATTGCGCGTTCCCATTAGGTGGTACCGATTTCACCATTGGCCCATGGACTAATTGCATTGTATCCTTCTCAAAACACCACTGAATTCACCAAAACACCACTGAATTCACCATTAACTATTCATGTGAACAGTTTATGATGTTGTATATGGTGTCATTGTAATCCTTGCCCATGAAAACATAGGGGTAGACATCACATTTTCTGTGTTATCATGTGTGGTTCAGGAGATATGATGAAATGAGGGTTTTGTCATTTATATGGGGGTAGGTTTGTAGGTTTAACTATCCTTAAGCTACCAAATCGGAAGGGTTATCATACCAAAATATAAACTAGAGACATGTAGGAAGACATAAATAACAAAATCGTGCGGGCACCTCAGGTGGTACCGATATGTCAAAATTTCAGCCTTGGCCCATGGACTGTTAAGCCTTTTTTCCTTACACACACACACACACACACACACACACACACACACACACACACACACACACACACACACACACATACACACACACACAAGGGCTCCACGATAAATCAATTTTGAATCGTAATTGGAATTAATTTGTTAGGACGATGTAAATAAAGACAACTGGTGTATTAGATGAGAAGCTGCTGCTGTATTGACTCTTGTTCTCTCCATTAGATGCCTGTGAACTTACACTGGATGAAAACACAGCACACAGAGAGCTCCTCCTGTCTGAAGACAACAGAAAGGTGATGAAGGTGACAGAGGAGCAGCCATTTCCTGATCACCCAGAGAGATTTGACGACACGCCTCAGCTGCTGTGTAGAGATGGTCTGACTAGTCGCTGTTACTGGGAGGTCGAGTGGGAAGGAAAAGTTGAGATAGGAGTGACTTACAGAGGAATTGGTAGGAGAGGAGGGCATGCTGACTGTCAGCTTGGAAGTAATAAAAAGTCCTGGAGTCTGATCTGCTCTGATGATTGTTACACTGCCTGGCACAATAACACAGAAGAAGTCATACGTTCCCCCTGCTCCTCTCACAGAGTAGCAGTGTATCTGGACTGGCCTGCTGGATCTCTGTCCTTCTACAGAGTTTCCTCTGACTCACTGATCCTCCTCCACATCTTCCACTCCACATTCGCTGAACCACTCTATCCTGGGTTTGGGTTCTGGTGTGGGTCAGTGTCTCTTGTCAGCTCTGACTGTGTTGATTCCCCCAGTGTGGACCATGGTGGAGTGCAGAGGACGAGACCAGCTCTGAGGAAATGTAAGTGTGTATTTAGTTTGAGAACAAAGCAACACACATTCAACTATTTAGATAGCAAGTCCATTCACACAGCAGTATGTGACATTCACATCCTACTGTGAACAAATGGATTTTAAATCTTATGTAAGCCACATCAGAATGTCTTTCTTTTATGACATAAGTGTTGTCTTCTCCTGGTTTTAAAGGCTGCATTACAAACATGATGTCATTTTCTGACTAAGTGTTTATTATTTGCCTTTACACACTTAACTCATTGAGTGCCAAGGACGAGTATGTTCGTCAATTGGTTTAGTAACGTAGAGTGCCAAGGACGAGTATGTTCGTCAATTGCGTTTTTTGACGGTGGGACGTGGATCAAAGCCTCAGGCATCTCCTGTACAAATATTGTAGCTATTGAAGGTGTATAACCTATTTTACGGACTCATTAGGTGGCGACAGTGCTCTCCAGATTAGAGAAAGGTCCGGAAAACAGCAGGAAAAAGCCCCGTGATCAAAGAGAAACCGCTCATGCTGCAGCCAGAGCCATATAGATTGCTCTGTCTGCAGCTGACGTTGGCTGCGAACAGCAGTCAATCCGCGCCCACAACTGAGCCCTCTGCCTCTGTCTGTCTGTCTGTATAGTTTCTCCACGCAATTAGCCGCCAGAAAGGCAGCACCCGACGCCGAAGGGCCAAACCTTTCCCTGCAGTCCGGTTTGGCATTTCCGTGTCGCGCTGGGAGCCGGCGCACAAAAATGGAGCGCTCCGAAAATAGACTGGGTGCGTGTTAGGCTGTGTGTTAGTGTGGGGAGGAGTTTGCAGCTGAGGGGGGAAGAGGGGGGTGGGGCACGCAGGGCACCACACAACTACACCACGTCACTACATCAGAAAATATTAGCTTCAGACTCAGTGAATGTGCTTGAAATGCTTAATTTCACAAAAGGCTGAATAACTCAGCTTCTAATTTGAAACGTGTCTTTTTGCTCAAAACAACCTATCTTCTCCGGCTCATAACTAAAGAACGGAAAATGGTATCAATAAACTTTTTTTTGCAGATGATAGAAGAGAGTCTCATCGTTCTTTCTGCATGTTCGGTGTTTACATAGTAATATCACACAATATTCTGTGGGCCTCGAGAAATCACTGAAAACGCTCTGAAAATCTGGCACTGGGAGCGTCCGTTCTCCAAAAGTGGCTGGCACTCAATGAGTTAAAGACCGTGGAAATCTAAAATAACAGCATTTTGAGTTCATCACACCACAGGAACCTATGTTAATAAGCCACCAGCCAAATTTAAACGATGATGAACGTTGCAAAGTATATAAATGTAGGTTTGAAAGACATGGAGAAAGTAGACAGAATGATCCCCTCACGCTCCCTGGCAGATTGTCTGGGCATGTTGCATTGAACCAGCTCCCAACTCGCGGGGGGAGGGAGAGAGGTGGGGTGGAGGCGATTGTCCTTGTTGGCTTTGGGAATACACATCTCAGGTTGCATTGTGTGAAGTTAACCGTGCTATCCTCCACATCTCTCGATCCACAGTGTGTGCAGACGAGTGCATGCTCTCTCTCCCCCCTCTCGCTCGCTCGCGCTCCCTCTCTCTTTCTCAGACCCCCTTCTCACAAAACACGATCAACTCGCATGTACTCGCACTCGCCCTGTCAAGCCCTGCCCCGCTGCTTCAGCTTGGTTGGCTGCCTTGCTGTATTTCCGTCTTCAATTGATCTATTTCGGGTTTTGGCCCCTCCTCTCGTCTTGTCACTTGCGATGTCCTGGGGTATCCCAGCATGCTTTGCAAGCTGGTGAGCGACAGATGGCAGCGAGGGAAGGAGGGGCATTTAGAAATCGACCAATTGAAGACGGAAATACAGCAAGGCAGCCAACCACGCTGTAGCAGCGGGGCAGGGCTGACTGGGCGATAGCGAGTACATCGCTCACCGCCCATGTTGGTGTGCAGGGCCCGTCTCTCTCTGCCTCGGTCTGATCGCACGCCCTCTCTCTCTCTCTCTCTCTCTCGCTCAAAATGCAGGACATCTCCTCAATTTGTGGGACGCATGAAAAATCATGAAAATGCTGTGCTGTCCTGCACAAAGCGGGACATCTGATCACCCTAGCATGTTTGAAAGCCGTGCTGGCTCGCTGGCTTGACTAATTCCTCTAATTCTGGCTGAATCATGAGCGGGGCAGACCGCAGCAGATCGTGTGCACTGGGACCGAAAAGTTAGAAATCAAAGTTTTACCACATGGGTCAAGAAATGTGGTCAAAACACGGGTCAGTGTAGCTACTCGCCTACTTTTCATTTAATTTAATTTCTCTCCCGGTCTCTCCAGGTCTGCTGAGCCCCTGATCAGTAAAAGTGAAAGTGGAGTGCGCTCGCTCAGAGACTCAGGCCATGTTCACATTACAGGCTAATCTGATTTGCTGATAAAGTCATTAATCATCATTATCTTGATTGGTTTCCCAAATCTGATTTGGGAGTGTGTCCGCACTGCCACAAATCTAATTTTCAAGTCGGATCTGTGTGTCCAGACCTTCATATCGTCGCTGTTGTGCCAGGACCTCGAATGTCCCTTTTTTCACTTTTTTACTTTTTGTCATAAATCAGTGCCATTGGTCACCCTTCACGTCTCTGTGTGGTTTTTAACAAATGCAACCAATGGAAAAGCATTAAAACGAGCTTGTGAGTAAATCTCGTAACGCCATTCGCCCTCAATCTGTCAGTCAAACATCGAAATTCGTCCCCTACCTACGTCTGTACCCCCCCACGCAGGACAATAAACCCGGAAAAGTCACACGGCAGACGTGCTGTGTATTTCTCATTATCGTTTTGACTAATCCTGGCTTCCTCTGACGTTAATATATCAATCAAATGTTTTCCAGTTATTCCTAGGCTGCAAACTTGTTTTAACATGCAAATCGGAGTGTTTTCTGACGAGAATAAAGTAACGTTAACGTTATGTCAGACTATTCTCACCCCATGCGAAAGCCCCCGCCTCAGCCATGAGAGGCGAGGGGCAATGCTGCTGCTCCTGCGCGCGCCCCCGCGGCCCGGAGCTTGGGGCTCGTGCATGAGCATATGACTCTCTCCCGCCTGACTGGCCGGGAGAGAGTGCTTCCAAGTCGGACTGATAATATAAACAACATCATTTGAGCTTATCCAGGTAAGATATTAATACAGTAATGACACATTCAGCGGGAAACTAACTATAATTAAGATATGTGCCAACTTTGATGACGTTTGGTTCAGTATTTTAAGTGACACAAATCAGACTTGGAGCGTCCAGAATCATAAAACCAATCTGGATAGAATCATTAATAGGTCACTAAAGTTCACAAATCAGATTTGGCCTGCTAGTCTGAACATGGCCTCAGACCCCTACTCACCAAACGCGAGCATACGCGATAAACTCGCATGTACTCGCACTCACCCTGCCCCGCTGCTGCAGCTTGGTTGGCTGCCTTGCTGTATTTTCGTCTTCAATTGGTCTATTTTGGTTCTGGCCCCTCTTCTTGTCTTGTCGCCTGCGATGTCCTGACGCCAGGTGTCCCAGCATTCTTTGCAAGCTGGTGAGCGACAAGATGGCAGTGAGGGAAGGAGGGGCATGTCGAAATCGACCAATTGAAGACGGAAATACAGCAAGGCAGCCAACCACGCTGTAGCAGCGGGGCAGGGCTGACTGGGCAAGTGCGAGTACATGCAAGTTTATCGCGTGCGGTGTGGTGTGTAGGGCCCGTCAGTCTGACTGTTTTATAAATGGAAAATAAATGGAAAATAGCTCACAACAGATACAAAAACATGAGCATATGTGTTTAATGTACAGACTTTTGAATGACTCATTTAAAGGCACTATGTGTAGGATTCTGCACTATTAAATATCACCAAACCATTACCTTGTATATGTTGAGGACTTACAGTGATTCATTTCTGTGTTTACAACTAAGCCACGCCCCCTCCCTGTGTTGCGATAGCCAGCAATCCTTTCTCCCAGGATCCCGAATGGGTGTGATCTGTTTACATTGAAATCCCTCCCTGGAGAGGCCGAGCTAGTGAGCCCCTCCCACCCCACAGCCCAAAACAGAATTTTGTAGACCAAGATGGCAGACCCCTGATTCCAGGGACTCTGATCCACCTTAGAAACCGCATACTTTAGCCAAATCGCCACCGAAAAGAAAGATCTCAGACCAGAGTCAACCTTGCCGGTCTGGCTTTCACTAGATGGAGAGCCCTACGAGCAGCTATATCTGGCCTGCAAAGTGACTCGGAGCTGGCGTCTTCTCCTCATGTGTAAGTAACGTTATAGCTTTTGCATGTCCCATTTCAGTATCGTTACGCATGATAGCGAAATGTACAAGTTGTTATCGATATTGTGAATTTGTTCTGGGAATGTTGTAATCACTTGGCTAACTGTTGCTTTTCACGGCTATTCAAATGACTTTACACTGCTAGTGTGGCCTGTTGCTGGATTTGATTAGCTTGTCGTTCGTGTATAACTTATACACAGACATTCTGGTGACAAGTTGACATGCATGACATAACTTTACTTCCCATTACAAATTTTGCATGCATTTTCTGTTATATTTATGTCCAGTTGCTGTCACTATGACGCAGAACGGTATAGTAATGTGTAAACACTTAGAAAGGCCATGGAGAAAAGCTAGCTTCGCTAATGTTAGCAGTTATATTCTGTCTCACTAAGCAACGTTACATTAGAAAATAGCTGTAACACCGTCCAAACAAATCAAGGTTTGGTAAAAGTATCTAATTCATGACAATGTGGAGGAACCCTGCCTTGATATCTAGCAGCTACAAAATAGATGATTCAAATGAATACTAAACACATTTCCATTTGTCTGATTTCCAGTCATCCAGAAGAGCTGACGATAGTCAAGATAGAAAACAAGTGGACCCACGATTATGATATTTGAGATGGAGAAATGGTGCTTTTATAGCAAACCTGTATAATACATGTTCCATCATCTTTGATGTTTTGATGTTTGCTGTCTGCAATCTTCTGTACACCAATAAAGTTGATATGACTTCATCCATGTCTCTTGGCCACTATTCTCCATTGTGACTGTCTGTTGTCCATTGTAGAGGTCTTCACGGGTCCAAAATCACAGGACCCAGACCCTAATGGACCCGGGGAATTTGTGCCCGAACCCGTAATGGCCGGGTCTCAGATGTCTAATAATAGACGGGTGTCTATTATTAGATCATCTGAGACCCGGCCCCATTCAGAACCGATAAATGTCGGACCCGGACCCGGAGTGGACCCGTCGATAAATGTCGGACCCGGACCCGGAGTGGACCCGTCTATTATTACAAATGTGAGACCCGGCTCCATTCAGATCCGAGAAATACCGAGGCAGAGACTAGTGGTGTTGACGTCAAAGTTGTTCGTTAACTGCTACAAGTTGTATATCAAATTAAATTTTGTGCATCTTTATTAACTAACGTTATAGCATTCTCCCCTGGTTGATGCTGCCTAACGCTAGTTAGATAGTACAGTGGCAGTCTCTCTATGCTACCGCCGTTCCTTTGCCCAAAAACACACACAACAGCACTAGAAACAATCACATACATGTTGTGACTTGTGTACTCACCATGCGATCATCGAATAATAATCCAAAAGTACGGGAAACAGTCATCTTCAATTAAATCCATAGCGAGAGGAGCGAGCAAGAGGGTTACCTCTCTGCAACGAAACTCACTTCCTCGTTTGCCTGAGGCGCATGTGTGTGCATGTGTACGCATGTGGTCACATGCGCCTCATGTAAACGAGGAAGTAATTTTCATTGCAGATGGGAACGCTCTTTGCTAGTTAATATTATAACAAATAATATAAACATTACAGGTTTATTAGTCTCAACGCCAGACTCATGAGAGTTCTTACACTGATGCACTATGTTACTGCATGCTGCAGATCTCTCTTTGGGTCTGGGACGCTTCCCCTCAGCCGGCTGGGTTCGGAAGTGAACTGTTCACTTGGCCAGTGGTGGATTCAGTCTTCACCAATCAGTAACGACTTTGCGATTAGTGACGCATGGGAGGTGCAGCCCATTTTTCGAACCGCTCTCTCATTGGTGCTATGACCTGTCACTCATTCAATTTCACCCCCTATAGACGCGCCCTCAAACCCCAGCAGTGCCTGGGAAGTGGCACAGACTCACTATGTAGTATGCGGAGCGCAGTGATTCAACGTAATATTTGAGTCTGGGGAGAGACTACAGGTTTATTAGATGATAAACTGCTGCTGTATTGAGTCTTGTTCTCTCCATTAGATTTATTTTATAAATCGGGGGGGGGGGGGGGGGGGGTAGAGGGGGTTAGGGTAAAAGGTAGGAATGAGGAAAAGGGGGTTGGGTGGGGAGGGGTTGTATACAAGATATTAAAAACACTTTATACAGAAAAGCAGTGACATTGACCCATCACATTCTTTAAAAAGTCTGCGACGTGAGTTTTAAAATCAGGAAAGGTGATGAGGTTAGCTAGTTTTAGGGTTTTTTGCAGTTCATTCCAGGCAGAGGGAGCAGAAAACATGAAGGCCCTTTTCCCAAACTCTGTGCGAGTTTTGGGTACTGAGGCATGGAGGAAGTCCTGGGAGCGTAAACTATAAGATGGGTTTGATGTGATGGAGATGTAGGAGCAGAGATAAAGGGGGAGCTTACCGGTGATTGCTTTATAAATGAAGATATACCAATGATGCAGCCTGCGGGCAGTGAGGGATGGCCAGTTTACCTTAGAATACAGAGTGCAGTGATGGGTGAGTGATCTACAGCCAGTGATGAATCTTAAAGCTCCATGGTAGGTAGTGTCCAGTATATGAAGTGAGGTGGAGCAGGCATTCATGTAAAGAACATCGCCATAATCTAAAACTGGTAAAAATGTAGCTGCCACAAGCTTCTTTTTAACATAAAAAGAAAAGCATGATTTGTTCCTGAAATAGAACCCCAACCTCACTTTTAGCTTTCTAGCAAGGCTATCGATGTGAGGTTTAAAAGACAAGCTGTCATCCAGTAAAAAGATATTTAAACGTTGAGACGGATTGAATTTGTGCACCTTGAGATGTATAAATGCCGGTAGAATTTACACTATGTATTTGATGATGATTTGATGATTTGACAGATGCCTGTGAACTCACACTGGATGAAAACACAGCACACAGACAGCTCCTCCTGTCTGAAGACAACAGAAAGGTGATGAAGGTGACAGAGGAGCAGCCATTTCCTGATCACCCAGAGAGATTTGATGACATGCCTCAGCTGCTGTGTAGAGATGGTCTGACTAGTCGCTGTTACTGGGAGGTCGAGTGGGAAGGAAGACTTGAGATAGGAGTCACTTACAGAGGGATTGGTAGGAGAGGAGAGGGTGAAGACTGTGCGCTTGGATGTAATAAAAAGTCCTGGAGTCTGATCTGCTCTGATGATGGTTACATTGCCTGGCACAATAACACAGGAGAAGACATACATTCCCCCTCCTCCTCTGACTCTCACAGAGTAGCAGTGTATCTGGACTGGCCTGCTGGATCTCTGTCCTTCTACAGAGTTTCCTCTGACTCACTGATCCTCCTCCACATCTTCCACTCCACATTCGCTGAACCACTCTATCCTGGATTTTGGTTCGGGTGTGGGTCAGTGTCTCTTGTCAGCTCTGACTGTGTTTATTCCCCCAGTGTGGACCATGATGGAGTGCAGAGGACGAGACCAGCTCTGAAGAAATGTAAGTGTGTATTTAGTTTGAGAACAAAGCAACACACATTCAACTATTTAGATAGCAAGTCCATTCACACAGCAGTATGTGACATTCACATCCTACTGTGAACAAATGGATTTTAAATCTTATGTAAGCCACATCAGAATGTCTTTCTTTTATATGACATAAGTGTTGTCTTCTCCTGGTTTTAAAGGCTGCATTACAATAACATGATGTCATTTTCTGACTAAGTGTTCTATTATTTGCCTTTATACACTTAAAGACCCTGGAAATCTAAAATAACAGCATTTTGAGTTCATCACACCACAGGAACCTATGTTAATAAGCCACCAGCCAAATTTAAACGATGATGAACGTTGCAAAGTATATAAATGTAGGTTTGAAAGTCATGGAAAAACTAGGCAGAATTATCCCCTCACGCTCCCTGGCAGATTGTCTGGGCATGTTGCATTGAACCAGCTCCCAACTCGCGGGGGGAGGGGGAGAGGTGGGGTGGAGGCGATTGTCCTTGTTGGCTTTGGGAATACGCATCTCAGGTTGCACTGTGTGAAGTTAACCGTGCTATCCTCCACATCTCTCGATCCACAGTGTGTGCAGACGAGTGCATTTCTAAAAAACGACCCTCAACATTTGGGAAGGCTAAGCCACACAACTAGTTTGTTATAATCTAACGTCATGCTTCGAAGGCGACTTTACGACGATGAGGACGGTGAGGACTCAATCACAGCAGATATCCGCTGATAGTCTACCACGGAGATCTCACAGGCACAGGCAGCAAAACCCGACGCGCTGATAGAAAAATCTCCATGGACGTGCCGCGCGGCGCTCAGGCCTCGCCCCCCGACACACCCCGTGCGATGACGTCAAAATCGCCACGCACCCTATGCGCTTGGCTGGGCGCGAAGAGTATGCCAAATGCTTCAGACCCCCTTCTCACAAAACACGATCAACTCGCATGTACTCGCACTCGCCCTGCCCCGCTGCTTCAGCTTGGTTGGCTGCCTTGCTGTATTTCCGTCTCCAATTGGTCGATTTCGATTTTGGCCCCTCCTCTCGTGTTGTCGTTTGTGGTGTCCTGACGCCAGGTATCCCAGCATGCTTTGCAAGGTGGTGAGCGACAGACGGCAGCAAGGGAAGGAGGGGCCATTTCAAAATCGACCAATTGAAGACAGAAATAACGCAAAGGGCAGCCAACCACGCTGTAGCAGCGGGGCAGGGCTGACTTTTTATCGTCCACATCACTTGAAGGTGTGTAGGGCCCGTCACTGTTTCGCTCGCTCGCTCTTTCTCTGTCTCTCTCTCCGCCGCTCTCCATCTGTCTGTCACCCCCTTCTCACCAAACGCGATAAACTCGCATGTACTCGCACTCGCCCTGTCAAGCCCTGCCCCGCTGCTGCAGCTTGGTTGGCTGCCTTGCTGTATTTCCGTCTTCAATTGATCTATTTCGGGTTTTGGCCCCTCCTCTCGTCTTGTCGCTTGCGATGTCCTTGGGTATCCCAGCATGCTTTGCAAGCTGGTGAGCGACAGTTGGCAGCGAGGGAAGGAGGGGCATTTAGAAATCGACCAATTGAAGACGGAAATACAGCAAGGCAGCCAACCACGCTGTAGCAGCGGGGCAGGGCTGACTGGGTGATAGCGAGTACATCGCTCACCGCCCATGTTGGTGTGCAGGGCCCGTCTCTCTCTGCCTCGGTCTGATCGCACGCCCTCTCTCTCTCTCTCTCTCTCTCTCTCTCGCCCAAAATGCAGGACATATCCTCAATTTGTGGGACGCATGAAAAATTATGAAAATGCTGTGCTGTCCTGCACAAAGTGGGACATCTGGTCACCCTAGCATGTTTGAAAGCCGTGCTGGCTCGCTGGCTTGACTACTTCCTCTAATTATGGCTGAATCATGAGCGGGGCAAACCGCAGCAGATCGTGTGCGCACTCTGCACTGGGACCGAAAAGTTAGAAATCAAAGTTTTACCACATGGGTCAAGAAATGTGGTCAAAACATGGGTCAGTGTAGCTACTCGCCTACTTTTCATTTAATTTGATTTCTCTCCTGGTCTCTCCAGCTCTGCTGAGCCCCTGATCAGTAAAAGTGAAAGTGGAGTGCGCTCGCTCAAAGACTCAGGCCATGTTCACATTACAGGCAAATCTGATTTGCTGATGAAGTCATTAATCATCATTATCTTGATTGGTTTCCCAAATCTGATTTGGGAGTGTGTCCGCACTGCCACAAATCTGATTTTCAAGTCAGATCTGTGTGTCCAGACCTTCATATGTGGTTTGGGACAAGTGACACAAATCAGACTTGGAGAGTCCAGACTCATAAAACCAATCTGGATAGAATCATTAATAGGTCACTAAAGTTCACAAATCAGATTTGGCCTCCTAGTCTGAACATGGCCTCAGACCCCCTACTCACCAAACGCGAGCATACGCGATAAACTCGCATGTACTCGCACTCGCCCAGTCAGCCCTGCCCCGCTGCTGCAGCTTGGTTGGCTGCCTTGCTGTATTTCCATCTTCAATTGATCTATTTCGGTTTTGGCCCCTCCTCTCGTGTTGTCGCCTGCGATGTCCTGACGCCAGGTAACCCAGCATGCTTTGCAAGCTGGTGAGCGACAAGATGGCAGCGAGGGAATGAGGGGCATTTGAAGACGGAAATACAGCAAGGCAGCCAACCACGCTGTAGCAGCGGGGCAGGGCTGACTGGGCGAGTGCGAGTACATGCGAGTTTATCGCGTGCGGTGTGGTGTGTAGGGCCCGTCATTCTGACTGTTTTATAAATGTAAAATAAATCGAAAATAGCTCACAACAGATACAAAAACATGAGCATATGTGTTTAATGTACAGACTCATTTAAAGAAAAGCGATGTGTCTCCCTGAGGTCATGACCTCAAATGCTGCCTGGCAGAGCAGCACTCTGACACGGCCGGCCCCATTCAGACAGCGTCCCAGCGGGCTGAGTGCAGGGGAGGGCGAGGGGGAGGGGGAGTGGGAGGGGCAGGGGGAGGGGTAGGTGCAGGGGGAGGGGGCCTTGGGGCTGAGTGTGGGGAAGGTTTTGTAGAATGGACAACTGTAAGCATTGTAAGGTAGCATTGTTTAGCAGTGCTGAGACTTCCGAGTGTCAGTCATTGTCAGCTGATTCGCTGTGAAGCCTCTCTCTGTCATGTATAGCACGGCTTTAAGTGGGCGGGAGGCATTTGCGGTATTTTCTAGATCATTAAACTAACGTTACACTGCAGCCTACCTGTAAACAACCTGCAGTTAGAAAGCTCATTTTCAGCTTAATCTGTGGTGCAATGTGGCCAGCAAGAAGACTGAACCATGTCCCTGCACTGGTGAAAGACTGTGGGCCTTATCTTCCCAAAACGCTAATTTAGCGTTTGCGCTCGTTTAACGCCGTGCGCAATGCAAATTGGGGGCGGGCACAAGCGCGTGCCTGTTATAATTGTACTGGGCATAGGCGTGCCACATGCCAAAGCAGGCGTTTCAGCGCTAAAATGTGGGGATAGATGGCATTATCCTATCGTCAGCAGCGCGCAATTACTTTGCGCTAAGAGCTTTGAAAAGGACCTCTTACACGCTAAATACCTCGCTGCGCTGGAGCGCACCATAGTCTCCGTGCAACGCAGCGCAGTGCAAAGTAAAATTACTTTTGGATATGTCATTACACACAGCCTTGCCACGCCAGAACATCAAATTATGCTGCTAAAATTGGGTATTAGCAGATAATTCAGTGAGGCAATCAACTATAACTCACTGAGAAACGTTTATCACATCGCAAAGAGGGAAATGAATTGAGAAAACTTGTTGGACAATGGACATAGGCTTCATAACCCGGAGGGTCGTTGGCACCACAGACGATCTGTCAATAAGCTCCCTCTGTCCTCGCACGAGTGAGTACTCTATTACGCATGGAGAGAATTACAGCATATTGCATGCCTCGTGCAAACAGCCATTGCGAGACGGGAACCTGATCGGTTTTGATTGACGTAATGCCCAGCATTGCCTGGCCACACCTGTGAATAAGTCTGGTAGTTAAGACCGCCCAAATCCCGTTTGCGCAGGCATTTTGGGTCGCAGATGATTTTGGCATGGCTCTAATTTGCGCCTGCGACACGTGCCGTGAACGTTTCCGCATCCCCGCCGAGAATTGCATCCGCAACATATTTCGGGGCTGTTTTAACTTAGAAATCAGGGAGGTCACGTCTACCAGACAATTATCTCACTTTTAAACAGTTACATTTCTGTATGAATCATTACGATTAGGCTCCCGTGAGGTGGGGATGGTTTTTTTTGCTGCTGGGTGGGGGTGCAAAACTCGGCATACCACCTGGACAAATGCGCAAGGCGGACTGTTATCTTGCCTGCGTTAAGGCACGCGCAAACAGGTGCGCAAGCGCTAATAGGGGATATCGTCTGTATGAAGATAGGGCCCTGTGTCACCAAATTGAACCTGGATGTGATAATGACATGAAGCCCACGGCTGCAAGGACTAATTAACGTTAGCCGAAACACGTTCCTCGAGGTATTTGGTCAAAAATCTTGTGATATTTGATTTTGTCCATATTGCCCAACCCTAGGCTACATGTCAAGTCAAGTCAAGTCAACTTTATTTTTAGAGCACATTTACAACGACCAGTAGCCGACCAAAGTGCTTCACAGATAAAAACAATAAAAGTATAGAGACAACAAGTACAAAATACACTGCTACCAAGCAAAGTGCAATACAAATGTGGCTTTCTTACAACTGAACATTTAGCCCACTTCATAGAAAATGCCAAGATATACCTGTATATTGTGTATCACCATTCAGCCTAAAGATACCGAGATATGATTCTTGGTCCATATCAACCAGCCCTACTCTTATTTAGATCAATAAATGAATATATATTAATCACACATATTAAACTGTTCAATAATTAACAGTGAACCTGTTAATTAATCAACAAATAATATAAACATTACAGGTTTATTAGTCTCAATGCCAGACTCATGAGAGTTCTTACACTGATGCACTACGTTACTGCATGCTGCAGATCTCTCTCTGGGTCTGGGACGCTTGCCCTCAGCCGGCTGGGGTCGGAGGTGAACTGTTCACTTGGCCAGTGGTGGATTCAGTCTTCACCAATCAGTCACGACTTTGCGATTAGTGACGGCATGGGAGGCGCAGCCCATTTTTCCAACCGCTCTCTCATTGGTGCTATGACCTGTCACTCATTCAATTTCACCCCCTATAGACGCGCCCTCAAACCCCAGCAGTGGCTGTGAAGTGGCACAGACTCACTATGTAGTATGCAGAGCGCAGTTCAACGTAATATTTGAGTCTGGGGAGAGACTACAGGTTTATTAGATGATAAACTGCTGCTGTATTGAGTCTTGTTCTCTCCATCAGATGCCTGTGAACTCACACTGGATGAAAACACAGCACACAGAGAGCTCCTCCTGTCTGAAGACAACAGAACGGTGATGAAGGTGACAGAGGCGCAGCCATTTCCTGATCACCCAGAGAGATTTGATGACACGCCTCAGCTGCTGTGTAGAGATGGTCTGACTAGTCGCTGTTACTGGGAGGTCGAGTGGGAAGGAAGAGTTAAGATAGGAGTGACTTACAGAGGAATTGGTAGGAGAGGAGAGGGTGAAGACTGTCTGCTTGGATGTAATAAAAAGTCCTGGAGTCTGATCTGCACTGATGATGGTTACACTGCCGGCCACAATAACAGAGGAGAAGACATAATACATTCCCCCTCCTCCTCTCACAGAGTAGCAGTGTATCTGGACTGGCCTGCTGGATCTCTGTCCTTCTACAGAGTGTCCTCTGACTCACTGATCCTCCTCCACATCTTCCACTCCACATTCACTGAACCACTCTATCCTGGGGTTGGGTTGTGGTGTGGGTCAGTGTCTCTTGTCAACTCTGACTGTGTTGATTCCCCCAGTGTGGACCATGGTGGAGTGCAGAGGACGAGACCAGCTCTGAAGAAATGTAAGTGTGTATTTAGTTTTAGAACAAAGCAACACACATTCAACTATTTAGATAGAAAGTCCATTCACACAGCAGTATGTGACATTCACATCCTACTGTGAATCGATCGATATGATATGAATCTAGATATCACCTTTGATTTTAAATATCGTAATATGGTGATATGACATAAGTGTTGTCTTCTCCTGGTTTTAAAGGCTGCATTACAATAACATGATGTCATTTTCTGACTCTAAGGGCTCTATCTTTCCAACGGCGGTAAATTTGCGTTAGTGCCCGTTTTGCACTGGAATAGCGCCGTGCAAAGCCCTAATTGTGGGCGTTTCGGCCCGCTGCGCTTCACGTCATCTCGGCGCACATCTCTGTATAGGCGTGTTTATGCCCAAAAGCATTGTGGAGGTGTGGTCATGCCCATAAAACCACAGCGTCACGTCAGCAGCTTCCTCCTTCACTGAGAGGGACTAGATCACCTGTGTATTATTGCCATTTCACACTCTGAAAAAGGGCTGCTGCCCAAACGTCTGTATCCTTTTTCGGGCTCTCTTCTACGTATCTCCCCTGTGGTAATATACTGCATCCGTAATTACGCAGCGTAGCCTACTGAGAGCCGCGATGAGTGATGGTGCTCTATTTGAAGAAGTTGAATTTCGTTCCACCAGCACACATTTTATTAATCAGCTATTTTCTATTCGTTTCTATTAATATACTGTATATACATCGAATCCCACCAATTTAGTCTGTCATTTCCCCCTTGGCGCACATAAAGACACATGCTTCCATCACTGTCTGCTTGATGGCGAGAGGGACTTCAGCTGCCATCCGCGCTGTGGAGAGGTTAGGCTACTGTACTGGCCGGACACAGGTGTTGTGCGAAAAAATGATGTGTTTTGAATTGGATTAGGGGAACGAACATCTGGCGGGGCGGGAGTCTGTGTGCGCCGGGTGCTGGAGGGGGGTCTCCCCCGAGAAGGTGGGAGCTGGACGGGTATGCAGGCTTGGTGGTGGGGTGGGTGTGGGTCGGTGCCCTGGGTGTTTTGGGCCGGCCAGGGTGGGGAGAGGCAGCTTGGCACAACACCGTCACAACTTTCTCAAAAGCAATCTATTGTTACCTCACACCATAAACCTGTATGGTCGGGAATTATGTAGCCTAATAAACCCATCAGAAACAAATTCTCATTTTTAAATCAAGGTGTGTTTTTTTGCAATGTAGACTATAGTTGAAAATCAACGTGGCATTCCGAGGAGAGAAGGGTGTGTGCAGGCGCGAGTGGAGAGTGCCATCCATGCCGTGCGTAAATGGATCCAAGCAAGGACTGTCTGTGCTCAGGCGTACATCTGCGTTTGCGCTAAGACCAGCAGCTATTTCCTGGCGTTAAAATTGAGAGCACCCAAGGTGATTTTTTTCTGACACATTGCGCTGCAACGCCTATTTTGGAACGGGCAACTCCCAAACCTCTCTTTGCGCTCGGCACATTCCGACGGTATCTTCCCCACAGCGCTAAATGACATTTGCGCGAGACACATGATAGGCTAGAGGCCCACCGACACGCCTGGGCCACGCCTACACCTGTGTCATCACAGCGCAAAACTGGTCAGACGATAGCTTAGGCGCTGGGAAGATAGCAATAAGAGGCGCGCAAACGCAGCGCAAACGATAGCGCCGTACAACGATAGGGCCCCAAGTGTTCTATTATTTGCCTTTATACACGTAAAGACCCTGGAAATCTAAAATAACAGCATTTTGAGTTCATCACACCACAGGAACCTATGTTAATAAGCCACCAGCCAAATTTAAACGATGATGAACGTTGCAAAGTATATAAATGTAGGTTTGAAAGACATGGAGAAACTAGACAGAATTATCCCCTCACGCTCCCTGGCAGATTGTCTGAGCATGTTGCATTGAACCAGCTCCCAACTCGCGGGGGGAGGGGGAGAGGTGGGGTGGAGGCGATTGTCCTTGTTGGCTTTGGGAATACGCATCTCAGGTTGCACTGTGTGAAGTTAACCGTGCTATCCTCCACATCTCTCGATCCACAGTGTGTGCAGACGAGTGCATGCTCTCTCTCCCCCCTCTCGCTCGATCGCGCTCCCTCTCTCTTTCTCAGACCCCCTACACACCGAAAGCGATCAACTCGCATGTACTCGCACTCGCCCTAACCTCGCGTCACCAGGCTCTTCTCGGCGACAAAGAGCCTGGCCTCCGTTTACAAGTGATTTTGTCACCCTGCCTGTTTCCGGCCTAGAGCCCGCCCTAGACTGGAAACAAGCAGCGGAAACAGCTCGTTAACTTGAGAATCAGACACAACGAATAAGAAAATAAAACGGCAAACAACTAGCCTCAACACGAGACTCATCAGACATTAACAAAATATGGACGTACCAAACAAAGTTTTTTATTAGAAGTTCTTGTAGAAACATTGCAGATTCACAATATCACATATTTAAGCCAATACAGAAGCTTTACTTTTCAAACAAATGGCCAGTTGATGGAATACTTATAGTTGTCTGTCCGCTGTTATCGATAATGGATGATCAAGTACAACAGTTGAAATCCAAAGGCATCTCTGCTCTGCTGCATTTTTCGAACCGCTCTCTCATTGGTGCTATGACCTGTCACTCATTCAATTTCACCCCCTATAGACGCGCCCTCAAACCCCAGCAGTGGCTGTGAAGTGGCACAGACTCACTATGTAGTATGCGGAGCACAGTGATTCAATGTAATATTTGAGTCTGGGGAGAGACTACAGGTTTATTAGATGATAAACTGCTGCTGTATTGAGTCTTGTTCTCTCCATCAGATGCCTGTGAACTCACACTGGATGAAAACACAGCACACAGAGAGCTCCTCCTGTCTGAAGACAACAGAAAGGTGATGAGGGTGACAGAGGAGCAGCCAGTTCCTGATCACCCAGAGAGATTTGACGACACGCCTCAGCTGCTGTGTAGAGATGGTCTGACTAGTCGCTGTTACTGGGAGGTCGAGTGGGAAGGAAGAGTTGAGATAGGAGTGACTTACAGAGGAATTGGTAGGAGAGGAGAGCGTGCTGACTGTCTGCTTGGATGTAATAAAATGTCCTGGAGTCTGACCTGCACTGATGATGGTTACACTGCCAGCCACAATATCAGAGGAAAAGTGATACCTTCCCCCTCCTCCTCTCACAGAGTAGCAGTGTATCTGGACTGGCCTGCTGGATCTCTGTCCTTCTACAGAGTTTCCTCTGACTCACTGATCCTCCTCCACATCTTCCACTCCACATTCACTGAACCACTCTATCCTGGGTTTAGGTTCGAGTGTGGGTCAGTGTCTCTTGTCAACTCTGACTGTGTTGATTCCCCCAGTGTGGACCATGGTGGAGTGCAGAGGACGAGACCAGCTCTGAAGAAATGTAAGTGTGTATTTAGTTTGAGAACAAAGCAACACACATTCAACTATTTAGATAGAAAGTCCATTCACACAGCAGTATGTGACATTCACATCCTACTGTGAATCGATCGATATGATCAGGCCCGTAGCTACCATTGAGGATACCGAGGTCATGACCTCGGTATTTTCCACACACAAAAAAAAAAAAAATGATTTTTTTTTTTGAAAAATAGCTCCGGTCCCCAGATCTATTCATCTGTCATTGATGTTTTAATGCGACAGTTGATCGGAAATGCAACAATTTGCTTCCTCTCTGTGTGCTATAGAAGGAAGAGAGATAACTCACAACATTCAGATTTTGCATTGAGGCTAGATTGGGGCTAGACTTTGGGGACAGTTCTATTGAAGTGAATGGGTAAGTAACTCCCCTGTAAGTGATGTTTGTGTAGATGGGCCATTATATTTAATTGAGCAGTATTCTGCCATGTGACCTGTATGCAGAATATAAATTATATTATATGGGGAGACATTTATTTTTGGTATAATTTTAAAGCAACAGCACAGTAAAGAGGATATTAATCTAACATGATGTCTGTAGTTCTTTATAGATCTAGCCTCTTCATTTTGCTTTCAAAGTGCACCAGATTGAAGCATTTTACTTTAATATAGACACAATTTTCTAACGGGGCCCCCCACGCGCGCTAAAATGACCTCGGTATTTCTCAAACCCTGGCTACGGGCCTGGATATGATATGAATCTAGATATCACCTTTGATTTTAAATATCCTAATATGGTGATATGACATAAGTGTTGTCTTCTCCTGGTTTTCAAAGCTGCATTACAATAACATGATGTCATTTTCTGACTCTAAGGGCTCTATCTTTCCAACGGCGGTAATTTTGCGTTAATGCCCGTTTTGCGCTGGAATAGCGCCGTGCAAAGCCCTAATTGTGGGCGTTTCGGCCCGCTGCGCTTCACGTCATCTCGGCGCACATCTCTGTATAGGCGTGTTTATGCCCAAAAGCATTGTGGAGGTGTGGTCATGCCCATAAAACCACAGCGTCACGTCAGCAGCTTCCTCCTTCACTGAGAGGGACTAGATCACCTGTGTATTATTGCCATTTCACACTCTGAAAAAGGGCTGCTGCCCAAACGTCTGTATCCTTTTTCGGGCTCTCTTCTACGTATCTCCCCTGTGGTAATATACTGCATCCGTAATTACGCAGCGTAGCCTACTGAGAGCCGCGATGAGTGATGGTGCTCTATTTGAAGAAGTTGAATTTCGTTGCACCAGCACACATTTTATTAATCAGCTATTTTCTATTCGTTTCTATTAATATACTGTATATACATCGAATCCCACCAATTTAGTCTGTCATTTCCCCCTTGGCGCACATAAAGACACATGCTTCCATCACTGTCTGCTTGATGGCGAGAGGGACTTCAGCTGCCATCCGCGCTGTGGAGAGGTTAGGCTACTGTACTGGCCGGACACAGGTGTTGTGCGAAAAAATGATGTGTTTTGAATTGGATTAGGGGAACGAACATCTGGCGGGGCGGGAGTCTGTGTGCGCCGGGTGCTGGAGGGGGGTCTCCCCCGAGAAGGTGGGAGCTGGACGGGTATGCAGGCTTGGTGGTGGGGTGGGTGTGGGTCGGTGCCCTGGGTGTTTTGGGCCGGCCAGGGTGGGGAGAGGCAGCTTGGCACAACACCGTCACAACTTTCTCAAAAGCAATCTATTGTTACCTCACACCATAAACCTGTATGGTCGGGAATTATGTAGCCTAATAAACCCATCAGAAACAAATTCTCATTTTTAAATCAAGGTGTGTTTTTTTGCAATGTAGACTATAGTTGAAAATCAACGTGGCATTCCGAGGAGAGAAGGGTGTGTGCAGGCGCGAGTGGAGAGTGCCATCCATGCCGTGCGTAAATGGATCCAAGCAAGGACTGTCTGTGCTCAGGCGTACATCTGCGTTTGCGCTAAGACCAGCAGCTATTTCCTGGCGTTAAAATTGAGAGCACCCAAGGTGATTTTTTTCTGACACATTGCGCTGCAACGCCTATTTTGGAACGGGCAACTCCCAAACCTCTCTTTGCGCTCGGCACATTCCGACGGTATCTTCCCCACAGCGCTAAATGACATTTGCGCGAGACACATGATAGGCTAGAGGCCCACCGACACGCCTGGGCCACGCCTACACCTGTGTCATCACAGCGCAAAACTGGTCAGACGATAGCTTAGGCGCTGGGAAGATAGCAATAAGAGGCGCGCAAACGCAGCGCAAACGATAGCGCCGTACAACGATAGGGCCCCAAGTGTTCTATTATTTGCCTTTATACACGTAAAGACCCTGGAAATCTAAAATAACAGCATTTTGAGTTCATCACACCACAGGAACCTATGTTAATAAGCCACCAGCCAAATTTAAACGATGATGAACGTTGCAAAGTATATAAATGTAGGTTTGAAAGACATGGAGAAACTAGACAGAATTATCCCCTCACGCTCCCTGGCAGATTGTCTGAGCATGTTGCATTGAACCAGCTCCCAACTCGCGGGGGGAGGGGGAGAGGTGGGGTGGAGGCGATTGTCCTTGTTGGCTTTGGGAATACGCATCTCAGGTTGCACTGTGTGAAGTTAACCGTGCTATCCTCCACATCTCTCGATCCACAGTGTGTGCAGACGAGTGCATGCTCTCTCTCCCCCCTCTCGCTCGATCGCGCTCCCTCTCTCTTTCTCAGACCCCCTACACACCGAAAGCGATCAACTCGCATGTACTCGCACTCGCCCTAACCTCGCGTCACCAGGCTCTTCTCGGCGACAAAGAGCCTGGCCTCCGTTTACAAGTGATTTTGTCACCCTGCCTGTTTCCGGCCTAGAGCCCGCCCTAGACTGGAAACAAGCAGCGGAAACAGCTCGTTAACTTGAGAATCAGACACAACGAATAAGAAAATAAAACGGCAAACAACTAGCCTCAACACGAGACTCATCAGACATTAACAAAATATGGACGTACCAAACAAAGTTTTTTATTAGAAGTTCTTGTAGAAACATTGCAGATTCACAATATCACATATTTAAGCCAATACAGAAGCTTTACTTTTCAAACAAATGGCCAGTTGATGGAATACTTATAGTTGTCTGTCCGCTGTTATCGATAATGGATGATCAAGTACAACAGTTGAAATCCAAAGGCATCTCTGCTCTGCTGCATTTTTCGAACCGCTCTCTCATTGGTGCTATGACCTGTCACTCATTCAATTTCACCCCCTATAGACGCGCCCTCAAACCCCAGCAGTGGCTGTGAAGTGGCACAGACTCACTATGTAGTATGCGGAGCACAGTGATTCAATGTAATATTTGAGTCTGGGGAGAGACTACAGGTTTATTAGATGATAAACTGCTGCTGTATTGAGTCTTGTTCTCTCCATCAGATGCCTGTGAACTCACACTGGATGAAAACACAGCACACAGAGAGCTCCTCCTGTCTGAAGACAACAGAAAGGTGATGAGGGTGACAGAGGAGCAGCCAGTTCCTGATCACCCAGAGAGATTTGACGACACGCCTCAGCTGCTGTGTAGAGATGGTCTGACTAGTCGCTGTTACTGGGAGGTCGAGTGGGAAGGAAGAGTTGAGATAGGAGTGACTTACAGAGGAATTGGTAGGAGAGGAGAGCGTGCTGACTGTCTGCTTGGATGTAATAAAATGTCCTGGAGTCTGACCTGCACTGATGATGGTTACACTGCCAGCCACAATATCAGAGGAAAAGTGATACCTTCCCCCTCCTCCTCTCACAGAGTAGCAGTGTATCTGGACTGGCCTGCTGGATCTCTGTCCTTCTACAGAGTTTCCTCTGACTCACTGATCCTCCTCCACATCTTCCACTCCACATTCACTGAACCACTCTATCCTGGGTTTAGGTTCGAGTGTGGGTCAGTGTCTCTTGTCAACTCTGACTGTGTTGATTCCCCCAGTGTGGACCATGGTGGAGTGCAGAGGACGAGACCAGCTCTGAAGAAATGTAAGTGTGTATTTAGTTTGAGAACAAAGCAACACACATTCAACTATTTAGATAGAAAGTCCATTCACACAGCAGTATGTGACATTCACATCCTACTGTGAATCGATCGATATGATCAGGCCCGTAGCTACCATTGAGGATACCGAGGTCATGACCTCGGTATTTTCCACACACAAAAAAAAAAAAAATGAATTTTTTTTTTGAAAAATAGCTCCGGTCCCCAGATCTATTCATCTGTCATTGATGTTTTAATGCGACAGTTGATCGGAAATGCAACAATTTGCTTCCTCTCTGTGTGCTATAGAAGGAAGAGAGATAACTCACAACATTCAGATTTTGCATTGAGGCTAGATTGGGGCTAGACTTTGGGGACAGTTCTATTGAAGTGAATGGGTAAGTAACTCCCCTGTAAGTGATGTTTGTGTAGATGGGCCATTATATTTAATTGAGCAGTATTCTGCCATGTGACCTGTATGCAGAATATAAATTATATTATATGGGGAGACATTTATTTTTGGTATAATTTTAAAGCAACAGCACAGTAAAGAGGATATTAATCTAACATGATGTCTGTAGTTCTTTATAGATCTAGCCTCTTCATTTTGCTTTCAAAGTGCACCAGATTGAAGCATTTTACTTTAATATAGACACAATTTTCTAACGGGGCCCCCCACGCGCGCTAAAATGACCTCGGTATTTCTCAAACCCTGGCTACGGGCCTGGATATGATATGAATCTAGATATCACCTTTGATTTTAAATATCCTAATATGGTGATATGACATAAGTGTTGTCTTCTCCTGGTTTTCAAAGCTGCATTACAATAACATGATGTCATTTTCTGACTCTAAGGGCTCTATCTTTCCAACGGCGGTAATTTTGCGTTAATGCCCGTTTTGCGCTGGAATAGCGCCGTGCAAAGCCCTAATTGTGGGCGTTTCGGCCCGCTGCGCTTCACGTCATCTCGGCGCACATCTCTGTATAGGCGTGTTTATGCCCAAAAGCATTGTGGAGGTGTGGTCATGCCCATAAAACCACAGCGTCACGTCAGCAGCTTCCTCCTTCACTGAGAGGGACTAGATCACCTGTGTATTATTGCCATTTCACACTCTGAAAAAGGGCTGCTGCCCAAACGTCTGTATCCTTTTTCGGGCTCTCTTCTACGTATCTCCCCTGTGGTAATATACTGCATCCGTAATTACGCAGCGTAGCCTACTGAGAGCCGCGATGAGTGATGGTGCTCTATTTGAAGAAGTTGAATTTCGTTCCACCAGCACACATTTTATTAATCAGCTATTTTCTATTCGTTTCTATTAATATACTGTATATACATCGAATCCCACCAATTTAGTCTGTCATTTCCCCCTTGGCGCACATAAAGACACATGCTTCCATCACTGTCTGCTTGATGGCGAGAGGGACTTCAGCTGCCATCCGCGCTGTGGAGAGGTTAGGCTACTGTACTGGCCGGACACAGGTGTTGTGCGAAAAAATGATGTGTTTTGAATTGGATTAGGGGAACGAACATCTGGCGGGGCGGGAGTCTGTGTGCGCCGGGTGCTGGAGGGGGGTCTCCCCCGAGAAGGTGGGAGCTGGACGGGTATGCAGGCTTGGTGGTGGGGTGGGTGTGGGTCGGTGCCCTGGGTGTTTTGGGCCGGCCAGGGTGGGGAGAGGCAGCTTGGCACAACACCGTCACAACTTTCTCAAAAGCAATCTATTGTTACCTCACACCATAAACCTGTATGGTCGGGAATTATGTAGCCTAATAAACCCATCAGAAACAAATTCTCATTTTTAAATCAAGGTGTGTTTTTTTGCAATGTAGACTATAGTTGAAAATCAACGTGGCATTCCGAGGAGAGAAGGGTGTGTGCAGGCGCGAGTGGAGAGTGCCATCCATGCCGTGCGTAAATGGATCCAAGCAAGGACTGTCTGTGCTCAGGCGTACATCTGCGTTTGCGCTAAGACCAGCAGCTATTTCCTGGCGTTAAAATTGAGAGCACCCAAGGTGATTTTTTTCTGACACATTGCGCTGCAACGCCTATTTTGGAACGGGCAACTCCCAAACCTCTCTTTGCGCTCGGCACATTCCGACGGTATCTTCCCCACAGCGCTAAATGACATTTGCGCGAGACACATGATAGGCTAGAGGCCCACCGACACGCCTGGGCCACGCCTACACCTGTGTCATCACAGCGCAAAACTGGTCAGACGATAGCTTAGGCGCTGGGAAGATAGCAATAAGAGGCGTGCAAACGCAGCGCAAACGATAGCGCCGTACAACGATAGGGCCCCAAGTGTTCTATTATTTGCCTTTATACACGTAAAGACCCTGGAAATCTAAAATAACAGCATTTTGAGTTCATCACACCACAGGAACCTATGTTAATAAGCCACCAGCCAAATTTAAACGATGATGAACGTTGCAAAGTATATAAATGTAGGTTTGAAAGACATGGAGAAACTAGACAGAATTATCCCCTCACGCTCCCTGGCAGATTGTCTGAGCATGTTGCATTGAACCAGCTCCCAACTCGCGGGGGGAGGGGGAGAGGTGGGGTGGAGGCGATTGTCCTTGTTGGCTTTGGGAATACGCATCTCAGGTTGCACTGTGTGAAGTTAACCGTGCTATCCTCCACATCTCTCGATCCACAGTGTGTGCAGACGAGTGCATGCTCTCTCTCCCCCCTCTCGCTCGATCGCGCTCCCTCTCTCTTTCTCAGACCCCCTACACACCGAAAGCGATCAACTCGCATGTACTCGCACTCGCCCTAACCTCGCGTCACCAGGCTCTTCTCGGCGACAAAGAGCCTGGCCTCCGTTTACAAGTGATTTTGTCACCCTGCCTGTTTCCGGCCTAGAGCCCGCCCTAGACTGGAAACAAGCAGCGGAAACAGCTCGTTAACTTGAGAATCAGACACAACGAATAAGAAAATAAAACGGCAAACAACTAGCCTCAACACGAGACTCATCAGACATTAACAAAATATGGACGTACCAAACAAAGTTTTTTATTAGAAGTTCTTGTAGAAACATTGCAGATTCACAATATCACATATTTAAGCCAATACAGAAGCTTTACTTTTCAAACAAATGGCCAGTTGATGGAATACTTATAGTTGTCTGTCCGCTGTTATCGATAATGGATGATCAAGTACAACAGTTGAAATCCAAAGGCATCTCTGCTCTGCTGCATTTTTCGAACCGCTCTCTCATTGGTGCTATGACCTGTCACTCATTCAATTTCACCCCCTATAGACGCGCCCTCAAACCCCAGCAGTGGCTGTGAAGTGGCACAGACTCACTATGTAGTATGCGGAGCACAGTGATTCAATGTAATATTTGAGTCTGGGGAGAGACTACAGGTTTATTAGATGATAAACTGCTGCTGTATTGAGTCTTGTTCTCTCCATCAGATGCCTGTGATCTCACACTGGATGAAAACACAGCACACAGAGAGCTCCTCCTGTCTGAAGACAACAGAAAGGTGATGAGGGTGACAGAGGAGCAGCCAGTTCCTGATCACCCAGAGAGATTTGACGACACGCCTCAGCTGCTGTGTAGAGATGGTCTGACTAGTCGCTGTTACTGGGAGGTCGAGTGGGAAGGAAGAGTTGAGATAGGAGTGACTTACAGAGGAATTGGTAGGAGAGGAGAGCGTGCTGACTGTCTGCTTGGATGTAATAAAATGTCCTGGAGTCTGACCTGCACTGATGATGGTTACACTGCCAGCCACAATATCAGAGGAAAAGTGATACCTTCCCCCTCCTCCTCTCACAGAGTAGCAGTGTATCTGGACTGGCCTGCTGGATCTCTGTCCTTCTACAGAGTTTCCTCTGACTCACTGATCCTCCTCCACATCTTCCACTCCACATTCACTGAACCACTCTATCCTGGGTTTAGGTTCGAGTGTGGGTCAGTGTCTCTTGTCAACTCTGACTGTGTTGATTCCCCCAGTGTGGACCATGGTGGAGTGCAGAGGACGAGACCAGCTCTGAAGAAATGTAAGTGTGTATTTAGTTTGAGAACAAAGCAACACACATTCAACTATTTAGATAGAAAGTCCATTCACACAGCAGTATGTGACATTCACATCCTACTGTGAATCGATCGATATGATCAGGCCCGTAGCTACCATTGAGGATACCGAGGTCATGACCTCGGTATTTTCCACACACAAAAAAAAAAAAAATGAATTTTTTTTTTGAAAAATAGCTCCGGTCCCCAGATCTATTCATCTGTCATTGATGTTTTAATGCGACAGTTGATCGGAAATGCAACAATTTGCTTCCTCTCTGTGTGCTATAGAAGGAAGAGAGATAACTCACAACATTCAGATTTTGCATTGAGGCTAGATTGGGGCTAGACTTTGGGGACAGTTCTATTGAAGTGAATGGGTAAGTAACTCCCCTGTAAGTGATGTTTGTGTAGATGGGCCATTATATTTAATTGAGCAGTATTCTGCCATGTGACCTGTATGCAGAATATAAATTATATTATATGGGGAGACATTTATTTTTGGTATAATTTTAAAGCAACAGCACAGTAAAGAGGATATTAATCTAACATGATGTCTGTAGTTCTTTATAGATCTAGCCTCTTCATTTTGCTTTCAAAGTGCACCAGATTGAAGCATTTTACTTTAATATAGACACAATTTTCTAACGGGGCCCCCCACGCGCGCTAAAATGACCTCGGTATTTCTCAAACCCTGGCTACGGGCCTGGATATGATATGAATCTAGATATCACCTTTGATTTTAAATATCCTAATATGGTGATATGACATAAGTGTTGTCTTCTCCTGGTTTTCAAAGCTGCATTACAATAACATGATGTCATTTTCTGACTCTAAGGGCTCTATCTTTCCAACGGCGGTAATTTTGCGTTAATGCCCGTTTTGCGCTGGAATAGCGCCGTGCAAAGCCCTAATTGTGGGCGTTTCGGCCCGCTGCGCTTCACGTCATCTCGGCGCACATCTCTGTATAGGCGTGTTTATGCCCAAAAGCATTGTGGAGGTGTGGTCATGCCCATAAAACCACAGCGTCACGTCAGCAGCTTCCTCCTTCACTGAGAGGGACTAGATCACCTGTGTATTATTGCCATTTCACACTCTGAAAAAGGGCTGCTGCCCAAACGTCTGTATCCTTTTTCGGGCTCTCTTCTACGTATCTCCGCTGTGGTAATATACTGCATCCGTAATTACGCAGCGTAGCCTACTGAGAGCCACGATGAGTGATGCTGCTCTATTTGAAGAAGTTGAATTTCGTTCCACCAGCACACATTTTATTAATCAGCTATTTTCTATTCGTTTCTATTAATATACTGTATATACATCGAATCCCACCAATTTAGTCTGTCATTTCCCCCTTGGCGCACATAAAGACACATGCTTCCGTCACTGTCTGCTTGATGGTGAGAGGGACTTCAGCTGCCATCCGCGCTGTGGAGAGGTTAGGCTACTGTACTGGCCGGACACAGGTGTTGTGCGAAAAAAGGATGTGTTTTGAATTGGATTAGGGGAACGAACATCTGGCGGGGCGGGAGTCTGTGTGCGTCGGGTGCTGGAGGGGGGTCTCCCCCGAGAAGGTGGGAGCTGGACGGGTATGCAGGCTTGGTGGTGGGGTGGGTGTGGGTCGGTGCCCTGGGTGTTTTGGGCCGGCCAGGGTGGGGAGAGGCAGCTTGCACAACACCGTCACAACTTTCTCAAAAGCAATCTATTGTTACCTCACACCACAAACCTGTATGGTCGGGAATTATGTAGCCTAATAAACCCATCAGAAACAAATTCTCATTTTTAAATCAAGGTGTGTTTTTTCTGCAATGTAGACTAAGTTGAAAATCAACGTGGCATTCCGAGGAGAGAAGGGTGTGTGCAGGCGCGAGTGGAGAGTGACATCCATGCCGTGCGTAAATGGATCCAAGCAAGGACTGTCTGTGCTCAGGCGTACGTCTGCGTTTGCGCTAAGACCAGCAGCTATTTCCTGCCGTTAAAATTGAGAGCACCCAAGGCGATTTTTTCGAACACATTGCGCTGCAACGCCTATTTTGGAACGGGCAACTCCCAAACCTCTCTTTGCGCTCGGCACATACCGACGGTATCTTCCCCACAGTGCTAAATGACACTTGCGCGAGACACATGATAGGCTAGAGGCCCACCGACACGCCTGGGCCACGCCTATACCTGTGTCATCACAGCACAAAACTGGACGGTGGAGGCAGACGATAGCTTAGACGCTGGGAAGATAGCAATAAGAGGCGCGCAAACGCAGCGCAAAGGATAGCGCCGTACAACGATAGGGCCCCAAGTGTTCTATTATTTGCCTTTATACACTTAAAGACCCTGGAAATCTAAAATAACAGCATTTTGAGTTCATCACACTACAGGAACCTATGTTAATAAGCCACCAGCCAATTTAAACGATGATGAACGTTGCAAAGTATATAAATGTAGGTTTGAAAGACATCGAGAAACTAGGCAGAATTATCCCCTCACGCTCTCTGGCAGATTGTCTGGGCATGTTGCATTGAACCAGCTCCCAACTCGCGGGGGGAGGGGGAGAGGTGGGGTGGAGGCGATTGTCCTTGTTGGATTTGGGAATACGCATCTCAGGTTGCACTGTGCGAAGTTAACCGTGTTATCCTCCACATCTCTCGATCCACAGTGTGTGCAGACGAGTGCATGCTCTCTCTCCCCCCTCTCGCTCGATTGCGCTCCCTCTCTCTTTCTCAGACGCCCTTCTCACAAAACACGATCAACTCGCATGTACTCGCACTCGCCCTAACCTCGCGTCACCAGGCTCTTCTCGGCGAGAAAGAGCCTGGCCTCCGTTTACAAGGGATTTTGTCACCCTGCCTGTTTCCGGCCTAGAGCCCGCCCTAGACAGGAAACAAGCAGCGGAAACAGCTCGTTCACTTGAGAATCAGACACAACGAATAAGAAAATAAAACGGCAAACAACTAGCCTCAACACGAGACTCATCAGTCATTAACAAAATATGGACGTACCAAACAAAGTTTTTTATTAGAAGTTCTTGTAGAAACATTGCAGATTCACAATATCACATATTTTAAGCCAATGCAGAAGCTTTACTTTTCGAACAAATGGCCAGTTGATGGAATACTTATAGTTGTCTGTCCGCTGTTATCGATAATGGAGGATCAAGTACAACAGTTGAAATCCAAAGGCATCTCTGCTCTGCTGCATTTTTCGAACCGCTCTCTCATTGGTGCTATGACCTGTCACTCATTCAATTTCACCCCCTATAGACGTGCCCTCAAACCCCAGCAGTGGCTGTGAAGTGGCACAGACTCACTATGTAGTATGCGGAGCGCAGTGATTCAATGTAATATTTGAGTCTGGGGAGAGACTACAGGTTTATTAGATGATAAACTGCTGCTGTATTGAGTCTTGTTCTCTCCATCAGATGCCTGTGAACTCACACTGGATGAAAACACAGCACACAGAGAGCTCCTCCTGTCTGAAGACAACAGAAAGGTGATGAGGGTGACAGAGGAGCAGCCAGTTCCTGATCACCCAGAGAGATTTGACGACACGCCTCAGCTGCTGTGTAGAGATGGTCTGACTAGTCACTGTTACTGGGAGGTCGAGTGGGAAGGAAGAGTTAAGATAGGAGTGACTTACAGAGGAATTGGTAGGAGAGGAAGGCATGCTGACTGTCTCCTTGGATGTAATAAAATGTCCTGGAGTCTGACCTGCACTGATGATGGTTACACTGCCAGCCACAATAACACAGGAAAAGTCATACATTCCCCCTCCTCCTCTCACACATTAGCAGTGTATCTGGACTGGCCTGCTGGATCTCTGTCCTTCTACAGAGTTTCCTGTGACTCACTGATCCTCCTCCACATCTTCCACTCCACATTCACTGAACCACTCTATCCTGGGTTTAGGTTCGAGTGTGGGTCAGTGTCTCTTGTCAACTCTGACTGTGTTGATTCCCCCAGTGTGGACAATGGTGGAGTGCAGAGGACGAGACCAGCTCTGAAGAAATGTAAGTGTGTATTTAGTTTGAGAACAAAGCAACACACATTCAACTATTTAGATAGAAAGTCCATTCACACAGCAGTATGTGACATTCACATCCTACTGTGAATCGATCGATATGATATGAATCTAGATATCACCTTTGATTTTAAATATCGTAATATGGTGATATGACATATTGTCTTCTCCTGGTTTTAAAGGCTGCATTACAATAACATGATGTAATTTTCTGACTCTAAGGGCTCTATCTTTCCAACGGCGGTAATTTTGCGTTAGTGCCCGTTTTGCGCTGGAATAGCGCCGTGCAAAGCCCTAATTGTGGGCGTTTCGGCCCGCTGCGCTTCACGTCATCTCGGCACACATCTCTGTATTGGCGTGTTTATGCCCAAAAGCATTGTGGAGGTGTGGTCATGCCCATAAAACCACAGCGTCACGTCAGCAGCTTCCTCCTTCACTGAGAGGGACTAGATCACCTGTGTATTATTGCCATTTCACACTCTGAAAAAGGGCTGCTGCCCAAACGTCTGTATCCTTTTTCGGGCTCTCTTCTACGTATCTCCGCTGTGGTAATATACTGCATCCGTAATTACGCAGCGTAGCCTACTGAGAGCCGCGATGAGTGATGCTGCTCTATTTGAAGAAGTTGAATTTCGTTCCACCAGCACACATTTTATTAATCAGCTATTTTCTATTCGTTTCTATTAATATACTGTATATACATCGAATCTCACCAATTTAGTCTGTCATTTCCCCCTTGGCGCACATAAAGACACATGCTTCCGTCACTGTCTGCTTGATGGCGAGAGGGACTTTAGCTGCCATCCGCGCTGTGGAGAGGTTAGGCTACTGTACTGGCCGGACACAGGTGTTGTGCGAAAAAATGATGTGTTTTGAATTGGATTAGGGGAACGAACATCTGGCGGGGCGGGAGTCTGTGTGCACTGCTAAGGCCTCATCCCTCTCCTCTGTTCTTGTCCTCCTTGACCTGTCTGCTGCCTTCGATACAGTCAACCACCAAATCCTTCTTTCCACTCTGTCTGACCTAGGCATTTCAGGTTCTGCACTCTCCTGGTTTGCTTCCTACCTCTCGAACCGCTCATACCAGGTCTCATGGAGAGGGTCCCTCTCCAGATCCTGTCCTCTTACCACCGGTGTCCCCCAGGGCTCAGTCCTGGGCCCCTTACTTTTCCTTCTCTATATCAGATCTCTTGCCTATGTGATCTCTTCTCATGGCTTTTCTTATCACTGCTATGCTGACGACACCCAGTACAGCTTTTCCTTTCCTTCCCCCCCTCCGACACTCAAATCGAGGCTCGCATCTCTGCATGCCTCAAAGACATTGGCGACTGGATGTCTGCCCACCACCTCAAGCTCAACCTTGGTAGGAGGGGGTGATGACTTGACTTGGAAATGTGTGTGCGTCCACTTGAGTCTGACAGGGAAACTGTTATCCGTTGTTATTGGACACGATGCACTGCCCAAGGTTTCAGCAAAGAGGAGAAGTCCTCTCTATGGGGCTGGGTGAGATGAGATGTCAGTGTGCTATGGGTCTATGGGTCAAATGGCATGGAACTTATAGCATAATTAGGCCTATAGCTTATTGATTAATGTGTCAGATGTAATTAGGCCTATAGCTTATTGATTAGGAAATATTGATTAGGAAATGGCATGGAACTTATATTTTTCTCCAACAACAGAGCTACTCTTCCTCCCAGGAAAAGACTGCCCTCTCGCAGATCTCTCCATCTCCATTGACAACACCACTGTACTTCCCTCCCAAACAGCTAAGAACCTTGGGGTGATCCTTGACAACCAGCTGTCTTGCTCAGCCAACATAGCTGCTACAGCACGCTCCTGTAGGTTCTCTCTCTACAACATCCGCAAAATCCGTCCCTTTCTCACAAGAGAAGCGACTCAACTCCTGGTCCAGTCTCTTGTCGCCTTCCGCCTGGACTACTGCAACGTGCTCCTGGCCGGCCTACCTGCCACCGACATCCGACCGCTTCAGCTCATTCAGAACGCTGCAGCCCGTCTCGTATTCAACCAACCCAAATTCTCTCACGTCACTCCCCTCTTCCAGGAGCTCCACTGGCTTCCCATCTCGGCCCGCATCAAATTCAAGACACTGGTACTGGCCTACCGGGCAGTACACCAGTCAGCTCCCCTGTACCTGCAATCTATGGTCAGGTTCCAAACCTCTCAGCGCTCCCTTCGCTCCTCCACCAGTGCAGGTCGCCTCGCCCCTCCTTCGCTACGGGGGCTCAAAAGTCGCTCATCCCGATCTCGACTCTTCTCGTCCCTGGCACCTCAATGGTGGAACGAGCTTCCACCTTCGGTCAGGACGGCTGAATCACTGCCGATCTTTCGGAAAAGACTAAAGACGCACCTTTTCAGGCTCCATCTGGGCCCTTCTTGATCTAACTTCCTTCTCTCTCTCTCTTTCTAAAAAAAAAAAAAAAAAAAAAAAAAAAAACTAACCTAAACTTGTACCACTAACCTAAACTTGTACCACTGTTCCTTCAGAAGTTGTAGTTATCACAGACTGTGCTCCATAGTAGATTGCTCTATTGCTGACAAAAATGTGTTATTGTAAGTCGCTTTGGATAAAAGCGTCTGCCAAATGACGTAATGTAATGTAATGTAATGTGTGCGCCAGGTGCTGGAGGGGGGTCTCCCCCGAGAAGGTGGGAGCTGGACGGGTATGCAGGCTTGGTGGTGGGGTGGGTGTGGGTCGGTGCCCTGGGTGTTTTGGGCCGGCCAGGGTGGGGAGAGGCAGCTTGGCACAACACCGTCACAACTTTCTCAAAAGCAATCTATTGTTACCTCACACCCAGTGTTGGGAAGTAACGAGTTACTAGTTACTCGTTACTGTAATAATATTACTTTTTCCAAGTAACGAGTAGTGTAACGAATTACTATAGAATATAAGTAATAATATTACAGTTACTTCAAGATAAACGAGCTTGTTACGTTAGTCGTTACATCTTTTGTTGAGTCCATTCTGTGATGCCGCTGCGCTGCAAAACGACACGCAGTCGTTTTGACTGATCACAAGCAGCATGGCTTTAACGCTCCCAAAACAAGGTGACGTCACCGCAGAGCACTTCAGAGCACCCTCTCTGCCCTGCTGACTGAGCCGAGCAGGAAAATCCGTGGCTGGATACATTCCCATGACTTTGTTTTTGTCGGGAAGAAAGGTGACACGATTGAACATCAAAGCCAAATGTAAACGGTGTCCAGGACAGGTAGGCTACTAACACTCTTTCCACTGTGAAAAACACGAGCTCAAACTTCTTAACGTTAACGTTACGAGACGAGAGGACAGCACAACAGAAACCGGAAAACTGTTAAAATACAGAGATAACGTAGAAACTCACAAGTTGATGGACATCAAACATTGCTGTTATTATTGTCAGGTTAATGTTGCAGAGCTAACGTTTTTTGTGATACAAACTTGTTAAGCAAAGATGTAGCCTATACGTATTGAGTTTGCAAAAGATTGCATCTTGTCAGTCATCACTTTGAGCCAGGTGTGCTCTTCATCAAGCATCTCTGTAGGAAGCTGTGCTCTGGCAAAGCGATTAGTTTAAATGGAACGGCACATAATAGACCTAGTTCACACATTGGCACCGCAAAGTCTGCATTTTGATGAGAAAAACGCCATGGGCCTTTTTCACAACGGCCATTTGTGTCTAGAAGACAGAGTAGGCTATACACAGGTGCAACCAACTAACTAATTAAGGCTCCAGCACTGGAACACCTAAATGGACTGGAAGTTGGAAGCCCTAATTAACATCTTGGTTACCTCCTGCCTTTTAGACACAAAATCGCTGCAGTGAAAAAGGCCTATTGCCATTTGTGTGGAATGTAACGGAAAAGTAATATAACGAGTATCTAACGAATTACTTTTGGCATGGAGTAATAAGTAAAGTAATAATATTACTTTTGAAAATAGTAACGAGTAATATGTAATATATTACTTTTTTAGTAATGAGTGCCCAACACTGCTCACACCACAAACCTGTATGGTCGGGAATTATGTAGCCTAATAAAACCATCAGAAACGAATTCTCATTTTTAAATCAAGGTGTGTTTTTTCTGCAATGTAGACTATAGTTGAAAATCAACGTGGCATTCCGAGGAGAGAAGGGTGTGTGCAGGCGCGAGTGGAGAGTGACATCCATGCCGTGCGTAAATGGATCCAAGCAAGGACTGTCTGTGCTCAGGTGTACGTCTGCGTTTGCGCTAAGACCAGCAGCTATTTCCTGGCGTTAAAATTGAGAGCACCCAAGGTGATTTTTTCGAACACATTGCGCTGCAACGCCTATTTTGGAACGGGCAACTTCCAAACCTCTCTTTGCGCTCGGCACATGCCGACGGTATCTTCCCCACAGCGCTAAATGACACTTGCGCGAGACACATGATAGGCTAGAGGCCCACCTACACGCCTGGGCCACGCCTACACCTGTGTCATCACAGCGCAAAACTGGACAGACGATAGCTTAGACGCTGGGAAGATAGCAATAAGTGGCGCGCAAACGCAGCGCAAAGGCAGCGCAAACGATATCGCCGTACAACGATAGGGCCCCAAGTGTTCTATTATTTGCCTTTATACACGTGAAGACCCTGGAAATCTAAAATAACAGCATTTTGAGTTCATCACACCACAGGAACATATGTTAATAAGCCACCAGCCAAATTTAAACGATGATGAATGTTGCAAAGTATATAAATGTAGGTTTGAAAGACATGGAGAAACTAGGCAGAATTCTCCCCTCACACTCCCTCGCAGATTGTCTGGGCATGTCGCATTGAACCAGCTCCCAACTCGCGGGGAGAGGTGGGGTGGAGGCGATTGTCCTTGTTGGCTTTGGGAATACGCATCTCAGGTTGCACTGTGTGAAGTTAACCGTGCTATCCTCCACATCTCTCGATCCACAGTGTGTGCAGACGAGTGCATGCTCTCTCTCCCACCTCTCGCTCGATCGCGCTCCCTCTCTCTTTCTCAGACCCCCTACACACCGAACGCGATCAACTCGCATGTACTCGCACTCGCCCTAACCTCGTGTCACCAGGCTCTTCTCGGCGAGAAAGAGCCTGGCCTCCGTTTACAAGTGATTTTGTCATTCGGCCTGTTTCTGGCCTAGACAGGAAACAAGCAGCGGAAACAGCTCGTTCACTTGAGAATCAGACACAACGAATAAGAAAATAAAACGGCAAACAACTAGCCTCAACACGAGACTCATCAGTCATTAACAAAATATGGACATACCAAACAAAGTTTTTTATTAGAAGTTCTTGTAGAAACATTGCAGATTCACAATATCACATATTTTAAGCCAATGCAGAAGCTTTACTTTTCGAACAAATGGCCAGTTGATGGATTACTTATAGTTGTCTGTCCGCTGTTATCGATAATGGATGATCAAGTACAACAGTTGAAATCCAAAGGCATCTCTGCTCTGCTGCATTTTTCGAACCGCTCTCTCATTGGTGCTATGACCTGTCACTCATTCAATTTCACTCCCTATAGACGCGCCCTCAAACCCCAGCAGTGGCTGTGAAGTGGCACAGACTCACTATGTAGTATGCGGAGCGCAGTGATTCAATGTAATATTTGAGTCTGGGGAGAGACTACAGGTTTATTAGATGATAAACTGCTGCTGTATTGAGTCTTGTTCTCTCCATCAGATGCCTGTGAACTCACACTGGATGAAAACACAGCACACAGACAGCTCCTCCTGTCTGAAGACAACAGAAAGGTGATGAAGGTGACAGAGGAGCAGCCAGTTCCTGATCACCCAGAGAGATTTGACAACATGCCTCAGCTGCTGTGTAGAAATGGTCTGACTAGTCGCTGTTACTGGGAGGTCGAGTGGGAAGGAAGAGTTAAGATAGGAGTGACTTACAGAGGAATTGGTAGGAGAGGAGGGAGTGCTGACTGTCAGCTTGGACTGAATGAAAAGTCCTGGGGGCTGTACTGCTCTGATGATGGTTACTTTGCCTTTCACAATAACAAAGCAGCACACATACCTTGCCCCTCGTCCTCTGACTCTGACAGAGTAGCAGTGTATCTGGACTGTCCTGCTGGCTCTCTGTCCTTCTACAGTGCTTCCTCTAACTCACTGATCCTCATCCACATCTTCCACTCCACATTCACTGAAGCGCTCTATCCTGCGTTTGGTGTCTGCCCTAACTCCTCAGTGTCTCTGTGTCAGATAGAGGAGGGAGAGAGAAAGACTTAAACTGCTGACAAAACACAGCTGCGGAGATGATGGTTCACTCTGTACAGGACAGTACACACACACACACAACCTTCCAACAACACCCACCATCAAGCATGTGCGTGCGTGTGTGTTGTATGAGAGAGTTCAACAGTCAGCATGTTCACCCCAAAAGACAGCCCAGTCCATTCCATCATCGTATATAAAGGGAGCAAGTGGGTTCTGTCTGTCTGCCCGTTTGTTTAAATTCTTGTCCCACATTGGATGATGTCATCAGTGATGCTCACTCGAGCAATTATGTTGTCACTGATGATGTCACAATCTCTATGACATGGAAGTTGAGCAATTGTGCACTGAGTGATGTCACTCGAGCACTCCATGATGTGATCAGTGATGGTCACTCAAGCAAAAGTGCTCAGTGAGTGATGTCAATATAGAGCTGGCGAGGCCACGCAGCAGCTGAGCTGTGGGGCATGTATGCGAGCCCGCGCAGCAGGCAAGCTGCAGGGCGGGTGAGGTCGCAAAAGCCCGTGCAGTGGGTGAGCCTAGGAATCTAGTGCGCGAGATGCCTAGTTTTAGATAACCCTACAGAGACAGGAGTCAGATCTGTTTAGATGAAAAGTTACCAAACTTGCCCAATAAACAAGCTGCTGCCTGAGTCATGTGACTTTTGTTTACAAGCTCTGGTTGGCGTGTGATTGGTCAGTTTGAACCTAAACGAATCAAATATAAAAATGCAACAAAGCTATGGCGTACAAAACCAGCTGTTGGAGCCACCCAACCCTAAAAATACCTGCTGAAGAAGTCTGACTAGTTTGTTTGTGAAAGTTCATATCATCCTATTAGTCCGTCACTGATGGCCAAACTCTTCCATCAGATTTATCATTTCTGTTTTGGTTCTAATGAGGTCAGAGTTTATGGTATACTCAGCATGGTGATCGCTTTTCTGGCCGCTGCATTTGCAGTGTTTTTCCTCCCATGACTTATTGGATTTTTATTTTCTTGTGGTTGTGTGTAGGCTACATGTATTTTCTTTTTTCTGAGGATTTTTTATATAATCAGATCATACATAACATAACATAAAAAGTCTATTATTGTAATAATTACTGGCAGTCCTATATTTTTGATTGTTATTTGTGTCTTATGAATATATTTTTCGAGCTGAATTTTTTTTAACCATAGTTTTGTTCATGGGGAAGTTTGTATATATTGAAGTTGATTTCGGGGTCCCGTGATCATGTTCAGTTCAGTTTTGTTTAGCCCCTTATCACAACTTAGCACGTCTCAAAGGGGCTTCACACCATCATGTCATGTGTGCTGTCTCCATTGGTTCTATTTCTTGTGGTTTTGTGTAATTGCATTTTTCTCTGATGGAGGTTTTGTATGATCAGATCAGATGATTTTTGTCTATTATTTTTGTAATAATTATTACCATTACTATATTTTTGATTGCTATTTTTGCATTATGATTATATTTTTCTAACCATATTATAGTTTGTTCATATACTTTGTGCGTACTTATTACAAATTGAACATCACAGGGGCTTGAACGAGGAATTATTCTTGTCTTTTTTTTCTTCTATGAGTACTATTATTATTATTATTATTATTATTACCTTTATTATTATTATTATTATTATTATTATTATTATTATTATTATTATTATTATTTGTATTTGTATTTGCATATTAGCATGTTACTGTATATATGGCCTGTAGTGACAGACTGGTGATGTGGCATTAGGGCAAAGCCAGAAGGGCCGTGACCCTATGAGCCGCTTTGGTCACTAAAAAACAAGCAAACCAACAAGAAACTACTTTCTCTTGTGGTTGTGTGTAGGCTATTTGCATTTTTTCCCCCCAACGACTTTTTGTATGATACATAACATGTGTTTCTATAATTTTAATAATTACTGGCATCCCTATATTTTTGATTGTTATTTTTGCCTTATGAATAGATTTTTCTAACTGAATTTTTTTTTAACCATAGTTTTGTTCATGGGGAAGTTTGTGTGTATATATTGATGTTGATTTTGGGCTGCTGTGATGATGTTCAGTTCAGTTTTGTTTAGCCTCTTATCACTAGCCTGGTAAACCAGTGGGTCACGTGAACTCACATTTCATTTCGTTCTTCCTTTCCGTCTGGCCTCAAGCTTTCACCCAGTGTCTGCATTGTGCGGAAGTTGGGCGGGTGTACTTACCTTGACAGACAACTCCTTCAGCCAATCAGCGTTGGATCGAGTCAAACCCAAATACACTCGAGAGAAAGGCAAAAACACATTTTCCGCCGAGAAACTCCGCGGTTGAATACTCCTGTACTTGTTTAATTGTTATTGAGCCTATTTCTGCAATATCTACACTTTATGGCTATTTAAACGTTGACATTACTCCTCGAGGCGGACAGGCAAGGAGGCGGCCATTATTGTTTTGTTAGTGGCGTTCCTGATTGGCCAGTTACGATGTCAAGAACGAGGCGGGTCGCTGTTTGGCTCGTCTGCTTTGTTTCTATTATTTTAATGATTACTGGCATTCCTATATTTTGGTTGTTATCTTTGTTTTAGGAATATATTTTTCTAACTGAACATTTTTTTTAACCATAGTTTTGTTCATGGGGAAGTTTGTATATATTGAAGTTGATTTCGGGATGCTGTGATCATGTTCAGTTCAGTTTTGTTTAGTCCCTTATCACAACTTAGCATGTCTCAAAGAGCTTCACAGCATCATGTCATGTGTGCTGTCTCCATTGTCTCATATTGACTTATATGTTTATGTACACAATGTTTAATGATGTCGATTTAGATTGCTTTGTGCCAGCTGGGTGCGTTTAGGTCCCTGGTGCCATGGATTTACACCCTCTGTGACTTTGTAATGCTGAGGAAAGCCGCATGTGACCGGTTAGTTTAGATGTGCAGTTAGTTGGATTTATTTTCTTGTGGTTGTGTGTAGGCTATTTGCATTTTTCCCCAAGGACTTTTTGTATGATACATAACATTTGTTTCTATAATTTTAATAATTACTGGCATCCCTATATTTTTGATTGTTATTTTTGCCTTATGAATAGATTTTTCTAACTGAATTTTTTTTTAACCATAGTTTTGTTCATGGGGAAGTTTGTATATATTGAAGTTGATTTCGGGGTCCTGTGATCATGTTCAGTTCAGTTTTGTTTAGCCCCTTATCACAACTTAGCACGTCTCAAAGGGGCTTCACACCATCATGTCATGTGTGCTGTCTCCATTGGTTCTATTTCTTGTGGTTTTGTGTAATTGCATTTTTCTCTGATGGAGGTTTTGTATGATCAGATCAGATGATTTTTGTCTATTATTTTTGTAATAATTATTACCATTAGTATATTTTTGATTGCTATTTTTGCATTATGATTATATTTTTCTAACCATATTATAGTTTGTTCATATACTTTGTGCGTACTTATTACAAATTGAACATCACAGGGGCTTGAACGAGGAATTATTCTTGTCTTTTTTTCTTCTATGAGTACTATTATTATTATTATTATTATTATTATTATTATTATTATTATTATTATTATTATTATTATTATTAAGAGGATCTCCCCCTGCTGCCCTTTAATATGTATTGCGGACACCTAAGAGAATATAGGTCAGAGTGATTGACAGACAGGTGTGTTGATGGTGAGACGGGGGATTGGCCGTACATACAGTGTGCCAAGATGCAGGACCAATACATCTAAAAACTTATTATTATTATTATTATTATTATTATTATTATTATTATTATTATTATTATTATTATTATTATTTGTATTATTATTTGTATTTGTATTTGCCTAATAGCATGTTACTGTATATATGGCCTGTAGTGACAGACTGGTGATGTGGCATTAGGGCAAAGCCAGAAGGGCCGTGACCCTATGAGCCGCTTTGGTCACTAAAAAACAAGCAAACCAACAAGAAACTACTTTCTCTTGTGGTTGTAGGCTATTTGCATTTTTTCCCCCCAACGACTTTTTGTATGATACATAACATTTGTTTCTATAATTTTAATAATTACTGGCATCCCTATATTTTTGATTGTTATTTTTGCCTTATGAATAGATTTTTCTAACTGAATTTTTTTTTAACCATAGTTTTGTTCATGGGGAAGTTTGTATATATTGAAGTTGATTTCGGGGTCCTGTGATCATGTTCAGTTCAGTTTTGTTTAGCCCCTTATCACAACTTAGCACGTCTCAAAGGGGCTTCACACCATCATGTCATGTGTGCTGTCTCCATTGGTTCTATTTCTTGTGGTTTTGTGTAATTGCATTTTTCTCTGATGGAGGTTTTGTATGATCAGATCAGATGATTTTTGTCTATTATTTTTGTAATAATTATTACCATTAGTATATTTTTGATTGCTATTTTTGCATTATGATTATATTTTTCTAACCATATTATAGTTTGTTCATATACTTTGTGCGTACTTATTACAAATTGAACATCACAGGGGCTTGAACGAGGAACCACTGGTAAACCAGTGGGTCACGTGAACTCGCATTTCATTTCGTTCTTCCTTTCCATCTGGCCTCAAGCTTTTACCAGTGTCTGCATTGTGCGGAAGTTGGGCGGGTGTACTTGCCTTGACAGACAAATCCTTCAGCCAATCAGCGTTGGATCGAGTCAAACCCAAATACACTCGAGAGAAAGGCAAAAACACATTTTCCGCCGAGAAACTCCGCGGTTCCATACTCCTGTACTTGTTTAATTGTTATTGAGTCTATTTCTGCAATATCTACACTTTATGGCTATTTAAACGTTGACATTACTCCTCGAGGCGGACAGGCAAGGAGGCGGCCATTATTGTTTTGTTAGTGGCGTTCCTGATTGGCCGGTTACGATGTCAAGAACGAGGCGGGTCGCTGTTTGGCTCGTCTGCTTTGTTTCTATTATTTTAATGATTACTGGCATTCCTATATTTTGGTTGTTATCTTTGTTTTAGGAATAGATTTTTCTAACTGAACATTTTTTTTAACCATAGTTTTGTTCATGGGGAAGTTTGTATATATTGAAGTTGATTTCGGGATGCTGTGATCATGTTCAGTTCAGTTTTGTTTAGCCCCTTATCACAACTTAGCATGTCTCAAAGAGCTTCACAGCATCATGTCATGTGTGCTGTCTCCATTGTCTCATATTGACTTATATGTTTATGTACACAATGTTTAATGATGTTGATTTAGATTGCTTTGTGCCAGCTGGGTGTGTTTAGGTCCCTGGTGCCAGCTGGGTGCGTTTAGGTCCCTGGTGCCATGGAGTTACACCCTCTGTGACTTTCTAACGCTGAGGAAAGCCGCAGGCTGAAATGCCTCTGATTGTCTTACTGCTGTGCTGCATTTAACAAGTGGTTTGAAACGTACTCCTGCCAATTTCCATGCTTTGTTGGCTCCCGTCAAACTTGAAGACTGTGAGTTGAACACAGCAGTTCTTTTGGTTATGTCCATTGAGTTCCCTAAAGGCAGGAGACATGAATTCACTCAAATTGGAGAAGTGAATTATCCAATTGAATAAATATCTATAGATATTTCAATGTGTAAAGCAAGTCTGAAGTTTGTTTGTTTGTTTATTTGCACATTTTAGTTTCCAATTTATCTTTAATTGAATAATTGTATTATTATTATTGGATGATTAGGATTAATTATTCTATTGGGTGTGAATCATTTGCCTAATTAATTTGATTTATTTACTTGGGTCTAATATCAAATGAATTTGAGAACCATAAGAGGATCTCCCCCTGCTGCCCTTTAATATGTATTGCGGACACCTAAGAGAATATAGGTCAGAGTGATTGACAGACAGGTGTGTTGATGGTGAGACGGGGGATTGGCCGTACATACAGTGTGCCAAGATGCAGGACCAATACATCTAAAAACTCATAAGTTCCTGTTGCTATTGGCTTTTTAAACAGATGTAGCCTATGTAACTTTTGCCCTGTTTATTTCTGTTGTTTGATGATTTGTTTGATTGTTGATGTTGATGTTACTGCTGGCTGTAGCCTACCACAAATTGCCCTTCGGGGATAATAAAGATAACCTTGACCTTGACCTTGATGGCATTGATGTGATGATAAGTACGTGCACGGTGGCACAGTGGTAGCGCAGTTGCCTCATAGCTAGAAGGTCCTGGGTTAGATTCCCACCTGGGATCCTGTGGGCGCTGGCTTTCTGCTCAGGTGTTTGTAATCATCTTGTATTTAGTAGGGGAAACTGTGGGCTGAGGCTGTTTGTCCTGCTACACCTGGGTTACGTCCCAGCTACCATTGTAACCTGCACCAGCTATGTTTTTAAAGATTTCATAGCCATGGAATTAATTTCATGAAATAGCCATCTAAATAAAGGCTTTGAATTTTTTGCCAAAAGAGTATTGGACCTTTCTTTTTTGAACACAACACAACAACACAACACAACACACATTAACAGTATTCAGTTTTGTTATTTTTTTCGATTTGTATGCACAATTTATTATTTATGTTAAATTAAAGTCTTAATGCATTTGTAAATGGTATAGTTGTATTCCTTGACCTTGAAAATGTATGTTTAGACATTGGAATTGTGATCCTAAGTGGCTTAGAAGCTGAGATATTGGTAGATACAGGTTTTTACATTGCGGCCAACTTAAAAATCAAAGATGGCCGGCATAATATTTTTGCAGGAAGTGGATCCTATCAAAAATGGATCGGCGGCGGAATTCTGAGTAAGTACAAAAAAAAGTGTGCTTTTGTCAGGAACGTCCACATCCAGTTAAAATCTAGCGCTAAGCTGCCTGACTAATAGACGCTTGGGTAGCTGGATGGGGGCTTTGTCAGGGTAAATCCTCCCGTTCTCCCCATTCAGCATACAGTAGTTAGCATTTAGCTGCTAGCCCAGCCCAGGCAGACACGATCGGTGATTCAACCACCGCAGTAAACACACATGTGGATGGTTTTTCTGTAGTTATTTGTAATATTTTACATTGTGGATGGAAAATAAATAATCAATATGGAGCTACAGTGTGCAGACCTAATATATCTCTATAACAACCAGTGATTTAGGGTAAATCTATTTTCAGTGATATCAAGGAAGCATGAAGTGCTAACTGATGATAATGATGAAGATGAGGACAATGATGATGGTGACAGTGAAACAAAAATAATGACAGTAAGGCATGATTTGGATTAAAACTCCAAACAATTTTTGTATCAACATATCAACAAATCATACATTTTTACAGAAATCACAAACACAAGGTACAAAAAAACATAAATAATTTTAAACCTAAAATATTTACAGCTTTTAAAGTCATGCATGCCAAAGACAAGGACAATTATATTAGAATGCATTGTGAGTTGTTCACAACAGAGTGAAGATGCTTCCAGCACACACAAAAAACGCTATAATAGTCAATGTAAATTCCTATGAGATTACATAAATCAAGAATTCAATGAAAGTGAATTTAAAATGAACGAACAATGTCGAATAGCAACAGTATCTTCTCACTTTTTCCCACCAAGGGAAGTATGCTCTATATATCTCTAAATCTTAGACAGACGGGATATTATATATATCATATTATATTATAAGCAAACATAAAACAAGGGAAAAGGATGAATAATATCTACATGTATAACTTAAACAGAAGACTAAGATATTAACTACGGACTCTGACTGAGTTTAGGGAGCTCTTGTGCTCTCTTACTGTAGTTGTGAAAACGAAAGTCTCTCAATTTCCATCACTTTCAGAAATGTCTTTTAAGATCAAACTGTGAAGTGAAGTCACTGAACACGGAATGGCATTTCCCTGGATTTAGCCCCATTCATTAGCAGTGTTGGACAGTAACTTAGTTACTGTAACTTACTGCAACTTTAGTACTTTCCCAGGAACTAGTAGTGTAAGGGATTACAATTTCCAAAACAGTGATTACAGTAGATTACAGTTACTAATCCAAGTAACTTCAAGTTACGGCATTATTGTCTATATACGAAGTATGCAGTTTGGCTGATTGTTGACTCATGTAAATGATTGTCCCAATAAAGTGGATTCAGTTCTAAAAGGAGCTAGCTAAACAGGTTGTAGGCTACATCACTTTTGTTTTAAAGGGGGGGAGTAATATAGTAATGTAATAATGAGTAAAATTACTTTTGATACTAAGCAATAAGTAAAGTAATTTAATTACTTTTGAGAAGAGGACTAAGTAACTAATTACACTTCCTGAGTAACTCCCCCAACACTGTTTATTGTGCTCATATTTGTTTGTTAAACACGTGGCTTTTGAATTATTCATGGAGCTGGAGCTATGCGTACCTCAGGCTGTGCTGTGACTAGCAGCATGGAGGCTGAGCTTCTCATTCTGCATCAGACTGTCACCATTGAGACCGGGGTGCATGGCCAGAGCAGCCATTGGCGCCGTTTTGGACCTTCTGCCGGAGAAGCTAGTACATGTCAGATAGAAGATCTCCACCACGTTGAGCAGCAGAGAGACGCAGGCCACAACCAGCATGAAGATGATGAAGATGGTCTTCTCGGTGGGTCTGGACATGTAGCACTCCACGGTGAAGGGACATGGGGCGCGGGTGCACACGATCTGCGGGTCCAGGATGAAGCCGTACAGGTAATACTGCCCGATGATGAACGCTACCTCCAGAACGATCCTGGAGAAGATGGTGGCCATGTAGCTCCCCAACAGGTTGCCTTTGATCTTGACGTGGCCTTTATCGTCAGAGTACTTGGGAAGCTTGGACAGTTGGCTCCCAGAGTGCGTCTGCATGGATCCCCTCAGCTTGTTCTCTTTGTGGATGACGTGGAGGACATGAGCGAGGTAGACCAGCGTGGGCGTCGAGACAAAGATGATCTGGAGGACCCAGAAACGGATATGCGAGATGGGGAAGGCTTGATCGTAGCAGACGTTCTTGCAACCGGGCTGCTTGGTGTTGCAAATCATGTTGGACTGTTCATCACCCCACACCTGTAAGGTTTAGATGAGAACTTAACATCATAATGTTGCATCGTAAAGTCAACATGTAACACCTGTAAGGCTTAGATGAGAACTTAACATCATAATGTTGCATAGTAAAGTCAACATGTAACACCTGTAAGGCTTAGATGAGAACTTAACATCATAATGTTGCATAGTAAAGTCAACATGTAACACCTGTAAGGTTTAGATGAGAACTTAACATCATAATGTTGCATCGTAAAGTCAACATGTAACACCTGTAAGGCTTAGATGAGAACTTAACATCATAATGTTGCATAGTAAAGTCAACATCTAACACCTGTAAGGCTTAGATGAGAACTTAACATCATAATGTTCCATAGTAAAGTCAACATCTAACACCTGTAAGGCTTAGATGAGAACTTAACATCATAATGTTCCATAGTAAAGTCAACATCTAACACCTGTAAGGCTTAGATGAGAACTTAACATCATAATGTTCCATAGTAAAGTCAACATGTAACACCTGTAAGGCTTAGATGAGAACTTAACATCATAATGTTCCATAGTAAAGTCAACATGTAACACCTGTAAGGCTTAGATGAGAACTTAACATCATAAAGTCAACATCTCAGCTCAGTGGCTTCTCAGGTGCGTCACATGCGGCACAGTTGGCACCATCATGGAGGTCTATTGGAGAAGTGGCTTTATGTGAATAATGCAATCTCGAATAATGGCTAAATAACAACCAGGCAAAAAAAAAAATTAACAGGCAGAGATACCTGAAAAAGATTGTTCGCTCCACTAATGTAATGTACCTTCTTTCGTGTCTTTGTGGCCTTCAAAGGCAAAACCAACCGCTGACTCAGGACCAGAATCAATGAGCACAGAAGCTCCATATACAGAGGTGGTCCTACTGTACATCTCCTGCAGCCAGACATTTTCAGGAAGCATCCGGCAACTGCACTTAGATTCTGTGGCATTGATAACGTTAATCCTCATCAAAGACACACAGATCTTGAAAGAAGGATTTTCCTGCTCAAAACTAAACCCTAACCCATATATATATATATATTTATTTAATTATTTATTTATTTTTTCACTGCCATCCTTTCAAATTTGTCTTCTATACCGACGCAACCAAGATAACTTCTTTGATGCCCTGAGTAGGCGCAGTATAGCATTCTGAGTGTTGTAAACTTAAAGTAAACATGTAGGTCTATTTGTTTAATTTACTCAACAAAAACTCCTCTGAGGACCACCAAGATCACATTGATCAGATCCAGGCCGTTCTCTCTCAAGCTTTTCACATCATGGACCCCTCATTTAGTTCACATTAGAGCCACACATTGTCTCTCAGGCCTAAATCTGAGAATATTTTTTATTGTCATATATTATTTGTCCAGAATTCCATGACTCTGTATTGGAGGTAGAGCGATAACAGACAAACTATGATCTAATTCGTTCATTCGTCTCCATTTTCTTGGTGTTAATATCTTGTAAATGAAATAATGTTCAAGTTTAACAATTAATCAATTTGCTGGGGACCCCCTGGAACCCCCTCAAGGATCCCTGGTGGTCCCCGGCCGGACCCCATGTGGAGAATCACGGCTGTTCTAGGCTACTTGTTGTGAAATGTGAAAAACAGCACAGTAAATGAATTCTGCTGAGCCCAGTACTTAGCAACACTGTCAGTTGTTCACTGTCGCCTTGAGCTGAGGGCCCCCGATACGGCCACCAGAGGGAGTTACATCACCTGAAAGCCCTCTACAAGCTTTGTCACAGGAAATTAATGGAACTATTCAACAGAGAAACGCTGTAGAAGACCAGACCAGACTGACCTTCTCTGCTCCAGCTCCGAGGACCATGATCCTGAAGATAAAGAGCACGGTGAGCCAGACCTTCCCGATGACCGTGGAGTGAGACTGGACCTTGTCCAACAGAGAAGACAGAAAACCCCACTCGCCCATGGCTCCTGATCTGATATGGGGAAAGCAAAGAAAAGTGATACAACTGCTACATGAATGGCATTTAGCAATAGCAGGATGCGGTGTTAAACGAATGTAAGTTATATGACAATGGGGGGAGAGCATCAATTACTGCTTTTCTGAAAAATCTCATTATTGATTTGTATTCATATTTGGTTGTTATTGTTGTGAGATTTGTTTTTGAGGCAAGATCACGAGTGGCTCGGGAACACTGTAAAACTCTAATCTATAGAATGTTCTCACAGCAAAGATGAGCCAGCTATAAAGTCAGTTGTGTAACGCAGAATTATCTCACATAATCTTATATGTATTTCTGGATATAATGATAGCACAGGGATTTATTTTCAGCAGATGTTTGTCTGTGACATAGGAAAAAAACAATTTAGTGATATACTATATAATATAAGTAATAATAATAATAATAATAATAATAATAATAATAATAATAAAGGTAATAATAATAATAATAATAATAATAATAGTTCTCAACTAATATTTAGAACAATTGTGGTAGTATTTATTTGTTGTAGGAAGCATGGTCAAGTGTTTGGAATTGCAAGAAAATATGGATATACAGTTATAGTTTTTCGTTGATTTTTTTTTCTTTACAAGGACATGCTCGTCTTTATTGGACAGGGCATGTGCTTGTCTTTTGTCACATGCACACCACAACCCATGCACGGTCTATACGGCAGCCACGTACACACACGCACGCACGCACGCACGCACGCACGCACACACACACACACACACACACACACACACACTCTCTCCCTCTCTATTACACCCCCCCCCCCTCTCTCTGTCCATGGTGGCCGCGAAATGTGTCTTTTGCCTTTTTTCACCCAATCAAGGCTGCTCTACCTCCAAAGCACAGCCAGGAGCAGTTCCTTCCATTATGGACAATGTAACAGCCCGAATAGCAGGTTGTATGCAATATTGGTCTGTTCTCCGGCTATGCACACATACTCTAACATTTAGATATATTATATCTTCATACTAAATTGATTATTCATATTGATAAATCGAATCCAACAACTTGATATACCTTTGTGATTGAGATAACAAAATATGGATCTTAACAAAAAATTATTTTGTGAAACTGAAGCTTGTGTATAAAAGCTAATTCACAGATAACCACATGTTATAATTATGCTAAACATGTGGCGAAAAAGGAAAACAAAGAAAAAGGATCTTACCGTTAAAATTTAAAAGGCCAGTTTCCAGACAGCACACGATGCAGCGCAGCAGCTGAGTGACGGAGAGAGAGCCTGCTAGCTGCAGAGCTAAACCTGTCTGGCACCTTGAACTGTAGATTTGCTGGAATTGCACAATTGTATGAGCTGTCACGTTGTCATGACATTGTATGAGCTGTCACGTTGTCATGACATTGGGAAATGATAAATGTGAAGTGGGTGATTTTTGGGCTGAGGCCTGCGTGTCATGATGATAGTCCAGGTTAATGATTACTCAGTGCAACAACAAGCAGGATTCTTTTGCCTGCATTTGGTCATCACGGTTTTCTGATCACAGCCATTCAAACGACCATACATCTTTGATCTGCCAAGGGTGGGGAAAGGAAATATAAGATATGGAATCATAGACACATTTTTGGGCCGCCCCCCCATAGAGGCTTTAGCCACCCCCCGGCCTTTGGGGGGGCAGGACAACCCGAACAACCAAAGTCAAGCATGTTTACTGTCATTTGACATTTGAGAAAATTTCAAAGTTAATGTCCCACATTCGTACCTTCAAATGCCTCCTTTCTTGGGGTGCTGTAAAAACACACGCTCCATAATTTGTGACAATGCCTGATATATTTGTGTTCAGGATAACGCTTTTGCACACCAAGACGTTATTTTTCGTCTGAAATCGTTGCACGTTTTAAAATAAATATGACCTCATGTGGTGTCACTTGTGTTTACACACTGACTCCGAAACTTTCGTCCGTCATTAAAGTTTTGGGCACAGGTTCGATTTTCTGCCTTTTGCGAGCTGTTTGACCCATCTGTTGACGCATATGCAAAAAAAAAAACAGACTGTGTGTGCAAAGAACTTAACACTAAACCAAAAGTCAAATGTACGCACGACACTCACCCCCCAAAGGCCCCATTCTGAGCCAGGAAAACCCCCGCTAATACCATTTATTAACTTTGAGCTTTATCTTAATTCAGATTGATGTATTATTTCAGCGTTAAATCATATATATACTGTATATGTTTGTTGAGATTTGTCAGTTATCTACACAAAGCAAAAAGAAAAAGGCTTTGCACACCTTTTAAGGTGATGTCAACCAACTGTGAATAGGTACATCTTTAAAATGAGTATCGAATGAAATGAACACCAAATCAGAAATAATGATTAAATATATAATTTACCCTCATGATATGTCTGCCTTTTGCTTGCATTCTGTCTATCCATTTCAAATAGCATCACTCATATACTACCTCACGTAAATTATTAGTGAATCGGTTATCTTATCAATATTGTATTTTATAATAAGCTCCTTTACAGTGGGAGATAGACCACTCCTTATTCTGAAGTGATACCAAGCATACAGCTTTTACCAAATCATGTTCTTAGGCCATTAAGTGTTTTGGGTGTGTGAAAAGTGTCATCGAATGCCTGCCATTACATCTATAAATCACTTGCATATACTGTACCCAGGAAACAGTGTTTTTCTCCAATAAACTTTATTTCTCCAAGGCAACATAGTACCAACATAATACAGTAGAAACAGCAGTAGTCATCATCACTTACCATCCAATACTCATCAAGCTCCCAGAGGAGTAATGTGGGCATTGTAATAACTTAACTTAATGAACAGTCAACAATAGAGCTCGCACAGACAGAATTCTGCTCGCTCTCTTTCACAACACAACTCTATTCTGTCATACGAATATAAATACAACGTCCATATTACAAAGCCTCCAAATGACAGATCTCTATTTTAAATGAAAACAATAAAAAAAACAATAATAATAATAATAAATCAACGTCCGAATACCACACCAAGTCTCTCCATTGCATCATCATGATACCTCTCAGGCCCGCCCCAAAAATCTCGATCATAGAAATGGTGAAAAACCGATAAAATGGTCCAACCCCCACAGTAGGCTACTTGATGATGGTGCCAATACCTTTTACACGTTTTCAGCAACTCATTTCTCTCATCTCTGAATTTGGTTTCCAGGGACTTAAAAAAGGGGAAAAAAAGAAAACTGAAAAATATAGAATGGCGTTGCGAACCGTTCACAGCAAGTAGCACATTCTCACATTAGGGAGAGATGTGCAGCCTTCACTAAACGTCCCATCGTAACGTGTGGTCTCTAAATGTGTGGTCTCTAATGGCCGTTGAGGAGCCGTTTCTCCTCCTTGGCTCCGTCCAGGCTGCCGCCGACGCTCTGGCTGCCCTCAAGCTCCAAGTTCATCTTGTTCTGCCTGAGGGTATCATCGCCACTCTGCCACCGGGGGGCGCTAGACAGGCTGGCCGGGTTCTCGGCCGACGTGGGGTTGCGAGCGCGGCGCTTGGAGCGACACATCAGCCTGGTGCAGATCAGGTAGAAGACCTCCATGAAGTTGAGCAGCAGAGACACGCAGGCCACGGCCAGCATGAAGATGATGAAGATGGTCTTCTCGGTGGGACGAGACATGTAGCACTCCACGGTGAAGGGACAGGGCTTCCTGGAGCAGGGGAACATGGGAGACATGACGAAGCCGTACAGGTAGTACTGCCCCACGATGAAGCCTGCCTCGATCAGGATCTTCACGACCAGTTGGGTCATGTAGCTGCCCAGCAGGCTCCCCTTGATCGTCACCTTAAGATAAGATAAGACAAGACAAGATAAGATAATGATAAGATAGACTTTATTAATCCAACACATTGGATTGGGAAATTGACTCGTTACAGCAGCTCAAGAGACAAAAGCCCATATTGTCCGCATTTCGTCGCAGTGGTGTGGCAATTGGTGCCGAGCGTTAGTGCAATTGGAGGCGAGCGCAAGTAGTCTGCTATTCTTGACTCGTAAAATGCCTCTTGCGCGCTGCGCAAAGCTCAAATGGGATGGCTTATGTAGCAGAATTATTCAGAGGTGTGTTTTGGGCAAATTGGTCGTAACCCGAACTCAACGGAGGCCGTTCAGCGGCCGAGCTTCGGGCGAGGTTACGCAGTGGCCAAGCTGCGGCAGCGCCGCGGGCGAGACCTCAAGGGCAAACGAACGAGGCGCGGTAGAAATGAGCGCTGCCAGTTCGGCCGGCGAGGCAGCGAGGGACGCTACAAAGGAGCGCGCTCAATTTCGAGTCGTAATACTAATAGAGAGCCAACAGCAGTGCAACCTTATGCTGTGTTAAAAAGTCTCAATGCCTACCTTGCCCGTCTCGTCGGTGTACTTGGGCAGCTTGAGCGTGCGCGTGCCCCCGGGGCTGGCCAGCTTCTCGCGCAGCTTGTTCTCCTTGTGGACCACGTGCATGACGTGGCCCAGGTAGACCAGCGTTGGCGTGGAGATGAAGATGATCTGGAGGACCCAGAAGCGAATGTGGGAGATGGGGAAGGTCCAGTCGTAGCAGACGTTCTCACAACCGGGCTGCAGCGTGTTGCAGACGAAGCCCGACTGCTCGTCCCCCCACACGTTCTCCGCCCCCGCGCCCAGGACCATGATGCGGAACAGGAAGAGGACGCTCATCCAGATCTTGCCGATGACCGTGGAGTGAGACTGGACCTTGTCCAGCAAGGATGACAGGAACCCCCAGTCTCCCATGGCTGTTAGTTATTGCTCTGTGATAGGAGAAACATGGAGGGAAATGAATAGTGTTAACAGCAAGTAAAAATTAGGCACACTTCTGCATTCCATGTCCCAAATATCGTAGAGGTCGAGGTAAAAACCCTCGCATACCACCGCGGAGACCCGGGTTCAGTCCGCAGCTTGTATTTACGGAAAAAACTGAACGCGACATTATTTGGATATACAGTTAGGGGTTATCACATACTGTAGCGAAGTTTTAGCTACCACTTACTTATGTGCTGGATTATTTGAATTGCAACTCACCACAGGTGATTGGTCAGAATCACGGAGATGTCTTTCAAGTTTTATTGGGGCAAACAGGCTGAGGTAAGGCAGCCGATCAAGTACTTAGCAGTCGAACAACACAGCCACCGAACAGACTAAATCGCTTATTTATAGGTCGCCGGTTCGAATCCAGCCCGTGGGTGTTCTGATGCGTATGTCCTCATCAGTCAGTCGTATGAGAGGGCGTTTTCTACACATACTGTATTAACATGTTAATAAGTAGTAGTAAGGATGTACCGCAAGTAGCAAGGATTCACATCGGCAGGAGGGAGAATGAGAGGCACACCTATTAACTGCCAACCACTTAGTATTCAGTCAATAACCTGTCGCAGGAGGACATGTTCTGTATAATAGAAATTAATGAGGTAATAACTTCATAACATCATATTCAGAGCCAGTCAATATTTTCCCAAAAAGAATCATTAATCAGAGTTTTGGAACAGAGACACTGAGGTATTATACCAATAAGCCATAGCTACAATTAGATTGCTATTTATTGTGATAAAACAACAGAAAATAGCCTTCCCTAGGGGAATAAAGGCAAAAAAGAGGGGGGGGGGGCTTCGTGTAAAATCTTTCATAGCACAATCGATTTATAGTTCTCTCTCATTCTCAAATGCAGTGAGCGCTTTTTCATACTGTACAATGCTATTTGTCAGCAAAACGGAATAAAATAAAACATGATAAGCAATGTGATTTCTAACTGGGAATTAATTATAGTAACCAGACATAAAGAAAAAAACCTCAACAGTTACCAACCAATTTTAGACAGAAATAAAGTAAAAAAAAAAGATATATATATACATTTTGTCTGGTGTTCTTTATAGGTAAACATGCACTAAATTACAGCCCCCCACCCCCCCCTTCAAATGAATTCAATGATGTGTGTATGTGTGAGGAGAGAAGAGAAGAGACATGACTGCATCTTACCTGCTCACCTGTCAGAAGGGTCTGTGTGTGACTTGGACAGATCGCTAACAGAGGTTGGACCTTGGAGTTCTTTGTGGGTGAGGACAGCACAGCACAACTGTCTTCTTGCGTAACTCACATCTGGCTTGGCTGATCACGTTGCCCTCGTCAGCAATGAGCAGAAAAAGTTGGGTGGAAAATACACGACTAAAAGGACGCGTGTGTAATAATTGACAGGTGTTCAGTATCACCGTGTGTGTCTGGATGCCAGGATCCATTTGAATGCTTGGGAGGGGAGTGTAACAGGCTTGTTGTCATTATCCATTTTAAAACCAGGATCATTTAAGCTCATATTTAAAATGTGTATGTTCTCCATCAGTGTTGGCGATTCATTCAGTTCATTGTTCAGGGCAACTTATTTTCTCTGTGCATATGACAATAAAGAACTTAAACAGAAAAAATAAATAGAAAATTGTCAGGGTCTGTACCTTGAGCACGAGATGTTTATTGAAATAAAAATATTGTTTAAAAGGCATGACTGGAGTGCGTATAAGCAAGAATCTATCAGTAGCATTGTGACTAGGTCTGTAACAAATGTTACAACTGTCAGGTACACCATTACCCCCCCCCCCCCCCCATGTCACAATAATCTCTTTCAGTCTTTGCAAGCAACATTTGGGGTTCCCACACCTTCTGAAACATCAAATTGAAGCCTTTCAAGCACTTTCCAGACCCACTTCCCTCAAATTCAAGGACCCGACATCGTGGCCTGTTTAACCTGCATCATTTGATGCACTTGAATCACACACGGCCACACGTGATCGTCTCCAGGCAGGTGGCGTGTGAAAGGACGTAGACGGCGGGAGACACACATGCAGACAGCAGGACAGTAGCCTATTTACTATCAAGTAAAAAAAACACACACACATCAAAATAACTTCAATTTGTATTCTTGCACAAAATATATACATTCAAGCACTTTCAATCACCCATGTCTATTTATGTCTATTTTCAAATACTTTCAAGGCTTTGATTGTTTTTCTCAAAGTCACAAACTTTCAAGAATTTCAAGCTCATTTTGCGTGTGATTAAGACCTGTTTACAGAAGCTGACTACCTCTCACTCCAAAACACCCACAATCCAAAGCACACAGATAATATAAGGCCCTGTTTGAACCTGGTATTAACATGAACATGCATCCTGGACCCTGTTTAAACCTGGTATTAACATGCACCTTGGACCCTGTTTAAACCTGGTATTAACATGCATCCTGGACCCTGTTTAAACCTGGTATAAACATGCGATTTGGGTGATCCGATCACATGTGGACAACTCTCAGTATGTCATTTTACACCTGGTATTAGAATGTGTCTCTCCACATGCGTCATGCAAGCCAAGATTCTGAGGGGGAAACATTCTAGCTCGCTGCTGAAATGTTTTGTCTGTTTTTCTGTTGGCCGTTTGAAGCCAGATTTAGAATATTAGATATTAGATTAGACTGACTATATATATAGATTAGACTATATATACCGTATATATATATATATATATATATATATATATATATATATACACACACACACATACATATACATATATTTGGTCTGAGTTAAATGTTATATGGTCTGTGTTGATTCAAAATATTCTGAATTCTGAATTGCTTGGTTTGAAACAAACAAGCAAAGTAAAACACATTTTGTATACACATTTTACAAATGTCTATAGAAAAAAGAATGGTGGATGAAATCCCTGGGTCCATATTCCTAAACTGGAAGAGGGCGTGACTTAAGCTCTCTACCAGTGCCTCTGTGCTTCAGATTTGGACCTCCCCCATGTTGTTATCCTCCTCCGACGCGCTCTTAGCGACCCGGTTCAATGCTAACTTCCGTCCTTGGAGCTCCAGCTCCCGGTTGACGTGGTTCTGCGTCGCCTGCTTCTTAAAGGCCTTCCTTTCCGACAGCGGCGGAGTGACCGCGGTGACCGTGTAGTCCTGCCTCCTGGCCAGACACTCCTTCACAGCCTTCACGCACAGATACAGCAGCTCCACCAGGCTGAGGACCAGCGAGACCACCGCTACCACCAGCATGAACCAGATAAAGACCGATTTCTCGGTGGGCCGGGACAGGAAGCAGTCTACCTAAATTATTAAAATGAATTCAAATTTAAATTAAATTAAATCAAATTAAATTTACTATATAACATTTTTAATTAAAGACCCCCTACATTTTTTATTCTTGTTCCTTCAGTTGGACACTAGAAGGCTGTTTCCACAATCGTCTGATGAAAGTGGAAAGTTTCTCTGAGCTCACTGAAAAGGCCATTTTCAATTAACATAATTCGTGACATCACAAATACTGGAGCCAATCCATGTCCAGTCTTCAGCAGTTAGAGCCCTTGTTTGTGTGCTTTGATTGGCTAGTTACTGTAAGTTCTATAACTTGTAGATGGTTGCTTTGGGATTTTTAATGAGGCAGAAGGGAGGGGAAGTCACTTTAAGGATTTTAAGATAAATTAACTTTTTTTGTGGGGAAAAACCATCAGACACAAATTATTATTCAAACTAGAGTATTTGATACACATTTTAAAACAGGATTTTATGTAGCCTGGTAAACCATCCGGTCACATTGCGTTTCGTTTTACGAGACCGTCTGGCCTCTGCCCTGGGGTGGGCGCTTTCAGATTTTACAAAGTGCTAGCCAATCAGGAACCTGCCTCGTAGTTGACATCGTAAGCGGCCAATCAGGAACGCCGCTGGCAAAACAGTAATGGCTGCCTCCGTAACGTCAACATTCGTCGAGTTAAAACAGCCATAAGTGCTGTTATTGCAGAAATAGACTCAATAACAACAATTAAACAAGAAGAGGAGTATGCAACGACTTTTTCGTCGTTCTTCCGACTGGATTTGGATTTGACTGAATCCAACGCTGATTGGCTGAAGGTTCTGGCTACTTCAACCCACTGAAATGACTGTGCACGGCGCTGAGTCCAGACGGATCCACGAAACGAACAGAATGTGAGTTCATGGAGCCGGATGGTTTTAACAAGGCTAGACTTTAGGGGGTCTTTAATTTAAAAAATATATTTGTTTAAAGCAACTCTTGAATCGTACCTTGTGGGGGCAGGGGAAGCGGTTGCAGACGTACCGGGTGTGGAGGGTGAAACCGTAGAGAAAGTACTGACCCGCGACGAACAACGCTTCCAGCAGGATCTTGGCCACCAGGTGGAGGACGTAACTGCGGAGAAGGCGTCCGCGGAGTCGGACCTTGCCACGGCTGTTGCTGTACTTGGGAATTTTGTAACTCCGCTGAAAGAAGAGATTGGCTTGGTCGTCCAGCTCCCCCTGCTGCTTCATCTTCTCCCGGACCTAAGACAAGACGAGACGAGACGAGACGAGACGAGACAAGAAGAGTCAAGAGGATGAGATCAAACTTTTTCTCTAAAAAAAAATCACACTGTGGTGAAGTAAGTGGTGCAGGTTTAGTACACTAGAGTAGACTAGGTACGTAAGAAACTACGCCGTACTACGGGCTAAATACGCCACTGAGCTGAACCAAAAGTGCCTGCACTTCCAGGTTCTTAGGGGGAAAATGCAATGGACTTTTTGCATGGGAATTTCAGTTAAATGCATGCAATAAGGTCTGCGGTTAACAAAGGTTTATGAAACAGCAAAGTTTGTGTTCAGCAAGATCATTTTCAGAAATGAGGACCACTTTTATGACTTCTTAAGCATTTTCTGAAAATCGCTTTAAAAACACATTTATGTTTCGAAAATCATAAAAGTAATCTCCCCCCTGGCTTCTTTCTGTCGTTTCAAAAATGGTGGCATCAAACCCTAACCTGGGACCAATAAACACAAAAATACGCAAATGCCTAGCACAGTACAATAATGTTAATATTTGGTCAAATAATTTTGAACAGGATTCATACAGTAGAAGCAATATCTGACCAGTAACCATTGATAGTATAATAGATGTGGATAAAGCGAGCTGATTGGGATTTGATATCAGGAAATGAGGCTTGAATCTCCCGCTTCCTGTTCATCGTTAATTGGTTGAATAGTTTAATTCTACACAGAAGTACGGGGAGAGGGGGCAGCTGCCCCTAGCGGCTGCCAGGGGAGTATCCGAATTTGCCCTGTCTCTCTTATCGCCGTAATGCATTATGGGTAGTCTTCTACTTTGGCTAATGCTAGCGGCTAACGTTACTTACTTTACATTGCAGTAAAACCGCACTGAATGACCAAATTCATTTAACTTTTAACCATTTCAAGTAACACTGTTTCCATACAGACCCCCAGTGTTGGTTAGTTGTTTATAACGTACTCCGGTTTCTAGGCTGAATCCAATGGTCTGAATACAGAGAAGGCTTAAGGCTTTATCTAATGGCATAGATAACGTTAAATGGTCCGCCATGTTATGAACGTTAGATGTATGGTATCTATATAGTTACGTGTGTCTACTAACATTATTCAAATATCATAAAGTAATGCTATTTTCTGATCATTTGCTTAACTATTACTAGTTATCTGATGCCTTGCGGCACATTGCTGCCTCTACCAGTCGGAAGTATTACTGTTCTTATTATCCGATGTTTGTCGTCAATTTTCCTCGAAATGGGGCTATAATTTAGAAAACGGAGGACGTGAGAGCATGAAAAATACTTGAAATTGTTTTTTCAGACCATAAACTAATTTGGAAAGTGTTTCGTTTTCCATAGAGTTGAATGCATGTTCCTGGGGAGTGCTATACAAACTGCGACCCGCACTGGCCATTTGAAAGAATGCAATTTCCGCATAGGCCTCAAAAAGAGGGAGGCTGAATTGGGCACTGCCAGTAACCTATTTTTCCCACTGCGGGTGTATAGGGTGCCCCACAAACCAAGCATTTTTACCATTCAAACCAAACAGAAAGAGAGGTTTACAAGGTTCCGTGTGGCACACCTAGTTGGGCAGTAAAGTCAAGTCAAGTCAAGTAAGGTAAAGTAAAGTAAAGTAAAGAGAAGTCAAGTAAAGTAACATTACTGTAATTGTATTACTTCTGCCAGTAACTCGTAATGTAAGGGATTATAATTACCAAAACAGTAATTAATCCAAGTAACTTCAAATTACTCCAGCGTTAGCACAGGGCTAAAACAAATTACTTTTGATACCAAGTAATAAGTAAAAGTAATGTAATTTTATTACTTTTTCCAATGAGTAATAAGTAATATAAGTAACTAATTATATTTCCTGAGGAACTTGCCCCACACAGTCACTCACCTTCTTCTCAGTGTGGATGATATGGAGGACATAGCCCAGGTAAAGCAGCGTGGGCGTGGCCACAGAGATGATCTGGAGGACCCAGAAGCGGACGTGGGAGATGGGGAAGGCCAGGTCGTAGCAGACGTTCTCGCAGCCTGGCTGGTTGGTGTTGCAGACAAAGTCGGATTGCTCGTCGCTCCACACCTAGGAGAGGAGGTTAAAAACGCTGAGAGCTTCATCCGTCAAATCAAACGCCTGCCAGGGTGTCGAGTTGAAAGTACTCGACGATTACCTGGTCAGGTGCTGAGCTTTCTGGATTTCCGTACTCGAACTATAAGAGAACTATCAATGTTGTTTATTATTGAACACCCAAAAAGGTTGATGGCTACTTCATTACCCAGGATAAAATGTGGTCTTCAACAGGGGGTCCGCAGAGGTACTGCAGGGGGTACGCCATCTTTTTTTCCCAAAGTAGTTTTGTGTTCAACCAAAAATCATAATATTGAGTAAACTCCAAGCATATAGACAATAATAATCTACTTTGGACACTTGCACTACTTTGGATTATTTACAAAGTGAATCTGATGAAGCAATATGCAAAACAAATATTAATCTATAGTTACGTGAAACGTAATTTTCGTCTAAACGTTAGTAAATCCCCACACCGAGTTACTTCCTTGTTTGCCTGTAAAGAACGCTTCCGCTCTACACAGCGCATGCGCTGTATGCCGCGCATGCCTGGCGGCCATGTTTACAAAGTAATTCCGGCTATGTATTTACCTTAAAAATGATAATTTCTCTGCATTTTGGATTAATATTTCATCGCCTGGTGAGTACCCGAAGCACAAAGAGCTTTTTGGCGGTGTTAGATGTGTGTTTTTGGTGATTTTGAACAGCTGTACCATAGCCTCCATTCTAAGGCGATACTTACTAACTTCACGACTGTAGCTCACTGTACACTGCTCGGACAGTGACAGTAAAGCATGGTGTACCTTGGTTTTGGGGGCGATATGGCAAATGATGATGATGTTGTAAGTCGCTTTGGACAAAGGCGTCTGCTAAATGCAATAAAGTAAAGTAAATGAGCTGAACTCCCGAAAAAGTGGCGTATTCCTTTAAAGTGCCATATTTACAGACCTAGAGAGCATTGACAGTATACAAATATAAACACTACGCACTGTCCACAAAGCTAGCACCAGCAGCAGCTAGATTAAAAAAGTTCAGAGGGGCGGGGACATCACACTGCGCAGAATTGGGTGCAATAGTTTTGGCCTCAATACCAAGAATGTATTCTTGTTCTTGTGTTCTTGGGGAGAACGTTCTTGCTAGTCGTTCTTGGAAGAAGGTAACATGCTTGACTTTTAAATTGATAGGTTTGTTAGATTAGAATGTAATCCATGAACCATTTTGGATTTAAAGCATACAATATTTCATTGAACTATGAAGCTTTTGCAACAATTCCTTTTGCGAGACGATGAAATGGGAGCTCTCCGTGTGGAAAACATATAGCGAAGGTAAACACTGCATATCTGCTTATATTAATGACATTATAATGATACAAAATGGGTGGATAATCGGCAAAGCCATCCTTTAAATGTGGTATTTTGGAGGGCTATCAGTTGGCCTGCACCAATGAGAAGCCTACAGTTACCATGGTCAAAATACGTGGAACCGGAATTGGCCCTTTTTTTTTTTTTCGTAGATAATATTGGATATTTTAATGATATATTAACTGCCGAACTGGAAATGTCCCCGATTTTCATTTCAGAAACTGGTCACCTTACACCAAGTGGTCTTGACCATCCATCAGTATTTGAGGAGTGGGGAGGGAGAAGGGGTTGTACAGGACGGAGGTGTGTTTGAGACGGTGAAAGGAGCAGACCTTCTCAGCACCGGCGCACAGGACCAGGATGCGGAAGACGAACAGCACGGTGAGCCAGACTTTGCCGATGACGGTGGAGTGACTCTGCACTTTATCCAGCAGGCGACCCAGCAGATCCCATTCACCCATGTCTGTCGCCAGCTGTCCTGCCTGCTACAGAGGAGAGGAAGGAGAACAACAAGTCAGTCTGCAAACTCACACATGGGAAACAATGTGCACCTGCTAAACCAGACAAATCTGCTATATCAGTCATCTGTCATATCAGTCATATCAAAGTAGATGAACAGTTTTCTTAGAAGATGTATGGACTAAATGTGATGTGTGTAGCATTTAACGTGTGGGACACGTCAACAATGCTGAGTAGGGCTGCAACTAACAATATTTTTCCATTATCGATTAATCTGTTGATTATTTTAGACTGACCGATTAATTGTTTGGTCTATAAAATGTCACCAAATGGTGAAAAATGGCGATAATTTTTGAAAATGCTATGCAGTCCCACACAAAGTGGGACATCTGGTCACCCTACCCAGTTCATTTAGACACAGTGTCATTATTGTAAACAAACTTTGTTGAGAGGATTGGCACCTCTACATGCCTCTGTTTTGCAATTTAACATTGTTTATCACCGGGTCAGATTTGGCAGGAAATCGAATGTATTGCTTTATGGCACAGTACTCTTCTTACAAGCCAGACTTTGTGATCAACTTGGTAAAATGGTAAATGGTAAATGGCCTGCATTTATATAGTGCTTTTATCCAAAGCGCTTTACAATCAGTAGATACATTCATCCATTCATACACCGATGGCGGCAGGCTACCACGCAGGGTGCTGGCACACCATCAGGAGCAATTTGGGGTTCAGTATCTTGCCCAAGGACACTTCGACATGCAGACTGGAGGAGGCGGGAATCAAACCACCGACCTCTTTTATCCAAAGCGATTAGTATAACTTGGAAGATAGTCTAGTGTGTGAGGCTGGGAAACAAAGCACCAATTCATCGTGAAACATATGAACTCTGTTTTGGCCCAGTATTCATTATACGGTAATTGATTGTTGAAAAATATTGTAGCTGTAGTTTTTATTTCATTAGATTTAAAGAGTCCAGTTAGACATGCATACATAGAGTACAACATACTTAATAAAAAAACATCTGGAAAAATAACACTGGTAGGCCAAGCTATGTTGATTTTTTAAAATAATTATACAAAATAACTGCAAACCCAAGACAAACTCGCAAAGTGCATTTGGTGTATGAGTTATGAAAGAAATGATGATATAGTGTAGGTAGGAGGTCAGAGCTTACAGACTCTCAAGGCTCAACTTTATCATTTTGTAGGCCAGAGTGAGTTTCCTGATTGCTGATTCCAAGTCTCCATAACAGACTGGGACAATCTGCTGGGAACCAAGGACTTAACCTTGTCCAATACCTCGCCATTAAACATGTTTAATTAAAGAATGTCCGATGTTATGGTGATCTGCACCCACTGATGTACAAACCTGCCTGAGGAGATAGGCTGCTAAATCTGTATTTCAAACAAGGGATTTAACAGTAACTTCTTAAAACTCAATTTTATAGACGTACTAGTCTTATTTTTTTATTTATCCTTTTCAATAAATTTCAATTTATCCTTTTATGATTCTTACCTTGCTTTTATGCCATACATTTTATTGCTTACACTGTTTTTTATCATGTTTTGAAAAAGATTGCTTATTAGCGACTTGTATAATTACTGCGTTATTACTGGCATAGTTGACTCATATCGAGATCGATTAAATGCAGAAACAATTTTAGTTTTAAAAATGGTAGACTCCTTTCACCAATATTTTAGTATCAATGATTTGCGATTCTTTCAGGACACATATGAACTTCCAACTGCTATAGAAAATAAAATCTGTTTAAAAAGCCTTTGCACTGTTTGATTAGCAAAGTCTCTTGCTGGCACGTTTACTTACTGCTATTAGTCGACATTTTGAACTTCTGTTAATTGTGTACATTGATCACACTGATGAGAACTACACATTGCATTACACATTTATCATTTCTATCAAATATTACACTTCTTCAATCAGTCTTTGATAATATCATTCATATTCTAACATATTCCATAAATCTACAAACACCTAATCCTTTGTTCTGTGCAGTCTATGAGTCATTTTACATGCACTGTATAATTTCACACTTCTGGTCCATTACCTCTGGTGGGGTAATGTCATAATGCATAGATGGGTTGTTTTAAGCGCATGGCACACCAATCAAACATTCTCCAACAACAAACATCTCCAAACAAGGACAGACAGCCATGGCACACCAACCAAACATCTGTGTTTGTTGGAGAACGTTTGATTGGTGTGCCATGGGCGTTAGTGTCAAACTTACCAGTGAAGGAAGCCTGGGAGAAATGAAGAGAGCGATGCTCCAGGAGGACGGCGGAAAGACAAGTGAGAAAGGTTTTCCTTCTCTCATTGTTCCGCATGTTATCTGAAGGACAGCCATCCTTATCCACAACAAACTCCCCGTCTGTCTCAATGCTGCTAAGATACCAAACACATCTCCACCGCTTGACCTACACCCCAGGTGTGTGACCTGCACAACTGAGATCAGGACTTAGACTTGAGACTTGGACTCGAGTCACGCTTAAGTTGCACACACAATGACTTGAGATTCGTCCTCAAAAGACTTGAGACTCGACTCGGACTCGAAGATTTGGGACTTGTGAACAATCTTTATTTATTTATTTTTGTTGCATTAACATTAAGGACATACAGTACAGTATCTACTACTAATAATGTCAACTACTCAATGCTGATACTGTATGGTAATAAAGGAGTGAGGATAACACAGTACATGCTTTGAATTCCTTCGTTTTAGCTATGCAGTGTTCTAAGCAGACTGCATGGCATGCAGCAGATGATAGAATTGGACTTGTGGATGTGGAAAATGTGGATATTAACACATTGAGTGCCAGCCATTTTTTCATCCTGTAGTTAAGTTGTGCCAGTTTTTTTTTTGAGGATTCTGGCTCATTTTACAAGAGCCGAGGATTATTTTCTGTTAAGAATTCATGAACACCAATCATCTAAAAATAACTAATAGAATGTGTGCTTTCTCTGTCTAAAAGAGTTAGTTTGCAGAGTTAGTAGTTATGTAGATATTAGCCGTTGAGTACAGCATGGTTTCAGCGTCTGGAAATTTATTCAGAGATAAATGGCTTTTTGTGAAACTCGATAGAACAGTCACTTTAACCATTCATTTTTGGCATCAGTAAGACCGTCAGACATTCTAAACAATAGTTTTGAACAGTAATTTCCTCCATAACAACAGGAAACACCCCTCTCATTCAAACTCCTCCCTCCGTGTGTCTTCTCCTCCTTCCTCCTGGCTCTACAGCGGGCGTGTCAGAAGCGCGTTGCTGCTGCCTGCCTGCCTGTCTGCGTGCCTGCCTGCCTGCTTGCCTGCGTGCGGACGCTCCTTGTGCGAGTCAAGATGGGCCGGGGAATGCGTGGGCGATGGGCAGATGTTGATTCTGGCCTTTCTGAGGTGTTTCAAAGTGTGTTTCACCTATAATCTATTTTGCAAATCGCTCTCCGCTCTCTGTGTGCGGCTGCCTGCGCGGCCGCTCTCAGGCAAGACAAGTGTGGAATGGATTACTGTAAAATCGCCTCGCCATTTCCTTGAATGGCTTGCTCCCCGCGGCAGTTGTTTCTTTGATTTTGCTCGTCTGGGGGAGCACTGTCAACACTTAGTGGGTCGGTAAAATAGATTATACACATTCTCTTGCTCCAATAGTGATCTCGAAGATGTAAAAGTTGTTGATTGATGTCCCACCGTCAAAAAAAAAAAATGTTTATGTAAGACGAGTTATTTCGGCTCTGGCACTCAAGCGTTGGATTATGTAAGACGAATTATCTCGGCTATGGCACTTAACGTGTTAAAGGATAAGTTCACCCAAAAATGAAAATTCAGTCATTATCTACTCACCTCCATGTCGATGGAAGGACGGGTGACGTTTTTCAGTCCGCAAAACATTCCTGGAGTTTCACAGCAAAACGCTGTTGCAGAAGAAACAATTCAAGTGGATGGATTCATATTTGAATTGTAATGCATTTGCAGAATGGATCCTCCCCACAATCAATGCAACACTTAATGTACAGTACAGCAAACATTTTATTCCAAAAAGGATGAAGAACATTTAAGAAATCTTCAATTGTAGGTGTATCCTTTGCAAATGTTTTTGCCATATCATTTTTTTTCTTGTTTGGCAATTGTGCAAAAAACCTTTTCTACATCTTTTTATTCCCCCCAAATTCAAACTGTATCACTTTTTTTTTTTTACCACGAGTGATAGTTTTTTCAGATTTCTTCCCAATTGTACTTGGCCAATTCCCCCTGCTGTCCTGGTTGTTGCTCCACCCCCTCTGCCGATCTGGGGAGAGTGAGTTGTAGACTAGCACATGCTTCCTCCGATAGAGCCGCCTCTTTTCACCTGACGGTGAGGAGTTTCACCGGCGGGATGTAGCGCATGGGAGGATCACGCTATTTCCCCCCCAGTTCCCCTCCCTCCGAACAGGCGCGCCGGCCGACCAGAGGAGGCGCTAGTGCAGTGACCAGGACACATACCCTTAGCCTCGGTTCACACCAGGCGCTATTCAGAAGCAGCGCTTAACAGAAGCTGAGTGCCACGCTAAACCGGTCACACCAGAAGCACTCTCCTTTCCTCAGCGCCTCGCTCGGCTCTGCCCTCCCCCCGCTCACAACTTGCATTGACTTCATGCCTGGCAGCTCGGGTGCAGCGTGCTGCACGCTTGAAAAATATACAGGTGCGGCAGCCCACACCCAGCAGCTAGTACAGCCTGACGAAGACCAGCGAGGTTGAAACGTGTCGCGTTTTGTTGCCCGACACTGGTTGGTAAACTTTTTCAGTACACACGTACATTTACTTGTACTTTGTGCTCCTAAATATCCAAGAAGCTCCCTTTTTTCTCTTTATTATATATAATATAACATAGAACAGAAGCTGAAACTATCGCTGCAGCAGCGCAGCTTCAGCGTGGATGAGGGCTTAATCCGGCTTGGCACCGACAGACACGGCTAATTGTGCCGGCACTATGGAGGCCCGATCAAGCCGGAGGCAACACGGGGGCTCGAACCTGCGAGCCTCGTGTTGGTCGGGCAGGGAATCTACCGCTGCACCACCCGGGGAGCCACTATCACTCGTTCTTTTTGTTTGCTCAGCAGCACCACGTGTGTTGACGGGCCAAGCGCCGCTCACGTGTGACCGGGGTTACAAACAAGTCTGTGACCTGGTGATCTGAACGGTCGCAGCATGCCTGCTCCTCCTGCACGTCAATCATTGACCCCATCCTGACTTTGAAGAGAAAAACATATCGAACAGAGTCAACGCGTCATATCACACACAGGAAACCCACGCGCGCACAAGTCAGATAAAAGACTATCCTGGAAGAGACATTACAGTGTCAGACAGGGCCGTTATGCTACAATTTATATAGATCAGGGGAGGCGGGCCTCCAAGCAGTTTCAGGGGAGGCTCAGTGAATGGAAGTAAAATAATTACATCAGTTATCAAAAGGAGATCACATAGAATAGCCTAAATGTGTATGATTTGGTTAAAGAGAGAGTACATTCAGAGACACAGTAGTTTTGTGGAATTGTACCGTTTTTCACACTTTTTTATGCATTTGGTGTAGTCTAAAATATGTCAGGCTATCTTGGCACAATTGTTGAGTGTTTATGGGACCAAATAACATAATCATGATCCCATACAAAGGGATCTAGGAATTGAGTGAGGGGGACAACTTTTGCCAAGCTTTGTCGGGGGTGGGGGGTCGGGGGGGAGCACAGTCACAGACTTTGAAAACCCCTGATATAGATCATACATTGATCAAAAATAAAAACTATTTATGGTCAAGGAGGAATCGTTTTATTTGTCTACTTACTGGTATGATGATACATATTATCTTTGAGTCACAATCAATAACTTACAACTATGATGATTATATCTTAATAGGTTTCAGCAATCATTCAACACAGGAACATGTTCAAAGTTCAACACAAATAAAACATTGTTTTTAACAGTGCCTGTAGCTCTACCTTAAGTTTCTCAACAAAGCAAAAGACGTCACAATGTCACATCAGTGCATCAAATTCACTCTTCCTTACATTCTCAGAACAGCTGAGACTCATCCACCTCAAGCTGTATCTGCACACTCGCCATTCACCACCGACCGCACAGTCATTTATTGCTGTCAACATTTCTTTCAGAATGTATGACAACCAATTGCCACCTCTTGGTATTACCTGCCAAAGAATCTAAAGCCATACTTGCATTACAGAAAGCTCTTCAGATTTAGTCTCCAAACTTTAAAATGCTGATTAATGTGTTTCAAATCTGACCTGGGTCAAGATCTGACTTAGCTGGGTAACATTTAAACCTGACATTAAAGCTGCAACATGCAACTCTTTTCAACATCAATAGAACAATAAATACTGTAGATAGGATTGATCAGACATAACCATGTCTGTCTGTCTGTCTGTGACTGTGTGTTCATGCTTAAACCCCCTTGTTTGTTTGTTTGTGTGTGTGTGTGTGTGTGTGTGTGTGTGTGTGTGTGTGTGTGTGTGCGCACAGTAAAATATCCGGAATGATCCTTTAATTTCATAGAAGACCCCCTGGAATACAATACAATAAATGTGAATGGATAGTTCAGATTTTTTTTAAAGTCTAGCCCTATTTGCTATTTACCAATGATGATGTTGATTGATTGGCAGAGCTCTTTCTCAGCACAGTCCATGCTGTTCCTCATAGTAGCTCTGGAGAGCAAAAACAAAAGCAAGGTCAACGGGGTCACGCTCCTGTATGTACAAGCTGCCTGAGTAAACTCACTAAAGTCATCCACAGTCACACAAAGTAGTGAGCTTCAGTCAGCATGTACATACATACAGGGTCGCATTTGCTTTTTCACAACTCTCCAGAGCTACTATGAGGAGCAGGATGGACAACTCTACCAATCAACATCATCATTGGTAAGTAGCAAATAGGCCTAGACTTTAAAAATGTTGAACTATCTTTAAAATGTCCAACTTTACAGCAGAAATATACATGTTTACAGCCTGGTACCAAACAATAAAATAAAATAAATAAAATAAAATAAAATAAAATAAAATAAAATAAAATAAAATAAAATAAAATAAAATAAAATAAAAATAAAAGATTTTGGTCTCTAGGTCTAATTTCCCCATTCATGACAACTGTACGGGGGTGAATTTTTATATAACTCGCCTGTTTACATTTTGAGTGACAGGTGTCTGCTCGCCAGTGCTCGGTGTCACCTCAGCTAATCCCTCCCCAGCTCCCACACTCTCGTTCAAATATGGTCACTTCCTGCTACAAACAAATCCAGATGGCAACAGCCAAAATGCCAAAATCAAGTCCACAAACCAATGGGTGACATCACGGTGGCTACAGCCATTATTTTATCCACTTTATTCCTAGCTGCCATGATGCCTTACGTGAAATATGGGCACTTCTTCTGGTGTAAAATCCTCCCAGGCCCCTCCCCCCGTTACGTTGCTGATACGGACACAACATAGCCCGTCTGTAAACGATGTTTCAAAGCTGCAGGCGAAGGGAGCAAATCACGTCCAGCTTGGCCCATAAATATCCAGAGTTGTTCAAAGAGCAACAGGTTAGCGGATGTGACAGATAACATTATTACATTCCCTCAAATAAGTCGTCAAACGAAACGAGTGTAATTTCTTTGTGACAAGCAACTCTTTTTTCCCCCTCAGCGTCGGACTTTGACGAGGAAATGCGCTGAGTACGAGTGCCGCAGACCCCTCGGAAAAACAAGTCACGTTAAAGTCGAGCTGAACCCAAAAATGACTTTTCTTTTCTTTTAGTTCAAATACCTGGGTATGCAGTGCACCTATTTAATAATGTATGCAAAACAAATCACAACAATCTAATTTCTTTAGTTTTTCACACTTTTTCACATCAAAAGTTAATTTTTCAAGATTTCATTGATAACAGTAATGTACCGTTTGCTGACGTCACCTAGTACTATCAAATTTCTACCCCATTTCAACCAATCCTATCACGACATGCAGCTGTCAATCAAATCTTCATTTCAGGATAATTTTCTCTTCCAAATGAAGTAGAAAATGGCGCCTAGTGCCTGTCATCTGGCAGAATTCCTATCCCATAAACTAACTACTAACTTGGCCAATTGTTAGAAACATGAACAAAAAACAAAAACTATAATCTCTAAGAATGCAAATAAATGTAACTGGCTCGTTAAAACGCGCATTCCAGGGATATCGTATCATTACAGCAGCGATAATGGCGCGCGCATCCGAGAGCCTGGTTGTCAGGGGTCGCACTTCGGCGATTCCAGGCCGACGTGCTGCACTTTCCGCTCGGCAACACGAAGGCAGCTGGCTGAGCTCCACTCAGCCACTAACCTCGCGTCAAAAGGCTCTTCCCGACGGGAGCGTTACAACACACTGAATCCCACTCGATTTGGAGGCGGAACACGCCAGGATTGGCAAAAGCCCAATCCAGTCCCCAGAATTGTCAAATAAAATCATTGACATGATACTATGACCCGCCTCTCAACCTGTCATCTTAGACAAACTATGTTTTCAGTCTGAAACGGACTCATTATGCACGTGACGAACGGGTTCAGTTCGACTTTAACAACCAGCTGCAACAATCAGTCACGTTCTAGACCGGACCTTGCATCCATAATCATTTTGCAGGGGGGCATTCAAAAATAAGGTGGATACAGTCAATGGGATTTAACCAGTGGGAAAGAAACCCAATCAATTAGCCTATTTCACATCCCACCCAAACCAGCCATTTTGTGTCTAAAAGGCAGGAAGTCAAACAAAGGTGCAAAGAAGGTCCTGTTTGCTGTTCCTCTGCTGCAGGGACAGCTGGTCCAGTCCCGGGGGCTCTAACCAATGTCTTGCTTGCACCTTGCTTTACCTCCTGCCTTTTTTCAACAATATGGCTGATTTGGGTGGGATGTGAAATAGGCGTATAGGAGTGCAATGCCTCGTGACGAATAAAAACCTCAACAGAGTGAAACAAACAGAGCCAGTATAAAACTACTGGCAAAAGAAACTCAAACTCTACCGAGAGACTCCAGCGCTCGGAAGAGGCAGTAACTGCGGTCGGTCTGTCCCGGGCGGAGAAGCTCTTAGCGTGAAGTGAGGAGCGCGCGGGCTCCCAGCACCCACATCCAATCTGGAATGCACATCATCAGTCCGTACTGTAAAGGATGTAAAGAGCAAAGAACAGCAGAGAGATGGGGAGAGAAGGGGATGGTCAAAGAAATTAAATACTAGCGATTTATTTTTTTACGTCTTAAGCTGTGTTCACACCGAGATATTTATTTTTCTCTCTGTCGCTCGATTCAACCCTTTGGAATCGCTCTGTCGCTTTGTTTAAATCGCTCGTCAACAGGCACAATAATTGATGGACATATGGGGGCTATAACATTACGCAATGTGATGATATTTGTCCACTACGAGCCACTGTAGTTGTTTACATACCGTACACCAGTGTTGTAACTTTTAACGCCTGTACAAACGTACACCAGTGTTGTAACGTTTAACGCCTGTACATACCGTACACCAGTGTTGTAACGCCTGTACATACCGTACACCAGTGTTGTAACGCCTGTACATACCGTACACCAGTAACGCCTGTACATACTGTACACCAGTGTTGTAACGCCTGTACATACCGTACACCAGTAACGCCTGTACATACCGTACACCAGTGTTGTAACGCCTGTACATACCGTACACCAGTGTTGTAACGCCTGTACATACTGTACACCAGTGTTGTAACGCCTGTACATACCGTACACCAGTAACGCCTGTACATACCGTACACCAGTGTTGTAACGCCTGTACATACCGTACACCAGTGTTGTAACGCCTGTACATACCGTACACCAGTAACGCCTGTACATACCGTACACCAGTGTTGTAACGCCTGTACATACCGTACACCAGTAACGCCTGTACATACCGTACACCAGTAACGCCTGTACATACTGTACACCAGTGTTGTAACGCCTGTACATACCGTACACCAGTAACGCCTGTACATACCGTACACCAGTGTTGTAACGCCTGTACATACCGTACACCAGTAACGCCTGTACATACCGTACACCAGTAACGCCTGTACATACCGTACACCAGTAACGCCTGTACATACCGTACACCAGTGTTGTAACGCCTGTACATACCGTACACCAGTAACGCCTGTACATACCGTACACCAGTGTTGTAACGCCTGTACATACCGTACACCAGTAACGCCTGTACATACCGTACACCAGTAACGCCTGTACATACCGTACACCAGTAACGCCTGTACATACCGTACACCAGTAACGCCTGTACATACCGTACACCAGTAACGCCTGTACATACTGTACACCAGTGTTGTAACGCCTGTACATACCGTACACCAGTAACGCCTGTACATACCGTACACCAGTGTTGTAACGCCTGTACATACCGTACACCAGTAACGCCTGTACATACCGTACACCAGTAACGCCTGTACATACCGTACACCAGTAACGCCTGTACATACCGTACACCAGTGTTAGTTAGTTAGTTAGTTTATTTCGATCAGAAAGCAAAGAATATTCACAGAATAGGAAAAAAAAACAGAAGAAAACAAAAGATACATAAGGCTGACCGAATGGGTTTTTTAGGGCTGAAGCTAGCTAGCTTATTAAATGCCCTTACCCTTTTTCCTTTACGTTATATGTAAACATATGCAGTACATATGCATACACATGGATACATACATGCATTGGTTTACACACACAAATAGCACATGCTCCTAATTATTCATACATGCCTATACACACATAGGCTACCTACCACATATAATTACACATACATAGCTAATACCAAACTTACTACAGGAAATACAAGTGACCCATAAGTCCTGATTATGTACCATCACGTCTATACTTCTCCAGAATAATGTTTCTATACTTTTTTTTGAATTGCACAAGATTTTTACTTTCTTTGATCTCGTCAGGTAATTTATTCCACAGTTTCACACCACAGACAGATACGCACATGCTTTTCAGAGTGCTATGAACAATTGGTTGTTTGAAATTCAATCTCCCTCTCAGCTCATAACCACCTTCTCTATCACTGAACTGTTTTTGTATATTACCAGGAAGTAAATTATGTCGCGCTTTATACAGAGTTTGGGCGGTTTTGAACTCCACCAGATCCCAGAACTTCAGCGTCTTTGATTTATGAAACAGTACATTTGTGTGTTCATGATAACCTACCTTATTCACTATTTTTATTGCTCTCTTTTGCATGTTGCATATTGTCTGTAAGTTGCTTCTATAGGTGTTTCCCCATACTTCAACACAATAAGTCAGGTATGGTAAGAAGAGTGTACAGTACAGTGTTTGCAATGATTTGATGTTCAAAAAGTGCCTTGTTTTGCATAGAACCCCCACAGTGCTTGCTAACTTGGACCTGATATATCTGATATGTGGTTTCCAGCTAAAGTTGTGGTCGATTATTACTCCTAAAAATGTGTTCTCATGTACTCTTTCTAGTTTAACACTGTCAATCATTAATTCTACGGGAGTATTCAGATGTTTATTAGTTTTGCCAAAGATCATAAATTTTGTTTTTTTTGTGTTTAATGATAGTTTATTTGCATCAAACCACAACTTTAGCTTCCCCAATTCTACTGTGACAGCCTCTAACAGCTGCTGAAGATTTTCACCTACACAGAATATATTTGTGTCATCAGCAAAAATTACATATTTCAATATTTTTGAAACATTGCATATGTCATTAATGTACAGTATAAACAGTTTTGGTCCTAAAATCGACCCTTGTGGTACACCGCAAGTAATATCTAAGGGAGAAGATGTTGTAATGCCCACCTGCACAAACTGTTTTCGGTTTTCAATGTAGCTTTTTAGCCAATTTAGCCCCACCCCTCTGATCCCATACCTCTCTAGTTTTTGTATTAGAATATCATGGTTTATTGTGTCAAACGCAGTGTTGTATCGCCTGTACATACCGTACACCAGTGTTGTAGTACTCGAGTCCAGGACTCGGACTCGACTTGGACCTGAGCACTGATGACTCGGACTTGGACTCGAGCATTAATGAATTCCGACTCGAAATTTGGAAAGGAGGACTCAAACTTTTTTTTTTTCCTTTTGTCTTTTTTTGTAACAGGCCCTAATAATTTGACATAAGATATTGATAGCAAGATAACTGTAATACTGTGAAATTATTCAATTTCATGCAGGGGCAGGCATGTGTGTTCCACCTAGATTACGTACACGTGGATTCACGCTCATGTTCAGTAACTCCGGACTCGGACTTGGGTAATGCGGAGTCGACTCAGACTCTTCTTTGGATTCGAACACTGGGGACTCGACTTGCCTGCAACACTGCCGCACACAGCTGTTACGCATGACTTGGATGTACCCACCTGCAGCGTGTGAGGCCAGTAGCCGGTGGTCCTGTGGGAAACGCCCAGGGTGGAGACGGCATGGCGAGCGTACACCTCTGGCTTCGGTACCAGCCAGCCCTCCAACGATGATGCTGACCCTTCACTGGAGGCTACCTGGGTACAGTACATTTGTCCACACACACACTATCAAGCGCTGACCGTGTGACTTGGGAGCCATTCAAGTGAAGTGCACAAGTAGGGATGAAACCATTACCGGTTTAATGATGAATTGTGATAAAATCCCTGATGGTTAACATTATTACCTGTTGCAAATTTGAATTATCATTAAAACCATGTTACTGTGATTACAGCACTTTGAAAAACACGGAAAATACTGTCCATCATCAACCAAAGTCAGCAACAGTCTCCCAGACACAGGCTTGATGGAATGATTTCAGTGAGTGTATCAGTACTTTTTGGGTCTGAGTTTTCAATATAAAACTTTTTGAAATGATTTCAGACTGTATCAGTACTTTTTTGAACATTTTCAGCACATTTTAACAACACCGCGATAATACTGATAACCGTGATCCTTTTGGTCACTATAAACGCGATGACATTTTCAAACCGTTTCATCTCTATGCACAAGCATACATTTTTCCAGAAGATTTGTGCTAAATAATGGTGTAAGTACAGGTCTTTTCCAGTCATCGCTTGATCGTTTGGCTTCGGAACACTTGGATTATGCTACACCAGCTGTATGCAGTCATTTTATAGCGATTGTTTGATATTTCTCCCCACTGACGTCAGCTGTTTTGAAGAAGGCTGCTACCAAGTTGTGTGTTATGACCAACAAACGTCACCTGGGTTTCAGCTAGCATGAGGGCGAGTAGATAATGATGGAATTTTCATTTCTGGATGAACCATTAACCAAAAACAACTGATTGGCCATCTACTCGACATTGCTCAACATCTGTATGATACAATATAGCAGTACTGCTGTGTTGCTGCGCTGTACTTGTAAATAGCAATAGCACGTAGCTACCTGGAAAGGGAGCAGACTTTGGACGAAGATGCCCTTGCAGCCGTACTCGAGGTGAAGAGCTCTGGAGAAATGATCCAGGTAGCCCTGGTGGAAAGGAAAGGACAAAGATAGAATATGATATTATATGAATGCAAAAGATACCATTTCAACAGTGTGAGTGTCTGTGATTATAGAGAGCCAAAGTCCCTCCTCTTCCGGTCGGGCCCTATGCGCACCAGCATCTGGGAAAAATATGAATGTTGCTGAATGGCGAGAGACAATACTTTGTTTTATTCCATTTGAATTGTGCCATGAGGCACACTATGATCTTTGTCCATTTAAACTAGAGGCCGACCGATACTGGATTTTTGATGCCGATGCCGAAATTAGGGAGTAAAAAAAAAGTCTGATATCGATATATCGGCCGATATTCTTATATTATATATACCCATTATATTAAAAAACATTTAAACAATCCCTCAAATATCAAACACTTGACAAATATATGACTTGACATGACTTGAGATATGATATGTAAAGTAGGCAGGATATTTTATAGCTTTATTGTATTATTATTAAATCAATGCAATGAAACAGTAATCTTCACTGGGAATTTCATAATTATAAATAACTAGAAATAGAAAAACACAAATATAAAATATAACTTGAGTTAAGAAAAAAGATCAAATATTCACAACATACTGTCTATAACTTAAAAAATACAAAATAAAAACATATCGGCCAACATATCGTCCGATACCGATATATGGTCCGATAATATTGGTGGACCGATATATCGGTGGGGCTCAAATTTAAACGATAACTTTGCAAGTGAAGAAAGACTACACACCACCAGTCACGTAAGTGACATCTCTCCCGCCAGGCCATATTGGTGTTGGTGTGACGTATGTTGTGCGAGATGTTGTGGATTGATCGGTTTCATACAAAAGTAACCTTACGTTTCAGTTTTACGACAAAGTGCGACTTTCTCGACATGCAAAATTATCTTTTGATTTGACAAATTTGACATGTGTACCTCATGGCACAATTCAAATGGGATTTAAAAAAAAGTATCGTCTCTCACCATTCACCACCATTGATATTTTTTTAAGACCTTGGTATGCATGCTGAAGCAGGAAGTGACGTTGACTTTGGCTCTCTATATTTGTGTGTACATGACAGAAGTAGTGGATATGTTTGTGGGTGTCTTAGCCCAGATACCATTACCACAGGTTTCAATGTAATTTCACCTGTCCTCTTAAAACTGGTTTGCTCTGCCGGATTCTGCCTCCCATTGGGTCCTTTGTGGAAAATATGAAGCAGTAACTAACTGATGAAGCAGTATTAAAAGCTGAAATGTTATGAAATGCTGGATTGGATTGCACAAGGAAGGAGTGGACCCGAACGATCTGGAAAAGCTCTTCAGTCATGTTCGATGACGTATGTATGACAATAAGCAAGACTGTGTTAAAGATATTTTATTTAATCTATTTTGTGCCGTAAAGCAATTTCCCACCAAATCCAAATGCTATTTAACGCTTTTCTTATGGGAGAAGGTACATAGGTAGACCATACCTTAAGATCATTTACGAATCCTTAGTACCTACTGGTTAATGCGGGATACAAACAATCCACCAAATGACACTTTATTTCAATAAAATGTGAATGTTTAGAATCTGTTCACTTTGCTCGCTACTGTCCTCTATGTTGCACTTGAGGGGTTGTGGGAAATAACAAGCAATCCAGTTCTAAAAGTTGATATTTTATTGAAATAAAGTGCTTCTTGGTGTCTTCTAATCATTCACAAATAATCATATTATTAATAATTATTATTAAATAATGAATTCATGTTCTGTCAGGTACACATATTTGCTGATACATTTTTGGCATGACGTTCCCTCCATACATGACATTCTGGCCCATATCGGGGCTGTGAGTGTGCATCCTTGGGTGCGTTAAGGACCCTAAAAAAAGGATAAGACATCTTTGCTTATTTGACTACATTGCAAAAGTCGCCTATGGCTACATTCAGACCAAACGCGTTTTTGGAGCTTCCAGCGTCTTTCTGCAATTCATTCTCTATGTAAGGACGCACTAGACGCTAGGGCTGTCACTTTTCATTCGAAATTCGAATGCAACTTCGAATGTGGGGGGAGGGGTTCGTTTTCGAAATGTAATTTGAATGTTCGAATTTTTATTTTATTTTTTATTATTATTATTATTATTATTATTTTTTTATGAACCAAAATTAACCAACTGCTGCTTGCTGGTAATGTTAATCCCATGTCAGAAAAAGTCTCCAGATTTGTCGCGTTAGTCTCTTCTGAGAAAGATTGTCTCCAGGGTCTGAAAAGTTGTCTCGAGTTGGATGCAGCCAAGTTTGTGAGGCAGTGTTGTGACTGTGAGCGTCCAAGCTAACACGTCGGGCTGATGCCCGGTGGCCTGCAGTGGGTTGCACCAGCTGTGCGTAAGTTGAAACGTAAGCTAGTTTGAACGTAAAGTCTCACTAAGTCCGAGTTTACGCACTACTAAAAATATTTGGGTTGCACCAAGTGAAATAGTTACAACGTAGGCATAAGTTAGAACTTAAAATTTACACCTACGTCTTACTAGGTGTAAAGTCCTCCGTAAAATAGCAGTCGGCACGGATTGCAACTTGGCACCGTGGCGCATCGTTGTTTTGCGTCCGCAACGCGCTCTCCGTGATAAATTACACCCTTTGATATTTATGACTCACGCTTTTGTTTCCCACAAGCTGCAGCACTGCATACAAATTAAAATAACCGCAACAATTTAGTGAGGCAGGATGGTGGTATAGCCTACAATACTGATGAAGAGCTCACAGACAAACGTTAACAGTAATATGAACCTAAACGAACGTTACTCAATAACGTTCTCATTTGATTAGTGTTGATGAAATATGAAAGCACTAATTTGCGGTGGGCAACATGTCCTGTTTTCACTCCACTTAAACAACCGTAAATAAACACCGTTTCCACCGTGCTTTTCACTGATTGGTCACAGATACTGTACACGTCATTGTCTGCGACACTATTTTGGTTAGTATGGACTTTAGGGTCTACTAGTTAAGATGTACCTTACGTCTCCGTGGTGCAACCAAACAAAGACACAACTTTAGTGTCAAACTAACTAGTTTGAACGTAGCAGTTAGTGTGGACTTTACACCCTAACTTAAGACAGAACTTACGTTCAGCTGGTGCAACAGGCTGCTGGACTTGAATTTTTTTTTTTTTTTTTTTTTTTAATTAACCAAAAAACTTTGAATATATTCGAACGAATTTCGGGCAATTAAAGTTCGTTCGAATTTTATTTTGGGGAAAAAGTGACAGCCCTACTAGACGCGCTCCTCTTTTAATGAACGCACCTGGCGTTTCAGCGCTGGTGGCGTCTGTTGTTTTTGGAGGAGCGCTGTGGGCGTTTTAAAGCTGAAAAAAGTTGAACATTGAGGAAAAGCGCCCTGATCGTCTTTTTCACTCTTCCTACCTTTTCTCCTCCCGAGGGATTTTCAACCTCTGCTGCTGCCAGAATTAGCAATAATCTGGCTTTCATGTTGACAGTGAACAACATCAAACAGACAAAACCAGCTGGCTACCGTCCGTGTGGTCATTGTGTTCTGATCTGTACTGCACGTGACTACAGGGGAAAACAAACGGAGCACAAAAAAACCGCTCCGTGCGCTGTGTTTTGTGCACATTGGAAGCGCTCTCGACATGATTTTCATAGCGTTCTGACTGAAAAAAGCGCTTTGGGTGTGAACGCCGCCTATCGTAGCCTCATGGTCCATGGTCTTATCCTTCTTTTTTTAGGGTCCTTGGGGTGCGGTTATGCACAGGAAAGCGATTTGCGTTAGTGCGTGGTCTCACAGCAGAGGCGGTGAGCGCCACTCTTCCGGGGAGGGGTCGGCAGCAGGCGCCCGGCGATATGTTGACCACGGCCCCTCTGCTGCGCTCCACCATCGCCGGCAGCACCAGCCTGCTCATCAGAGTGGCGGCCGCAACGTTCTTATTCAGCACATCGAGCAGGGAGCGCTCCGACATTTCCAACAGGCTCTGAGGGAAAGCCGAGGAGAGTGATGAAGCGTTAGCGTTGAATGAGAAACCGGTCATGTAACAGTTGGTATTACAGTTTCAAATGTTAAAAATCGTTGAAACTGTGTTTATTTACAGCGCTTTGAAAAACACAGTAAATACTGTCTAGCATCAACCAAAGTTAGCAACTGTCTTCCAGACGGTCTAAGCTTTCAATATAAAACTTGGTGAAATGATTTCAGTGACCGTATCAGTCCTCTTTGAACATTTTCAGCACATTTGAACAATTCCACTGACAACCGTGATATATACAGTATATATATATACTGTGTGTGTGTTGGGGTGTGTGTGTGTGTGTGTGTGTGTGTGTGGGGGGGGGGGTGTCAAGCTTTTGGGAGATTCTCAACCATTTTCTGCCCAGATGTACTTGGCCAATTCCCCCCTGCTGCTCCACCCCCTCTGCCAATCTGGGGAGAGTTGTAGACTAGCACATGCTTCCTCTGATACATGCGCAGCTGCCGCCGTCGCCAGCTGCTTCTTTTTACCTGATACCGAGGACCTCACCTGCAGGACGTAGCAGGCGCCCCGCCCGACCAGAGGAGGTGCTAGTGCAGCAACCAGTGCTCATACCCCACTGGCTTCCCACCCGCAGACATGGCCAAATGTGTCTGTAGGAACGCCTGACCAAGCCGGAACTACCGCTACCAGATAACCGTGCTCATTTTGGTCACTGTAATCGTGACACGAAATGTTCATACCATTTCCTCTCTGGCCGACAACTCATCAACGCAGTTCACCAGGAAGCCCACGTCCTTCCCCCTCAGAGCGTCCATGACGGGCTTGCCGGCCGCGGGGCCCTGAGTGACGTCAGCAACCACGACCAGGGTTTCCACGCCGTAGCTTTGCGAGAGGGCTGCGGCTGCGTCACCCACGCTGTCGTGGTCCTCCTGGCTGACGAACACAATGCTCACGCCCTGCCTGGCCAGCTCCGCGGCGTAGGCTTTAGCTACAGACTCAGACGCACCTGACAGGAAGAGAGGGGCGTGTTCGCAAGGCAGCATTAACTACTGCACACTGCACAGCAACATCAGTGTGGCGTCAAATGGGTCGATTTAGGTTTGTCATATGGGGAATACAGGAGACAGAGAAGATGCATTTTCTGTTCACTCAGCTTTCAGATCGTAAATACTACTAGAAAATACTGTTCACTGATGTTTCAGCTGGTAATGGTGGAGATCATAATTTATGTATAGTGTTCAGATAGCTTAAATAATAATAGATCATAAGTTACTAGCCTATTTATTTTATATTAATACTGTGAATCTGCAAACTAGCTAGTAACTAAAGTTAATACAGTGGTATCCACTTTCATTTTTGCACACATTCTTGCCATGAATGTAGTGTAGTAGAATTAGCAGAAATTGGGAATATTCAAGTAAAGTACAAGTACCTCAAAACTGCACTTAAGTACAGCAACGTTACTTGAGTACTTATAGTATAGCCACATCATCCCAACATTGTGCAAACCCTGAGCGGTCCTCCTTACCACAGACGACAGCCCATGGGCCAAAGCGCTGGGCCAGCTTTTTGCCTGTGGTCATCCTGGGGAGGAAGTGCACCCTGGCGAGGCTGTAGCAGCGTGCCAGGAAGACGACGGCTCTGCTGGCCGTGTACAGAGCTCCCACCACGGCCAGGGTCTCCACATATCCGCTGCACGACCGAGCTAGCTCTCTGTACAACAGCTCAAAGCTGTCAACAGCCGCCGCCATGCTCCACAACTGATGCGACAGTTAGCTACTCGTTAGCTTGCGCGATAAAAAGCTTAAACAGTCAATTAACCTCCAAATTTCAAACCTTAACATTAGCTAGTAACTACGATATACACACGAAACATTTTGTCGGTTCTACATGCGACCCCCCCCGCCCCAGAATAGAAACAAATATCAGATAAACCTGCCGTTTCTGCAGGTGGATAACCCATTGACAGTACGACCAAAACAAGCATGGAGAATCACGTGACAATGCTGTCAGAAGTTTGGGCTTTTGCTGCGTTCAGGGACCCATGAGGAAATCGTCAGAACGCAAAAAGCAACAACTTGGAGACGTTCACACACACCAACGCGGTTGAATTTATGTAGACTCTGGCTTCTAGATCAGCTCAATGCTTCACACACACACACACACACACACACACACACACACACACACACACACACACACACACACACACACACACACACACACACACACACACACACACACACACACACACACACACACGCATTTTAGTGAGTGATACTTTTAAATTAATGTTTTACAGCAAATATCTTACTTCTGAGCTCAGCAGCCCTAGCCCTAGCTTATTATCACACATTCAAATTTCTTTCTCTCTTTCTTTCTTTATTTTTCTTTCTTTCTTTCTTTCTTTCTTTCTTTCTTTCTTTCTTTCTTTCTTTCTTTCTTTCTTTCTTTCTTTCTTTCTTTCTTTCTTTCTCCTTCTTTGTTGGATGATTCAAGTGTAGATCCCATATTTCCGACAGTACATGAAGCCACATTGGTTTTGTCCCACAATGCACCGCTGGCTGCAGGTTTCCATAGAGACGGGGCTATCACCGCCATGGGCTGTCACAGTGGCTGAAAAGCTGTTTTCAGCACGAAAATACAAGGTATGCGATTATCACTTACCGAATATGATATTATGGTTTAGTTGTTTTTGCAGACGCGTGTTGTTTACTTTACCAAATCTTGTCCTTTTGCATGTATGCTTTGCTACAATGCGACATTAGCTAGCGTTAGCGTTAGCCAAAATAACCAACACAAGCACACACCTACCGTAGAAGTTGTGCCAGTCTTGTTATAGCTAGCTACTTGTTGACATTTGGCGTGAAATAGCTAGCTACTAGCCTGGTGGTAGCTAGCTACACCAAGATAAGATCATTTAATTTTCGGCCTAGAACATAGATTCTCACCTTTTTCATCCCAAGGAACCACTCCACATTAGCAGCTCGACCGGACCGATCGGACCAAATCTTGAGAATTATTGTTTTATTGGCTTTGTTAGACATGATTTTCTCCAGAACTACTGGACTGTTTTACTGCTAGACTGAACTGTATTGCAGAGAGATAACAGTGAAACTATGATCAAAAGAGTCTTTGTTTTACATCTTTCTTCAATTCTTCTACATTCTCTAATTATGTCGTAAATGGAATAAATGAATAAAGGAAGTTTTCTGGGGAAGTCCTGGAAGCCCCTCAAGGACCCCTGGTGGCCCCCGGACGCCACGTTGAGAAGCACCTCCCCCAGAAACCCATCAGCTGTCCATGTTGTCTCTCCCTGTGGCAGACATGTCTGAGTTGTCGGTGGAGGATGAGGTGGAGCTGCAGTCTCTGCTCCGTCAGCTGCTGCAGAGCATCCAGGACAGGATATCTGGAGCTCCGTCTGTCCAATGTGCCGAAGAGATCCTGCTTCACCTCGAAGAGACGGACAAGAACTTCCACAAGTACGTTAAGTTCAGTGGGCACAACGTTAACCCTAACCACAACACAGACCGACAGACACGCGGAGGTTCTGCAGTAACTTTAAACATTTGTACACTTCTGTAAAGTTGGCGAATCAGCAGCATTAGTACTGTTCTTTATGTCATAGTATGAGTACTGTAAGTAGTCTGCCATTGGCAGTGGTTCTCCAACTTTTTATTGCCTTACCCCCTTTCCCTGGTTTCTGAATCTAAGTACCCCCTTTACCCGACTACAACATTTTGCTTAGAAAAAACTATGATGCATATGATGTAATGAATGAATGACATTTTATTAATTTGACATTTTCATGACTTATTCTTACATTTTTCCATTTTCTCCTTTCTCTCAAGTAACCCCTGTAGTAGCTCCACGTACCCCTAGGGCTACACTACACGCACCCCAGTTTTGGAACCATTGCAGTATTGTATGCAGGCTGATAATGATATCTTGGATTGACACCAATTGTTTGTGTTGATACTTAATGTTTTACTGTAATTTGGCATTTTCATGGCAGAAAATGTTCAACGTTTTCCCTCCAGAATTGTATGTAAAAGTCTCTTTAGTTCTTTTGTTCATGCATTAAATCAAATCAGGATAAGGGCTTCTGATAGACAACTAGTGTAGTCTTGATCAACTGCGAAACTCACATCCACATCCGTCAGAGCATAGGTGGATTACACTGACTGACAGATATATTCTCTATCTATCTATCTATCTATCTATCTATCTATCTATCTATCTATCTATCTATCTATCTATCTATCTATCTATCTAATGATTAGATAGATAGATACATTAGGATTTAATGTACTCTATCTATCTATCTATCTATCTATCTATCTATCTATCTATCTATCTATCTATCTGTCTGTCTGTCTGTCTGTCTGTCTGTCTGTCTATCTAACCCTACTAACTCCCATGGCTCTCCTTGCATGGCCAGTTATGAGTTGGTGAAGTACCTGCGACTGTATGTGGAGAGCTCTTTGGGAGCGGTGGTGGAGGAGCAGACGGAGAGCCTGGCCAGAGGAGACGAGGAGCAGACGGAGAGCCTGGCCAGAGGAGACGAGGAGCAGAGGGAGAGCCTGGCCAGAGGAGACGGGCAGCACGCCATCGGCTCGGGTCACGACACCCTGATCCACGCCGTCACCCGAACGACCAGGGAGTCTGCTCAGTGAGTACACACCTCTCCAGGCCTGGGGAGTAACGGATTACATGCAACAGGATTACGCAATCAGATTACTGAAAAAATTTAACTGTAATCCCTTACAGTTACAGAAAAAAAGATGTAATCAAGATTATAGTTACATTTAGGGATGCACCGATATCCGTAACACACACACACACACACACACACACACACACACACACACACACACACACACACACACACACACACACACACACACACACACACACACTCTCTCCCTCTCTATTACACCCCCCCCCTCTCTCTGTCTCTGTCTCTCTCTGTTACTCTCTGTTCCTCTGTCTCTCTCTGTGACAGGTACGAGCAGATGATGCAGACGCTGAAGAACAGCATGATGGTGGTGGTGGAGTCTTTGATGGACAGGTTTGAGGAGGACCAGCTGAGGAAGGAGGAGATGCGTGGTGAGAAGCAGCACGACCAGGCCAGCAGCCAGGACCAAGACAACTGCTCCGACTCGGACTCCTCCTTCAACCAGGTGAGTGACGCTACACACTGATGGAAACAACAGTACATGGTTCCTACGCAGGTGTGGAACCTCTGGAAAAGTATTAAAATGGAGTTGATAATTTCCAGGTCTTGAATAGTTTGGGAATTTGAAAAAAAAAAGTCTGGAAAATGTCGTGGTTCAGGTCCGATACACACATAATTTGAGCTTGTTGTTGTAGAGCCACTTTGAGTTCACAGTTTTTGTTGAAGTGAAGAATGATGTTCACATAGAGGCGGAGGGATGCTCTTATTACCCGGCCGCTGTCAGCAAATACCCTGCACCGAAATCACATCAGTCAAGAACATAGGGTCTGCACCGAAATCACATCAGTCAAGAACATAGGGTCTGCACCAAAATCACATCCAGTCAAGAACATAGAGTCTGCACCAAAATCACATCCAGTCAAGAACATAGAGTCTGCACCAAAATCACATCAGTCAAGAACATAGGGTCTGCACCGAAATCACATCAGTCAAGAACATAGGGTCTGCACCAAAATCACATCCAGTCAAGAACATAGAGTCTGCACCGAAATCACATCTAGTCAAGAACATAGTGTCTGCACCAAAATCACATCAGTCAAGAACATAGGGTCTGCACCAAAATCACATCTAGTCAAGAACATAGGGTCTGCACCAAAATCACATCAGTCAAGAACATAGGGTCTGCACCAAAATCACATCTAGTCAAGAACATAGTGTCTGCACCAAAATCACATCAGTCAAGAACATAGTGTCTGCACCAAAATCACATCAGTCAAGAACATAGGGTCTGCACCAAAATCACATCAGTCAAGAACATAGGGTCTGCACCGAAATCACATCAGTCAAGAACATAGAGTCTGCACCGAAATCACATCTAGTCAAGAACATAGAGTCTGCACCAAAATCACATCTAGTCAAGAACATAGAGTCTGCACCGAAATCACATCTAGTCAAGAACATAGAGTCTGCAGCAAAATCACATCTAGTCAAGAACATAGAGTCTGCACCAAAATCACATCTAGTCAAGAACATAGTGTCTGCACCAAAATCACATCTAGTCAAGAACATAGAGTCTGCACCAAAATCACATCAAGTCAAGAACATAGAGTCTGCAGCAAAATCACATCTAGTCAAGAACATAGAGTCTGCACTAAAATCACATCTAGTCAAGAACATAGAACATGGGGTCTGCCTGGAAAAATATCGACTTTTACAATGGAAAGCATGTAGGAACCCTGCAAATGAATGTGGACAGGTGTCGAAAATTTGCGTTCCGCTATATACACTTAACACTGTGTATCTGGTTACTGTGCATACATGTACATGTATGTTACATCTCCAATGCTCTGTGATGTCCATATCAAATAAACTTAACCTAAACCTAAATCATCTCACATATTCTGATATTTGTGGCTGTGAAGAACAATCTTCATCTCTACAGCAGGGGCAATATGTCTATCTGTCTAAATCATATTGAACAACAGACAACATCTTCAAAACAAATCAAGGTCTGTAAAACGTATGCTTAAAAAAAAATCTTACTTGCGTTTTATCTTAGTTATCTTATTTTCCTTGTTGGTTTCCCCAATTTTTCCACCTGGGCCTGTCACACTCCACACTTTCTTTTCCAGAGCTATGCATTCATCAAACAAGAACAGCTGCAAGCGTTGGCTGAAAAACTTGACCCCAGCAAACCCAAAGAGGTAGAACCTGCTTTCTTCTTCATGGATATGACGACATTGTTTTATAGTCTTCTTGCATAAATAGCACTACAGGTGAGAGGGAAAATACGTGCAGGTGTAGGTACAGAATCTACTCGGCCTACAGATTCAGGTGGCCCTATCGGAAGTGCTCGGCTCGGGGTCCACAACGAGGTCTAACCCAAACCCCTAACCCTAATCCTAACCCTGACCCTGATTCATATTTTGTATGTCTATCATGTCTGATAACATCAGTAGTTTAGCGTTGGCTTGTTAGCTAATCTAAAGCTGTCGGCCATTTTGCCCCCGTTAATACCACCACGTGCCCGACGTACAGCCAATCACAATGTGTGCCCGAGCCGATCTTGTAGTCGAGCCAAAATTGCGCCGACACAGGCTCAGTGATGTGTGTGTTTGTGTGTGCGTGTGCGTGTGTGCGTGTGTGCGTGTGTGTGCGTGTGTGCGTGTGCGTCTGCGTGTGTGTGCAGGTGCGTTGGGAGGCACTGCAGGCCCTGTGCTGCGCCCCTCCCTCTGACGTGCTGAGCTGTGAGAGCTGGAGCAGCCTGAGAAGGAACCTCTGTGCAGCGCTGGCCGAGCCCGACCCCCAACTCAGCGTGAGTACCCCCCCAACCGAGCCCGACCCCCACCTCAGCGTGAGTCCGAGCCCGACCCCCACCTCAGCGTGAGTACCCCCCCAACCTGAGCCCGACCCCCACCTCAGCGTGAGTACCCCCCCAACCTGAGCCCGACCCCCACCTCAGCGTGAGTACCCCCCCAACCGAGCCCGACCCCCACCTCAGCGTGAGTACCCCCCCAACCGAGCCCGACCCCCAACTCAGCGTGAGTACCCCCCCAATCCGTTCATGACTTTTTGAGCTATCCTGCAGACAAACAGACAGACAAACAGGCAAAGAGGGGGGGGTGTAGAAAAGGAGTTATTGGACATTGAACCAAAATTCTGATATAAGGTCATTCAGGTAATAATTCCGAAAGGCAACAACGACGTAGAGGCCTTGTCTTCACTGTTTTCTGACTCGTCACCTGATTTTGAGTAAACTGTGTGTGTGTGTGTGTGTGTGTGTGTGTGTGTTTACTGCTAACTCTTGTTGTTGTTGTCTCCATCCCCATCCCTCAGGATAAGGTACTTCGGTTCTTTGCCAAAACCCTGGCCTCCTCTCCTCTGAATGTGACCCGAGAGATCTACAGCAGTCTGGGTAGGCCAGTCTATAGAGATCTACAGCAGTCTGGGTAGGCCAGTCTATAGAGATCTACAGCAGTCTGGGTAGGCCAGTCTATAGAGATCTACAGCAGTCTGGGTAGGCCAGTCTATAGTGATCTACAGCAGTCTGGGTAGGCCAGTCTATAGAGATCTACAGCAGTCTGGGTAGGCCAGTCTATAGTGATCTACAGCAGTCTGGGTAGGCCAGTCTATAGAGATCTACAGCAGTCTGGGTAGGCCAGTCTATAGAGATCTACAGCAGTCTGGGTAGGCCAGTCTATAGAGATCGACAGCAGTCTGGGTAGGCCAGTCTATAGAGATCTACAGCTGTCTGGGTAGGCCAGTCTATAGTGATCTACAGCAGTCTGGGTAGGCCATGTGCTTGGTTGCATTACTGAGGCTGCATTGCCATGTATCTGCATTCATGAAATTGCAAAGCGAAGGCAGTTTTCATTGTTCAAACACGTTTTATTTCTGATATTAACATTACAATGCAGGGTTCCCACTGGTTGTGGAATTTCTGGAATATCCATGGAACCTTGAGGGGTATTTCCAGACGGGGAAAGACAAGGGGATTTGATACTTCCTCTGGGGAAGTTGGAATATCGGCAAATTTGACAAATACAGAAATGTAGCATGGAAACCAACATTAACAAACTATGAAGGGTTGTTAAGGAGATGGACGTGCTCAGATATGGGAAGTCATGGAAAAAGTCATGGAATTTTACATCAGAGCCACAGTGGGAACCATGCCATTGTCATTTCTGCAAATTAATTCTTAGTACACTTTTCATAAAATAATCTTACATTGGTTTATAATCCATGTATTATGTATAATACTGTATACTGTAGTATGTATTGTATGTTCCATTTTGTCTTTTGACATGCAGCTAAAAGTGTGGAGTCGAGCTTCCTGTCTCACAAGCTGAGCTTTCCCACTGGCTCAGCTGGCATCGATATCAACAGACCAGAGATCAGCCGTCTTCTCAAACAGGTACTTTAAAATGTACAGCCCCCTCTACCTGTGGAGTGTGTCATAATACAGAATGCCCTCCGTGTCACGTTTCCCGGGGAAACGATGATTGACAGCTCGTAGGCCTGTCAGTCATCTTGTATGTTAGTCATTGTATGTCATTTTAATGTGTCTATGTGTCCACATGTACTGTGTTTTACAACAAATTGCCTCCTTGGGGGACATTCGTTTTCTACCTACCTAGGGCCGCCCTCTGAGCCAGGTCTTGGCCAATCACAAAACCCACTCAAATGCGCGATATAATGATCCAATCACCAAAATGGTACGTACCGAACCGTGACACCCCTAATCTATGTGTGTGTGTGTGTGTGTGTGTTTCTCCAGATGCGGTTGATGAATGACTTTCAGAAGGAGGTGACAACCTATTGGATCCGCCACCCAGAGAAGTGAGTTGTGATCCCCCACAGGGAAGGCGCGCGGGGGGGTCGGGGCGGAGGCCAGACAGTCTTGCAGAATGAAACGGAACGTTGTGAGGTCACGTGACCGGATTGTCTACCAGGCATTTGGTGTACAAAGTCTCGTCTTTCACCTGCTCAACATCAGTCATACTTTTTTCACGGCTGGATCGTAGCTCAAGCAGGAAGTAGGCGGTCACTTTGTCTCCATATTCCAAACGAAAAGACTAGTGTGACAATCGAATCCGTCGGAGCATTCATGAGCAGTCATTGGTTAGTTTAACCGTCAATCTTGGAGTAAGGTTATGATTGGCTAGCCTGGCGAGAGGGCGGCCCTTAACGAGCGAGTTAAGTGTGTTGGACAAAAACAAGCGAGCCAAAATAGCTATGGTAATATTGAAGCAGAAGCACATCAAGGCTAGGCACTGTAACACTAGCAAAGACAGACTACAAACGTAGAGCGTTTTCCCACCGGTCATGTTTCATTCATTCATTTCTGGAATATCATGATATTTAGTATTCCAGGCAGAATGTGATACGTGCTCTGGGGAAATGTGGGGAGCATGAGGGCCACTTTACAGAAAAACACCAGGATGTGTTTGGTTTCAACCGACTTCATGCATGAATTGCATTCGATCAGTGGGTCTCAAACTTTTTGCGCTTCAAGTTCACTACCCCCTCTCCCTGAATTCTGAATCCAAGTGCCGCCTTTACCCGACTACATTTTGCTTAATAAACGGCAAGAGAAAACCAAAGCATATGATGCGATGAACGATAACCCACCTTTTGAAGAACATAACATTACAAATTAACGGAGTGAAAGAGTTGCAATTAGTGCCTCCTGAGCAGATTTATTTGAACGTTTCATTTATTTTCATGATTTATTTGTACATCTTCCCCCTTTCTCTCAAGTAGGACCTCTCCACGTACGCCCTAGGTGTACGTCTCAGTTTGGGAACCACTGCATTAGATGGTTTTCAGCCCAACTGGAGTGGAATACTCGCCCCTTTTAGAAAAAGAACCTTAACAAACCAGGAAGGAAGAACATGTAGATAAAGCTGAGCACATTGACTCTGGTCTCCTTCCTCCTTCCTCTTCTCCAGGTATATGGAGGAAGTGATCGAGAGCACCTTCTCCCTCTTGTCCTTACACCCAGAGCACGGCTTGACCTCAGCAGGCACTGACAAAGCCCTGGAGCCCATCCACCTGCTGGCCTTACTGGATATTAAAGCTACCTGGTTTCAAAAGTGGATGGTGTGTATTGCTACTGTACTAAAGAGGGGCTGGTGTTTTGTGTCGACTTTGTTGTGTATATAGTAATGTGTTCTGGTGAAACTATTACATACGTGTGTCATCTTTGCTTATCTCTTTCTTATCTCTCTCACACATTGCATCACATACCCTGTGCTGTCCACCTCTCCCTGTCTCAGCATGGTTACTACAGTAGGACGGTGGTTTTCAGACTCCTGGAGAGGAAATACAAGTCTCTGGTGAGTGATTCAATCAATGATCACTGATCAGTAACTCTCACCCGCTGCTTTCATAGCTGCCAACACCCACACCACACCTCCTGTTTCTCAGCCCCAACTTCTCTTTTGGCTCCCAAGATGAAGAGGTTTAGACAGGGTTGCCGTTTCTTGACTTAACCCAAGAGGTTATGTGTGGTGTCGAAATGCAGGACATTTTTGTTATACGTTTCTGCCGCCACCCACCCAGGTGAGGACCCCCAGACCCCCTCACCGATCATGTATCTTTCCAAGTTTGCTTCCTCATTTAATTTTAAAACGTAACCAGGCACTCATGCTTGTTCATATTGTATATTGTCTTAATTTATTTTATGATTATATTTTGGGCCGTTTTGCCGTTATTGATAGGACAGTAGGCAGACAGGAAAGGTGGGGAGAGAGAGAGAGGGGATGACATGCGACAAAGGACCACGGGTCGGATTCGAAACCCGAGTTGGCCGCGTTAGGACTAAGCCTTTGTGGTACGGCACCGGGACGCCGCCCCTGTATTCATTTTCTACCATTATTTTCTCTGCTTCTGGGTCTGTATTAAGATGATAATTTATTCAGGTATGACTTCTATTTGGATAAACCTGAGAGACTAAAATGGGTCAGATGATGGGAGTGACTTGGCGAGCAGCATAAATCTTTCCTATCCTACTTTTTGAAGAAAACGGTCTAATATCTGGAGTTTTACATCAAAAATGCAATAAACACACATTATCAAAAAGAAAGTTTTATGAAAAAGGTGTTTGTTCAGAAGGCCACATAGAGGTCGAGTGGGTCAATTTACCGTGGATAATGCTCATTTTATTATGAACACACACACACACACACACACACACACACACACACACACTTAAAGGCATAAAGATTACACATCATAACTTTGGCCGACTTTGTACTTTTCGTTTTAACGAACGTCTTATTAGTTACTGCAGTGTACGATAAGCCTTACGTTAAAACGACAAGGACAAAGTCGGCCGACTTTAGCTGCTTAACTTGGAGAAACTGGCTAGCATTAGCTAGCTACGTTAGCTTGTGCTTGTGGCTAGCAAGACTGCTGCCGCTGCCCTGCCGATTGGTTTGGGAAGACCGAAGCCCGCCCCCTCATAGAAATGCTCTGAAGTGAGCGCAATCTCAGACGAAGAGGCAATGAGTTTATGAATTTGACGATGCAGTTTGAATATCAGGCTAAAAGAGAAGAAGGAAGAAGAAATTCAGCGACTCTTGGACTGTTTTTCTTTTTCTTTCGACCTCTTCCTTGTTTACCCTCCGCTTCCAAGCGAGTTCTTCCTTTCTACCTTTTTATAGTTTTAGAGTCACCGTGGCTGCACGGTGCGGTAGCGAGAGTTTTGTTTCCACTTTGAATTGGACCTCCAGCAGTATCTCAATTTATACTTCCTTTTTGCCCGAGACCACTCAGACGTCCTAACCACTAGTGCGTGGAAAACAAGTGCACTAACACAAATATAGGGTGTTACTTAATCCCTGTGATACCAGACTTTCAGAATTGTTTTGTGGTGCGCCGAACCCCTAATTCTTCCTTGGAAAGATGGTAAAACAAAAGACAATTTTCACAGCATTCGGCCGGCTGACTGCTGCGAATTTCCCACCCCGCATTTGTGGGTGTGTGTAATTCATACAGCCAAATCGCTCGGGCGCTCCAAATCGAGATGAATGAGGAATTGATTCTGCAATCCTAAAGCTCTCTCTCAAACCCTATTCCCTGTACACTTCTGACTTCAGAGAGGATTATGGAGGAATCAGTGCAGCAACCTTCTCTAAAGTCACTGTCAATAACGTTTCTTAAGCCTAAAAGTACTTTTTAGCACGTTGGAATCTCTTAACCCATTGATACCTGATGCAGCATTTGTGTGTGTATCCCTTTAAGACCGCGAACCGCGTTAACGCGGTTCGCGGTCTTAAAGGGATACGCACACAAATGAGGGATATACACGCAAATGCTGCATCAGGTATCAATGGGTTAAGGTGATCTGAATGCAGATGAAAACTAACTAACACGGATTCCAGCCGTAACATTCTTGATTGTGAGGTTCGACGAGACGGCGCTGCATTGATATTCTGTCCTAAACCTCCAGTAACCGTTCCCTTTTTGCTCATTTGATAGCAGCATCTAAATTTGGCTTAGCAGCTCTGAAACAATTCTATGTGTGTTAGTAACAGTGTTGGGGATAATAACTCATTACAAAAGTAACATGTTACATGTAATATATTACTTTTAGCAGTAACTCATAGGATTTCAAAGTTACAATTCTTTTTTTCTTTTTTTTAATCAAAGCACATATTTAAATAAAGATACAATCATTTCCTAATCAAATTTGTGTGTTTGTATCCAAATAACCACTATAGATGACAATGACAAATATAATTTTGGATGGTTTACACTGACTTCAGGATGGTTGAAATTCTTTTTCGGGATGGTTCCAGGACGGCGATGTCATTCTGCTACTGCTGTTAGTTTGGTGAAAGTAATGCAAAAGTAGTGTAAATAAGTAATGAGTTACCGTAAATTCCGGACTATAAGCCGCGGCTTTTTTCCCGTTTTTTGGCCTTTTTTGGCCCCTGCGGCTTAAATAACGGTGCGTCTTATCTATGGATTTTTTCAGCAAACGGCCACTCGGGAACCTCCAAAATCTATGGATGTTGGTATGAGGCAGAACGAGAGCAAGACAGACATTACGAGAGCGAGACCCTGATTGGATGATGTTGCAAAAAATGTGTCTCGCGACCTGATTGGAGCACTGTGCCACTACGCTCTCTCAGCCACTACGGTAAAACACCCTCCCTCCTCCCTCGCTCCGGGGGGAAAAAGGCAGCGATTGAGAATTCATTGAAATTGAATGTAACATTCCCAATTCTATGTATTACATTCTAAAAAACTAACAGCAACATTTTGGAAGGCTAAGCCACACAACTAGCTCGTTGTAATCTAACATCATGCTTCAAAAGATGGAGAACTGGCTGTGTTACGACGATGGCGGCGAGAAGAAGAAGGAAAGAAGGAAATCGAGTAGCAGCACGTAACCTTGGCATCAGGGTGTTGACACAGAGAGCAGACGGCCGAGGTGCCGTTCAGATCCGACTGAAGGCTCAAGTTTGCCAGTGGATCCTGACAGCGTGGAGGAGTGTCAAAACATCCACGATCAACAACGGGTTCCGAAAGGCTGGACTGCTGCGTGATGAAGAGGAGGACGCCGCCAGCTGAGGGCCTTCAGAGGCTGTTCGATTCCGACAGTGACGAAGAGGAGTTCGTTGGTTTTGAGAGCGACAACGAAGGAGAGAGGAGAGTGGCTGACGAAGCCACCCTGAGCCTGTTCGTTTCCGACACTGAAGATGAGGACTTTGGTGGTTTTAGTACGCAGGAAGAAGACGAAGATGAGGATTAATGACTTGACTTTTCTGGTTACAGCCGTGTACTGCACCTTAGCCTAAAAGATGAAGACGAGGATTAATGACTTTTCTGGTAGGCTGATTACCGTATATTTTAAGCAGCCGTGTTACTGCAACTTTAGGCTTACGCGCTTACTGTCGTGTTACAGGCACTTTATTTTGCACTTTAAAAAAAACACATTTAATTTAGCCATTGATATTGCCTCGTCAAGCGCTGTAAGCTTTGTTTTTTGTTATGGTACTACTGTAGGCTATAATGTAGATCAGTGGTTTTCAACCTTTTTCATGCCAAGGACCCCTAAATTTACACAGCACCGTACATGTTCTGTAGCTACTATTGCACTAAATGGTAACACTTGAATACGTTATGCAAATATGCAACTTGTTTTGTTGAAATGTTAATAAATGGGAGCTTCCCCAAACAGCCATCTCTTTTCCGACAATCCCCTCTGTGCACGAAGCCTTACATATGGTAATTAAACATCAAAACACCCGCGGCTTATAGACCGGTGCGGCTTATAGAAGAAAAAAATAGTCACCTTTGAAGGTGCGGCTTATAGACCGGTGCGCCTTATAGTCCGGAATTTACGGTACTCTACACACAGACAGTAATATTGTAAAGTAACGTATTACTTTCAAATGAAAGTAACTAGTAAATATGTAGTATATTACATTTTGAAAGTAACTCGCCCAACACTGGTTAGTAATGGCGTGTGATATTTCGTCCAGCCAATGAGAAATGTTCAGCCACCGAAACACATTGTTTTAATCTTGGAATCTGTGTTTTTCTTTCAGATTGTAGCAGCCCTTCAGCAGTGTATTGATTTCAGCGAGTGCTGCGAACGTTTCACCCAGATGGCTGGTCTGACCCAGACGGCTGGTCTGACCCAGCCAGTGGAGCAACAGAACTCCTGTAAGTAAAACAGGATTGTCCAAGATAGGCTGAACCGCTCTGAAGCAGAGCTGCACGAATAATCGTATTTTCACCGTCATCGCGAATATGAACATGCGCGATGAACACATCGCAAAAGCCACGTGTCATCGCGATGAAAAAAAAAAAGTTACGTTACAGGAGCAAATGCTCTTTCATGTCTAGTATTAAACTCTGCACATTAGGGTTGCCACCCTCCATCGTGATGAATTACCTGACCGAATGAAACAAATTGCAGATTTAATAATAAAAGGAGGCCAACTCCTCTCAACGTGACACAGGCGGGGGACGTGCGGGCGATGTTAAACAAGCACACCCTAGTACGTTAGAGAAGGAGTAGAGGGGAGGGGAGGCGGACCTTTGAGCCTTCTACATCGGACCATCGTGATTAATTACCTGTTTGAATTAAAAATTTGCAGATTTAATAATAAATAAGGGCAACTCCACTCAACGTGACGCTCGGGGGACGTGCGGGCGATGTTAAACAAGCGCACCTTATCCCCAGTTCAGACAAGCAGAGTAGAGCGGAGGGGAGGCGGAGTAGATGAAGAGCAGAAGTCAGGGACCTCTCACTTCTGCTTTTTTCCTTCCTCTTTGTTTTGAATCAATGCACAAATTATTACCATCAGTATTGCACAGTTTAAAATATAAGTTATAAATTATAGGTTTATTAAAGGGCCTCTTTGCTGATTTTCAACCAGCTTTGTATCATTACAAAATTACAATGTTTCACTTCCCTCCTTCTTGCCTGGACCGAGAGCTCATTCTCAGTTCATTCACAGAACTTCCTGGTCCAAATGATGTCATAATGGTGTCATTTGGAGCGGTTTTGCCATGGTGTCACTATTACTGTCACTATCCCTATCATTATTGTCACAAACACAATCAGAACTTCCGATTGTGTTTACACTTCCTGTTAGTCTCTCAAGCTAGACTGTCTCTTCTACATAAGGTGAATACAAAGCTGGTTCGAAAGCTCTAAATATAATGTCACCCTTACATTGTGCTTTTTTTTTGCCACAGCACACTAGTCGGACTCAAAAGACTGCGTAGAGCACGCATGACGTGAGAGATGTGTACCGGTACGCACATTCTCACAGCCCAACCAAACCTACAAACCTTCATACATTTGGCCCCTGGTGTCTGGTAGCTCCTTCCTGGGGAAAATCGCTTGTTGTATTCTAGTTTGTTTAGAACAGAGGTTCTCAAATGTTTTTCAGCCAAGGACCCCTTACAAGATAGAAAATATACCGGGGACCCCCTCATTCTGATTTGTAATTTTGGGCTAAGCTTAATTGTTTCCACGGTAACGTGCTTGACTTTTAATTTGATAGGTTTGTTATTAGAATGTAATCCATGAACCATTTTAGATTTAAAGCATAAACTATTTTCGTTGAACTATGAAGATTTTGTAAAATATATATATATATATATATATATATATATATTTTATTACATTTAATTTACATTACCTCATTTAGCAGACGCTTTTGTTTTGTCCAAAGCGACTTACAATATCACAATTTGTCAACAGTACAGAAAACCACTATGCAACACAATCAATGACAGCCAAGATATTTTGATAGACTAGCACCATGTAGGAAGTAGTTTGAGAAGGAATACATAACATGTAGCATTTTTTATTTTTTTAAATTATTATTATTATTTTTATTATTATTTTTTTTTTACCTGAAAACTTTTCGCGGACCCCCTGGCAAAGTGCCACGTACCCCTGGGGGTCCGCGGACCCCCATTTGAGGATCACTGGTTTAGAATACATAGAAATAGAACTGGGTAACTACCATGAACAGTGATAGCCACCATGGCTGAACCAAAGAGAAGCCACCTACAGAAACTCAAACTTCATCAACAGAAATTACCATATAGACTAGGGCCTAGTAGTCTATTATGGCCAGAAATATTAGGCAACATTAGTTATTATTACATTAGTTGTCAAAATGAGATCACATAGAATAGCCTAAATGTGTGTGATTTGGTTAAAGTCGTTTTGGTGAGTTTTTCCTACTTTCCCAGAGTCAGAACAAATAAATGCCTTCAGACCGACCTTTTATGTATTTACTGTTGTCTGAAGTATGTCAAACAGCAATAGACCCTCCTATATCAGTCTAGTCTATATCAATCTATATCTGTCTATATCAATCTATATCAGGCTATATCTGTCTATATCAATCTATATCAGGCTATATCAGGCTATATCAGGCTATTTTGGCTCAATTCTTGACTGTCTATATATGGGATCAAATCACATAATCATGATCCCATAGGCATCCAGGAATTAAGCGAGGGGGGGGGGGGTGTTTTTCCAAACTTTGTCTGGGGGCGGCCCACAGTCTCAGACTTTGAAAACCCCCGGACTAGGCTGTTTTTAATACAACAGATTTATCGCCAAATCCAGCCAGGTGTAGGTGAATGTCAGCACTTTTTATTTGTTGTTGTGTTGTATCTCCTGGAAGCCAGCTGGCTCCTACAAACTGAACATCTCTTGACCTTGTCTTGGGGAGAAGATATACGCCGACTCCCCGTCAGCCTCCACTGATACGCTCCTCACAAAACAACAAGGCCTCTCTTTGCTGTTCTGCTCTCTCAACATTCAGCAGTTTGGACTTTTGAGAATGTAACGTTTACGGCCCGTGCTGCTTCATTATTCAAGATCATTCACAATTTGGCACCACAACCTCTTCAACCGCCTGTAACAACATGTAGAGCAGGCTCAAGGTCAGCTTGCTCTAGAGGAGGGGCGCGTAATTATTTTTCCTGGGGCCACATGAGAGTGCAGTTTTCGGCACTTCCACATTGGTCCTTTTTGATTCATGCACCTTGGAGGAATTGCAAGGTTGTGACGGGCTCCCCCCCCCCCCCCCCTTTTTGTCATTCTCATTGCATAACAGTTCAAAAGTGACTTTGTATATAGAAATGTTGTACGTGTTGATTCTCCAATATACAAGGCATCCATCATGGTTGAATTGCCATTAGTTGCTACATTAGAATATTACCAAGTTCTTTGTTTTCATCTGAGACTACAGAACAACAAAAAAGAAAAAAAACAATCAATACTTGCAAGACTCTTTTCCATTTTTCTTGTGGATTTTCCCCCTGACATTTAGGAAGTGATTTACTTCAGCCCAGCTGATGGAAACGCCCCTAATTTGCCTTTTATTGTTTGCGGCACAACTTTGACAAATTGACTTGGCATTTAGATAGAACCATAGCTTATGCTTCTATCTTCCTCCAACTATTTTCATACTGCTTTCATTTCCTCTCTGTTCAAGATTTCTTTTTGTAAATGCAAAGAGGAATAGTTTTTTTGATAGCCGTATTCAATTTGGAGTAAACGGAGATAAGGGTTAATAGTAGGAGTTTCACAGATTAGTCGGCTAGTAGCTATCACACTAAAAAAGTGTGATTACAGCTACCGGTAGTTATTTATTTATTTTTATATCTAAATGTGCTCAAGAGTTATATAGATCAAAAACTCCTATTAAATGCATAATTTCAATTACTTTTTTCTCTCTTTCATTTATCTCGTTATCAAAAGTAGATCGCATAGATAGAATATCCTAAATATGTGTGATTTGGTTATAAAGACATAGTTCAGAGATACCGTAGTTTTGAGGAATTCGACTGTTTTCCCCACTTTTCCAGAGTCAGAAACAAATGAATGCCTTCAAACAGACCTTTTTTTGTATATGTTGTGTAGTCTGGTATATCAAACAGCAATATCAGGCTATCTTGGCTTAATTGTTGAGGGTCTATCTATGGGATAAAATAATATAATCATGATAGGCATCCAGGAATTGAACGAGGGGGTGCCTTTTTCCAAGCTTTGTCTGGGGGGAGGCCCACAGTCTCAGACTTTGAAAAGCCCTGCTCTAGTGTGATAGAACAGTGATGTGTTATTTACGTTGTGGTGTTGTTTATGTGTGTGTTGCAGGCTCAGTCCAGAGGAGTGTGTACACAGGGAGAGAGCTGGAGTATGCCTTGTTCGTCCACTCGCTCTGCGTCCTGGGGAAAGTCCTCATCTACACCAATGGGAGAAAGCTCTTCCCCATCAAAGTCAGGAAGCGCAAAGGTGTTTGATAACTTTGATAATTACACTCAGTTTTAGTGAGTTCACTCTGAACTGATAATGTCATTCCCTAATAATGTAGTAAGATCACCTTATTACATTACCTGGCAATTATGACTTTCCTGAACCTTTCCTTTAATTTAACTTGATGTATTTATTTCAACACACATGTATGTGTGTGTATATATATATATATATACTGTATATATATATATATATACATATACATATACTGTATCTATATCTATATCTATATATATATAGATATAGATATATATATAGATATGTACTATTTTTCATACTTGTAGCCTACGCTTTTGTAACGTTTTCAAATAACCAGGTAAATGATGTATGTTTTTCATGTCGCTCTCTTGGCCAGGTTTTTTACATGGTTAAATGTAAAAATATAATACTACTAATAATAATGATAATGATAATGATAATAATAATAATTTAAAATATAACTTTTCCATATTCAAATATTTTCATTTTTATATTCAAATATAGAATATTCTTTGACAGACCTAACTAAGGAGCTAAGGAGCTAAGGAGGTTAGTTTTCCGATTTGTCTGTCCGTTTGTTAGCAGCATTACGGAAAAAAATGTAGCATGGGCCAAGGAAGAACCCATTACATTTTGGAGCGGATCTGATCTCACAAAATTAGCATATGATAGCAGACTGGACTTTTGGCCTTGGCGGAGGTCTGTGCTCTCAAAGTGCACTTCTAGTTAACTAATGTTATAAAGACTAGTGATGTAATGTCTTGCAAGGCCATACAAATTTAAATAAGTGTTAAAAAATGACTCATCATCAATCTCTATTGCACATTTTAAAGCTCCAGACAAGTTTGTTTTGCTCTTTGAGGATTCAAGATTCAAGATTCAAGATTCACTTTAATAGCCACAGTAAGTAATCAGATTACAAACGAGGAATTTGTCTTAGTGCAAGTATGCAGCGTAGCGGTCACATCAATAGTAGAAGACAAAAGAAAACAAGGGCAAATTCGGCCCAGGACCACGTGCGTCGTGTAGCAACCGCTGGGGCAGGCTTACAGTACCTGGGATGTGGCTAGGTGGGGTACCGGCACGGATGGAGTGAGGGCATCTCTCAAACTCCTCCTCAGAGCTGCAAATCCTTCTTAAAAGTTGATTATAACTAAGGCAAGCTCTTTTTAAGGCTGTGTGGATGATAACTAGAGAAGTGTAAATAATAATTTCTATCTGTTACTAAGAAATTCCTTAAACCCCTCCAGCTCCTCAGATGAGTCAGTGAACACAAAAAAACAAGTCAACAATGTATCTGCACCAACATTTGACATTTGAATGATTCTTATTATAGACATAATCAACCTCAAATTTGCCCATAAATAAGTTAGCAAAATTAGGACTAAAAGGACTGCCCATAGAAACACCTTGTTTTTGCAGAAAGACATATTTCTCAAACCTAAAATAGTTCTTAGTGAGGACTATTTCTGACAATTTAATAAGTAGCTCCCCAGGTGGTGACTGTTGTCCCCTTGAACACAAATCAAAATGTAAGGCATCTGATCCCTCTTTATGGGGTATATTGGTGTATAGGCTAGTCACATCTGTACACATTGTACACAGTAAGTCAGACTCAGTGATATCACCCTCAGCTTAGATAAGAAATCAGAAGTGTCCTGAATGTAAGAGGGTCACTAAGGCCATGTTCAGACTAAGAGGCCAAATCTGATTTGTGAACTTTAATTACCTATTATTGATTCTATCCAGATTGGTTTTATGAGTCTGGACGCTCCAAGTCTGATTTGTGTCACTTGTCCCAAACCACATACAGTATGGAGGTCAGGACACACAGATCCGACTTGAACACTTGCCCAAATCAGATTTGTGGCAGTGCGGTCACACTCCCAAATCAGATTTGGGAAACCAATCAAGATAATGATGATTAATGACTTTAGCAGCAAATCGGATTTCCTTGTATAGTGTGAACATGTCAACATCGAATAAGGTCTATACCGTCAAACTTCCTTCCGATCTGAACCGTTTTCTTTGGAAGATGACAACTTCCTCTGTCCAAATTGTAATGGTCTGAAGTACAGACTGTCTCGTCGGGAGCAGTCGAAGATTGTGGGAGATACACTGCCTTAAGAGACAACTATTCATCCCTCCTCAGTTATTTGACAGTATATGAATTCCTTCAAACGTTACAGCAGATAAACTAACGTAGAAGTGAGTTGGCTCAGCGTACACATGGGCTCAGTCTCTTTGTTTGTATGTGGTCATTATCTCAGTGAGTCCCCGTCCCCACCTCTTTGTTTGAATGTGGTCATTATCTCAGTGAGTCCCCCCGTCCCCACCTCTTTGTCTGAATGTGGTCATTATCTCATTGAGTCCCCGTCCCCACCTCTTTGTTTGAATGTGGTCATTAACTCTTCTCTCCACTACAGACTGATGACCTCACCTTCCATCACGGGGCAATGCTGGCCCAACCTCCAGCTCCTTCCTCGTTTAATGACTCCTTTGATAACGTTGCGTAATAGCTGAATGCTATGTGGACAGGCTATTGCAAAAGAGTCATTTGCTACAACTGCTGTCCCTCCTTAACTATATTATTTAGCCATAAGTCGCCCACCTATCAGTCTGCGTCGGTCTGACAGTCAATTGACTGCGGTTAGAATGACAGCGCTGATAAGATGTGTGCTGTGGGGAAGCAGGCCTGTGTGCATGAGCCCACTCCCACAGTCTGTTCAGCTTAAAGACCCACTCCCACCGTCTGCTCAGCTTAAAGACCCCCTCCTCCACAGTCTGCTCAGCTTAAAGACCCCCTCCTCCACAGTCTGCTCAGCTTAAAGACCCCCTCCCACAGTCTGCTCAGCTTAAAGACCCCCTCCCACAGTCTGCTCAGTTTAAAGACCCCCTCCTCCACAGTCTGCTCAGCTTAAAGACCCACTCCCACCATCTGCTCAGCTTAAAGACCCCCTCCTCCACAGTCTGCTCAGCTTAAAGACCCCCTCCTCCACAGTCTGCTCAGCTTAAAGACCCCCTCCCACAGTCTGCTCAGCTTAAAGACCCCCTCCCACAGTCTGCTCAGTTTAAAGACCCCCTCCTCCACAGTCTGCTCAGCTTAAAGACCCACTCCCACCATCTGCTCAGCTTAAAGACCCCCTCCTCCACAGTCTGCTCAGCTTAAAGACCCCCTCCTCCACAGTCTGCTCAGTTTAAAGACCCCCTCCTCCACTCAGACACGAGTTTGTCTTCGTGTGCCTTCAGTTGGATGTTTGCGCTTCACTGTGCAGAATGATGTCAGGTGCAGAGTTTGACACGACAAGGCTGCTTTCACATTCAAAGTGGACAGTTTCTCACTGAAAAGGCCATTTCATACGAGCATGAGTTGTGACATCACAAATACGTGCATCGCTGTCCAGTATTCGGCTGTTAAACTTTACAATCAACAATATTTGCAGATTTACAGATTATGGGATTTTTAATGAGGGGGAAGGAGGGGAAGTCCTTCTAAGGATATATATATATATATACTGTACATATATATATCGGAAAAACCATTTCAGACACTTTTATTAGTCAAACATGTAAAACATGACTGGGAGTTCCTATACGCAGGTCTGGAAAGTCTTATTAAAAATGTATTTGATCATTTCCAGGTCTTGAATAGTTTGGGAATTTGAAAAAGAAAAAGAACATAGAGTCTGCACCCAAATCACATCCAGTCAAGAACATAGGGTCTGCACCAAAATCACATCCAGTCAAGAACATAGGGTCTGCACCCAAATCACATCAGTCAAGAACATAGGGTCTGCACCAAAATCACATCTAGTCAAGAACATAGGGTCTGCACCAAAATCACATCCAGTCAAGAACATAGAGTCTGCACCAAAATCACATCCAGTCAAGAACATAGAGTCTGCACCAAAATCACATCCAGTCAAGAACATAGAGTCTGCACCAAAATCACATCCAGTCAAGAACATAGGGTCTGCACCAACATCACATCCAGTCAAGAACATAGGGTCTGCATCAAAATCACATCCAGTCAAGAACATAAAGTCTGCACTAAAATCACATCCAGTCAAGAACATAGAGTCGGCACCAAAATCACATCCAGTCAAGAACATAGAGTCTGCACCAAAATCACATCCAGTCAAGAACATAGGGTCTGCACCAACATCACATCCAGTCAAGAACATAGAGTCTGCATCAAAATCACATCCAGTCAAGAACATAGGGTCTGCACTAAAATCACATCCAGTCAAGAACATAGAGTCTGCACCCAAATCACATCCAGTCAAGAACATAGTCTGCACCAAAATCACAAAATCACATCCAGTCAAGAACATAGGGTCTGCACCCAAATCACATCCAGTCAAGAACATAGGGTCTGCACCCAAATCACATCCAGTCAAGAACATGGGGTCTGCCTGGAACAATATGGACTTTTAAAATGGAAAGCGTGTAGGAACCCTGCCAATCTTCTCACATGTTCTGATGTCTTCAAAACAAATCACGGTCTGGAAAAAGCATGGGACTAAAAACATGTAGGAACCCTGTAAACCACTAGGTACTGAAACTGACACTGGAAATGACTCTAAACTAAGCATAAACTAAGCACCTATGGTAATTACTTTTGTCTCTACTACCCAAACATAAGTATGGATCTGTCTGTCTGTGTCCCACACTGAGTAAGCATTCTGATTGTCTCATGCGTCATCTCTCCTGTCTGTCTGTCTGTCTGTCTGTCTGTCTGTCTGTCTGTCTGTCTGTCTGTCTGTGTGTGTGTGTGTGTGTGTGTGTTTCAGATCCAGTCAGCCTGACAGACCTGCTCGTCACCCTGGTTCACATCATGTACCAACAGCCCAAGCCCCCGCACACTGACACCTCACACATAGGTGGGGCCACACACACACACACACACACACACACACACACACACACACACACACACACACACACACCTTCTGCCCCGCCTCTCATTAGTGTGATAAATGGACTCAGAGGGGTTTTGAGTCTCAAGACAAGGCACTTTTCACGGAGGATGTTTTTAGTGTCATTGCACTGACGCACGTACTGTTATCAACGCCGGGGAGTTTCAACTTCCACCCTTAAAACAAGGACCCTAACAAAAGAAGGAGAAGACTGTGACACTCACGTCACAGTGTTCAAATGTTGCATTGGGGCCACACTTTGGGGGGCAGTTATATTGAAGTTAATGGGGTGGGCAGGGTAAGTATGAAGCAAGTATGTGTTGTTTCAGCTTTGATTGAAAAATGCTTCCATCAGATTAAAGAAAAGACATTATGTGATGTTGACTGATGTTTTTTTAGGGCATATGTGCACATTTGTTTTCCTTATTAGTGGTCTCCAAACAGAGCATGGCTCTGTCCAGCAGCTGCATATAGCTCGACTCGAGCACCCGTTTGGTCCAAAATAGAGCTGGATTAGCGAACTACATCGTGATATACTGAACGGGGCAGCAGTCAACGTCACGTAATGTGTTTTCTTTAATCTGGTGGAAGCATTTTTCAATCGAAGGTGAAACGACACAGATATATGATGGTTTTATAGTGGGACTTTCCATGCCTGCCCCATTCACTTCAATACAACTTGCCCCAAAGTAAAATTCGAACGCTGTCACATGAGTGATGTCTGTTCCTTCTTTTTTTTTTAGGGTCCTTGAAGGCAGCGAGGGCGCGATAGAGTGAAAGAACACATTGACCCTCCCTCTGAGGCATAGCAGCATTCCTCACACCATATCTTTTATCTCTTAACCTTGTACCAAGTCAGCCTCCCAGAACACCGTGCTTTATGACCCCATTCATTCCCATGAATAATATCCCAGTGACTGTGCTGCCAGTGATCAATGGTGTCCCTTACCTTGACTGTCTCAGAGGGACTTCCTGTGTCTGGGGCTTACAAGGAAGTTCTGCTGAGCAAGTGAGACAGTCATATTAATCTTCTGAAGAGAGCCAGGTGGCACTGAACAGTGTCCTCAGACCCCACAATGAACTCTGGGTACTCGGTACCTTTAAGCCTTACTTTATACCTTACTGGAGAAGTTTTGATACTACCTGCTACTGGGATATTTTTGGTCGATACCTTAAAGTTTAAGGTATCGACCAAAAATAGCCCACTACCAAGTACAGTAGTGTAGTATCGAAACTTTTCCAGTCAAACGATACCTGCATTCCATCCTTTTTGCACACAGATCTAGAATAAATGTCAATTTGTATGGTTTTGCTCGCAGCCAATCGCCGCAAGCGTTCTTTCATTTACTGTAATGCGACATGTGATTGGCCCCGCAGCTACAGCCCATACAGTCTGTGGTGGGGAAGTCCAGCGCGGTGTTTGTGACGGAGCTGGCAGTTCAGCGTGCCGAGATGCAGCCCAAACTTTCACAAGTAAAAAAGAGAAAAAAAAGTATTGAATGACGTACTCTATTGGTGTTGGTATCACTTTAAGGGTACTGGTATTAGTACTGCTATTGTAATTTTTAAATGATACACGACACTTCTTGTGTGTATGAATGTTCCAATAACAACTCTGTCACTTCAGAATGATCTACTTGTTCCTGTGTCTTTCATAGACAGAGGAAAGTGTGATTTTAATGATAATGTGCAGTACCACAGCCCACCATCCAGGGGCAGTGCATGACTCCAGAATGTAATTGCAGATATTTTCCAATGCCTCTTTGGGTTCTGTGTTGTGTGTAGGGCTGCACAGTTAATTAAATATTAATCGTAAATTAATCATGTGTGTGTGTGTGTGTGTGTGTGTGTGTGTGTGTGTGTGTGTGTGGGGTGGGGGGTGGGGGGGGGGGGGGCGGTGGACTCAGTAGGTGTGTGTATCTTTGGGTATCTTTCGATTAGATTCCAATTCCTGGGGTCACAATCAATTCTGGATTCAGTACATAGGGGGATTTCAGGATCTCCTCCAGTCCACTGTGTGCTAAGGGGTGTAGCAAATTATCGCATTGTTGTTTTAGTTTGTTTTGTTGTTTTGTTGTTTTGGAAAAAAACGTTTGCCCTAACCCTAACCTTAACCCATAATGTAAACACAGTACACAAACTGTAATATTTATTCATGCTAAACTTGCACAAATTTGGATTAAAAAAACACAGGATAATAAGATGTAAATATCCCTTGTGCAAGCACTTACTAGAGAGTCTTTTGATGGTATCTGCAACACTGAAGTGGCTAATGATGGAATTTGACACAGAGGGGCGAGGGTTAAAAGAGTCATTGGAGTCATCAGGTGGTAACCCCCCTTCACCGGCGTTTCGACGACAAAACCACTACACCTCTAGAGGGCTCGTCGGCAACACCTGGCGTCCCAGGTGTGCCCTCTGCTTTCAACCCTCCCCTCTGTGTCGTCTCCCACAGTTTATCAGCAGCACCGGGCAACAGCTTCCGTGCCAACTCCAACTCCTCCATGACAGTGGTATTGATGCACTGCAAACTTTGGTTTACATCCCGTTGCTGTGCTTCACTCGACTGATTTGACCTTGCCTTCGCAGATGTATGATAGTCAGAAGGGTATAATCAACGCGAGGCCTCTGTCCCTCCTCCCTCCAACACGGAAGCCTGTGGGCAACAGCCTCCGTGCCCGAGTCAGACTCCTCCATGACACCATTCTCCCTCAAAGTCCCACAAATAATTATTTTTCTCAATTCTCAGTGATTTTAAGAAAAAATAATAAAAGTAATCAAAGAAAGAAAGAAAAAATAATCGATTATTGGGAGTTGTGAATTGATTCAAAATCGTGAAAGATAAAAATCATTTTTTTTTTACCCCCCTAGGTCACAGTGTGTAACGCGCGCGCGTGTATGTATGTGTGTGTGTGTGCACGTGTGTGTGTGCAGACTCCCTGTCGCCCAGCGGTCTGGTGATGGAGGTGCTGTGGATGATGTGTGAGAGGACAGAGAGCGCCGCTGACTGTCTCTACCACCCCGCTCTCATACAGACGCTGCTGGATCCTCTTTTAGCTCTGCTCAATGGACAGCAGGTTAGCGCGCGCCGCGCACACACACGCATGCACACACATGCACACACGCATGCACACACATGCACACACACATGCACACATGCACACACGCATGCACACACATGCACACACATGCACACACGCACACACATGCACACATGTCTGGCAATTTACAATGTCCTCCCCTCCCCCTTCAAACTGCTTTTGTGCGCTTTTGATTGTTGCACAAAAAATCTGAGAGAAGAGAAGGGATCCAAGAGCAGAAGTTTCAAGAGCGCACAGAAGCAGTTTGAAGGGGGAGGGGAGCATAGCATAGCACAGAGTTTGAGCGTGAACAGACCAAACGTAAGTGTGAGCAGAGAATCTTTGAGTGCGAGTGCAGGAAATCTGTCAAGGCAGAAAACTTTTGAGTGTGAGAGTACAGTTTGAGGACAAGCAGAGCAAATTTAAGCACGCGCGGGGGCTTTTTGAGTCCAAGGGTCCAAAATCGGAACGTGAAATTGATAAATCATGTTCTCAAATTGCTTGAACGACCTCTTGCATTTAGATAGGCAAATAATTCCATAGACCCAGCCCCGGCCCCGGCCCCAGCTTTGGAAACCACTGAACTACCGGCTACATTGTCATTTCTGGAAATCACCGCGGGCGGCTGGAAGTCCAGACCGATCCGCAGAGCCAAACAGGATGTGAGGTCACGTTATTGACATGGCTTTTACCTGGCTAATACAGAAGTGAGGACCGGCAAAATGTCCTCACTTTGGAGGATTTCTCTCATCTTCCTATGCTTGGGAGGACATTTGTTCCTCATAAATATAGAAGTTCATTAAAGGGATACGCCAACTTTTCGGGAGTTTGGCTCATTTGCCATATCCTCCATACATAACCGAGAGAAGCCGCTTTCAGACGTGCCTTGGAACTCGGGAGTTATCTAGAGGGCATCCGGATGGCGGTGGAGTAAATCCCCACACCGAGTTACTTCCTTGTTTGCCTGTAAACAGCGCTTCCGCTGTACACAGTGCATGTCGCGCATGCCTGGCGGCCATGTTTAGAAAGTTATTTCAGCTATCTATTTACCTTAAAAAAAGATAATTTCTCCACATTTTGGATTAATATTTCATCGCGTTGTAGCAGAGAAATGAGAGTAGCCATCAATCATGTCTCAGCGTGGCACTTCTTGTCGGCTCTTTCAGATGGTCAGGGCAGCACTTATGAAAGCGTAATAGTTTCTCTCGGCACCGTGGCTGTCACAGTCCACCATATCATTTGCATTCTCAATAGCCGTCCATCCCTCTTCATCACTTTCGGCGTTCGTTCCGCTTTGCTCCCGAAGCAATTTCAATTTTGTCTCTCTCTCTCTCTCTCTCTCTCTCTCTCTCTCTCTCTCTCTCTCTCTCTCTCTCTCTCTCTCTCTACGGTTCACAGGCCAAATTAAAGTCTCCCGGAGCGACGTTGACGCTCATCGCCGACGCGCTGGCTCGCATCGCAAACACCGACAGAGGCTTAGCCCTCTTCTTATATGAAAACAATCTGCTTCTAGCCCACGGCGAGAGGTAAGTGGTGTTTCTGTATTCTGGATGATTATGAATATATTGCGTTGGCTTGACTCGGCGAGAAGGGCGTCGCCAGGCTTTAATTAGCATCGCAAATCCTCCTCCTTCTGCACATATAAACAGATTAGAGCGAGGATATCATCTGTTTCTCAATCAGTCAAGTCCCAGTACAGCACGGTAGAATGATCAGCCTCTGAAGACGTGTGTGTGTGTGTGTGTGTGTGTGTGTGTGTGTGTGTGTGTGTGTGTGTGTGTGTGTGTGTGTGTGTGTGTGTGTGTGTGTGTGTGTGTGTGTGTGTGTGTGTGTGTGTGTGTGTTGGTATTGTTATGGTCATCAGTATCGGTATGGGTGTCGGTATCGGTTGGCCCGGGCCGCCTTCGGTATCAGTACTGTCACGTTGGTGACTCACTTTACGGGAATATACCAACGTTTATTTGACAATTGTTTTTGACAATTCAATGAATTAGACCAGCGATTTTCAAGGACCCCTAATTTAGTCCACATTCGAGCTGCGGACCCCCATTTGATGAGATTTTTTTTCTCTCGAACCCGTTCAATATTTCTATTGTCAGAAATGATTTTGTCCAGAATTCCATGACCAGCTGTATTGTAGGGACAAGAGATAACGGAGAAGCTTATTGCAAATGAGATAATTGAAGTTTAATTCGTCAATTTCTGTCAGAACTCAGAACTCTGTACGACCCCCTGTCATGTTTACAGCCAGAGCTTTTAAGAAGAAGCTTAAAAAATGACTGACTGACTGACTAAAATCAATCAATCAATCAAATTGATAGCTAGGGTAAAAGTCCAATAATATGAATTTTAGGCCTTAAAATGTCTTAAATTTGACTGCATCCTTTAATAAGAATGCAAAGTGTCTGTGTGTGAGTGAGCAGACTTGTGTTCGGCCACAGCTATGCCATTTTACGTGCTATCTGGCTGAATCTTTCAGGAAGTGTAAAGAGCACCCCTGAGGGTGACCTAGTGGAGCCGGATTTTTTAAGTGAGCTAATTAGGGCTGATTAATTGCCCTAATTACCTAATGACAAAGTCAGATTTTCCTTCATATTCCCCATTCATATCATTTTTTGTGTGTGTGGCCAGTATGGACGTGAAATAGGTCTTAAATTGCATTCATAATGACATAAGAAATGTCATAAAAAATGTCGTAAGAAAGTCTTAAATATAACTTGTTGAAACCTGTACATTATGGAAATCTCTACATCCTATTAACTCATTGAGTGCCAAGGACGAGTATAGTCGTCAATTCGAATAGTAACGTAGAGTGCCAAAGACGACTAAAGTCGTCAATTGCGTTTTTTGACGGTGGGACGTGGATCAAAGCCTCGTGCATCTCCTGTAAAAATATTGTAGCTATTGAAGGTGTATAACCTATTTTACGGACCCATTAGGTGGCGACAGTGCTCTCCAGATTAGAGAAAGTTGAGGAAAAAAAGCAGAAAAAGCCCCGTGATGAAAGAGAAACCGATGCATGAGCCAGAGCGGCACAGATTGCTCTGGCTGCCTGGAGCCAACGTTAGCTGCGAACAGCAGTCAATCTGCTCCCACAAATGTCTCTGTCTCTGCTGCATAGTTTCTCCACACGATTAGCTGCCAGAAAATAAAACCAAAGCCAAACCATTCTCATGAGAATGGTTTGGCTTTTCAGTGTCGCGCTGGGAGCCGGCGCACAAGGCTGAGCGCTCCGAAAATAGACTGGGTGCAGCGCACTTTGAAACGCGCAGCAGAAAGCCTATAATCGGACGCAGCTTCATCCCAGCTCACAACCGAAACCCCAGAAACGCAGACGAACGCGAGCCCGATCCAGACTCCCCCGACGAACGGCCGCCATCCGAACGTGGATCCGTAAGGCAGCAGAGCCTGCCATAGCAGGCAGCAGAGACTCGCCTGACACACGCAGCAGCCAGCACAGCGAGCAGAGCCACCAGAGACACTCCCACGGAGGAGGAGTTCAGAGTTGAGGGGGGTGTGGGTGCTGTTTATTGAAGGAAATTACTGTTCAGATGTTTCAGGTCAGAAAATATTAGCTTCAGAGTCAATGAATGTGCTTGAAATGCTTCATTTCACAAAAGGCTGAATATCTCAGGTTCTAATTTGAAACGCCTGTTTTTGCTGAAAACAACCTATCTTCTCCGGCTCATAACTAAAGAACGGAAAATGGTATCAATAAACTTTTTTTTGCTGATGATACAATAGAGTCTCCTCGTTCTTTGTGTGTGTTCGGTTTTACATAGTAATATCACACAATATTCTGTGGGCCTCGAGAAATCACTGGGAGCGTCCGTTCTCCAAAAGTGGCTGGCACTCAATGAGTTAATGTTATCAACTACTACTCTCTCACTCTCTCTCTCTCTCTCTCTCTCTCTCTCTCTGTCTGTCTGTTTTCTGTCTGGTCTGCAGCACCTCTGCTGCCCACGTGATAGTGCAGTTCACCCAGAGGCTGCTGGGTAAGGAGCTGCCATTGCTGAGTGAAGCCGAGTCGTCCCGTACATTGTGTGGGGCCTTCATCTTCGTGTGCAGGCAGATGTACAACACCTGTGAGGGTCTCCAGGTGCTCCGGCCCTACGGCCTGCACCGGGCAGTCGCTGCCGCCTGGAACAAGGTGCCTGCACTCCTCAACACAAATGCATTGCTGAATAGAGCTCGACAGTCATGTGACTTTCTGTGACGTTTCCTGCCCCGGAAGTGAGTTCCCCCCTTCATTTCCCCCATAGACATTTCGAAAAAATCCTTATATAGAACGAGTTTTAAGGCTGGAACAAAGCCAACCCGTGACCTACTGTATCGTGAGTGACTATAAAACATTCCAGTTGGAGCAAAAACAACAAATAAAAACAATATACAATCACATTTGTGTCATGTTTACAAGTTATCATAATACATAATATATATCAGATATGTGTAATATAACACATTTGCATTTTGGGTGGGTTACAAGTTACATTGTACATCCATTTGTGAGAATACAAAAATGTATATTAAAGGAGAATTCCTGTTTTTTACACCCCAGACCTTATTTCCAGCTTAAAATATGATGTTTTACTCATCCAAATAACTTTGGTTTCATTCTGATCCCCCTAGAAGATATTCAGATCCGAGTAGAGTCCTGGAACTCGCCAAAATGGCCGTAAATGGGGCATACGTCGTTCACACTGTGAATAACGTATTTTCTGTCACGTCGCGGTTCATTATGGTTGTTATATATTTATGAGAACATGAATTAGCTATGTAACGAACGTACGTGCTGCCTGCTGCTCTGTTTGCTGTCCGAGTGTCTGTCACATAGATAATATCTCCCGCTTTATCTCCCGCTGCTGTTTGTAATCAATATATGGCCTTATTCCATACGAGCAGCAATTTAATTTAATTGTCCATAATCTTGAAATCAGATCATATCTATATGCTAAGCAGGCTGCTAAGCTACACAACACAACAGACGGAGTCAACTCTGACCTGCCCCAGATGTTCTTCTTCTGTGGTTCTCTCTTCTTCTTCTGTTACCAAACAGAAGCGCTTCTCGCTTCTTCTTCTGAAGCACATCCGGGGCAGGTCAGAGTTGACTCCTCCCCCACATCCCCCCGCTCTCCCTCCCTTGCTCCCCCTCCTCCCTTTTCCTGCTCTCTCCTCTTTCCCCCTTCCCCTGCTCCTTCCCCACCTCCTCCCCTTCCCTGCTCTCTCCTCCCCCACATTCCCCATTCCCTCCCCACCTCCTCACTTTTCCTGCTCTCTCCTCTCTCACATTCCCCCTGCTCTCCCTCCCCTGCTCCCTCCCCACCTCCTCCCTTTCCTGATCTCTCCTCCCCCACTATTCTAAAGCATGGCACCCATTCTATCCTAAAGCATGGCACTCAGAGCGTTTAACCAACTCTTGTTAACCAGTTGTTTAACCAGCTGTTTCCAAGTTTTCGCGCGACAACAAAGAGCACGTTCCTTCACTGCCATACGGGGGAGACAAAGGCTCTGCACTACAAAAGTTACACACTCCAGCTTTAAAATGTGTGAAACTAGAGTAGAGTGATGAAAACAAGTACTTTGACTAATGCCGCCTTCTTCTCTGTTTCTAGACCAGTTCCTTATCAGAGAGGGTTCCAACTCCGGTACCTGGAGCCAGTGCTGAGACATCCCCTCAGGAACTGCAGAGCATGTGAGCACCCCCAACCCCCCCTCCCACACACACACACACACACACACACACACACACACACACGCACACACACACACACACACACACACACACACACACACACACACACACACACACACACACACACACACACACCCAAAAAACACACACACACACAGTATTTAAATGCTGTATCTGAATCCATGAAATTAAGTTACAATGAGCCTGCAATTAGGGTATTACCGAGGCTCATCATTGGCATTTAAGACTATACAAAAACTGTCGTTCCCACCCCATGGCCCTGTGACCTATAACTGCTGAGGTGGGATTATCAAAACAGAATTTGGGTAATTTGGCCCTTTTTGGATATGCAGTATGCAGGTGTAAGCAGTAAGCATGTGAATGTCTCTCGCAGTCCCGAGTTATTTTGTCGCCATTTCGTACCAACTCCTTGACGTGTGTTCTAATCCAGGTATGTTGGCAGTTGTCCCCGCAATCACACTGCTGATCTGTGAGCAGTGACCACTGTCAGAAACCACTCATTCATACGCAGTTTGTTTTCCCCATGTCTGTTCTGCTGCCCATCACACAGGTCACTTTAGTCCATCCACACCCAAAGCCTGTGTTCATATACCAGTAAAACGTGCGGCAACCATCCTCACTCAGTGCGGCCCTCCAGTCAATAAAAAAGTGATGGGGCAGGGAGGTTAGGGGGAGAACCATAGACAGTATAAATATGTATATGGGCATAGCCTACCATTTGTTGTTGTTTGTTTTTTGTTACTCCCGTGTCGCCATCTTGAGGTCGTTGTGCAGCTCACGCGAGACAGCACGAGACGAGGGGTTTCCCAGAGATGCAGCTATAGAGGGTATGCATGTGATGTCACAGAGGCAGAAGTCACTGTGGGGTCACGCCCACTGAGTCACAGCAAGACTGAGCTTGAATGCAGTAAACAGCCTAGATAACTGACACCTGCTGCTCAGGGAGGAACTTGACACTCATTTTGACACTCATTCCTGATTGAGGGGGCGTGTTCCAGTGGGTGTGCATACCCTCTGTTGGTCCATGATCGGCAAGCTGCGTGATCACTCGTCCAAAACCGTGTTTTGGACCAGGCTGTAAACATGCTTAATCCTGTTACAAAGTGGGGCATTTTAACATGGGGGGTGAACGGGAACGACTCCCTTTTGGGTCCAGCCTCAAGTGGTTATTCGAGGAACTACAGCTTCCTCTTCCAAACCCCGAGCTAGCCCACTGGGGAAAACACAGAAAGCATGTCTCATAGTCATACCTGCCAACACTCCCGATTTTCACCGGAGTCTCCCTCTTTTCAACCCTTTCTCTGCTGTGCTTCCGATTGGTCACTTGTACCCTTAAGCTCACAATTTCATATTGATACAAATCAAATGGCTGTAGCGGGCTTCGTTTTAAAGCTAGAGCAAACTTTCTGCTAGCATATGAACTAGAAGACCTAACCATGTCATGCTAGCTTGTCGGGGAAGGGGCAAAAAAAGGGGGCAAAAAAGGGGGCAAAAAAACTGGCATGGCCATTTTCAAAGGGGTCCCTTGACCTCTCACCTCAAGATATCTGAGTGAGAATGAGTTCTTTGGTACCCACAAGTCTCCCCTTTACAAATAAGGTAGCATTTTTCGATAGGGTAGCCCAACCTTTACTAAATGCATTTGAATATGAAAAATATAAATGTTGGTATAATCAACTTTGATAACCAATATGTATTTTGTTCTTTTCATCAAATTAATGGCTATAATTGGGTAATTGAGTGATGGGATTATCTTACTGGCGGAAGTGCATGGTTGCAGTCTGGCCCTCTGGTAGTGAGGGATTTTTTGTGTGGCCCACTCGTCAAAGTTGCCCATCCCTGAGTTAAAGCTTTATTAAAGGGATAGGCCAACTTTTTGGGAGTTTAGGCCATTTGCCATATTGCCTCTATTAAAACTAGAACGTACATGGCTTTATTTTCAATCTGCGTGCAGTACAAACTGTGGTAGAGCCCTCACTGCTAATAGCTTACCGCTACAATGGCAGTCTATCAGGGTGGGAATTTAGTCATTTTAGGGGCAAGGCCATTTGGCCTCTGGCGTGGCAATTTTTTTAGGGCACAAAGGCCATTGCTCTATTGACATCGTGAAAAGCATTATTTTCTTAAATGTGTGTTAAAATGAGCCAATTATACATCCTTTGCAAAGGGCAGGTTACATTAAACTGAGACCACTGATGCTTTTAAAGCAGCTGACATTAGCAGGCGGCTGGTAGCAGGGCACTGCCAAAGTGGCTTTAGGGATCTCAGAGCATCATGGCCAGTGGGAGGGGCCACGGAGGCCATGGCCTCTGGGTAATTCCCACCCTGCAGTCTATGGGATTTTGGCCTACTCCTGTTCAGTCAACCGAAATGCACATCCCACAGCGCCAAAAACACTTGTGTACTCAACACCTGATGAAATAATAATAAAAAAATGTCATATAAATCCACATACCGCGACCTAAACAAAGAGTAACTGAACTAACAGGAGCATAACTGAAGTTACTTCCTCGTTTGCCATGTGGCGCATGCGCTGTGTGCAGTCATCAGTACAGCGCATGCGCTGTGTGCAGTGCAGTGTGATGGAAATTTGCCGAATTTCTTCCACTGTCTTTGATTTAAAATGTGTGTATTGTTTTACTGAGAGGAAATAAAAACAATGAGACAGCCAGGAATCTAGAGCAGTGGTTCCACATCAAATACTTTATAAATGAGACAAAAAATGCATTTAGGCAAAGTTAGATACACGGTAGCCAGTGGGGCAAAGCACCGTTCGATCCACGGTAGCCAGTGGGGCAAAGCACCGTTCGATCCACGGTAGCCAGTGGGGCAAAGCACCGTTCGATCCACGGTAGCCAGTGGGGCAAAGCACCGTTCGATCCACGGTAGCCAGTGGGGCAAAGCACCGTTAGATACACGGTAGCCAGTGGGGCAAAGCACCGTTAGAAACACGGTAGCCAGTGGGGCAAAGCACCGTTCGATCCACGGTAGCCAGTGGGGCAAAGCACCGTTCGATCCACGGTAGCCAGTGGGGCAAAGCACCGTTCGATCCACGGTAGCCAGTGGGGCAAAGCACCGTTCGATCCACGGTAGCCAGTGGGGCAAAGCACCGTTCGATCCACGGTAGCCAGTGGGGCAAAGCACCGTTCGATACACGGTAGCCAGTGGGGCAAAGCACCGTTCGATCCACGGTAGCCAGTAGCTATATAGACAGGTTTTAATTAGGAAGTAAAGTACATGTCTACTGCAATAGTTAAAAAAACAATGCACATCTTCAATAGACACAACATATTTGTGTTGTGCCACTGTCTATTGAAGATGCACATTGTTTGTTTAACTATTGCAGTAGACATGTACTTTACTTCCTAATTAAAACCTGTCTATAAGTATTCAAGAAGCAAATTTTTTCTATTTTCTAATACAAAAAACAAGCAATATACAAATACACTGACACATAGAGACACTGCATGAAATAGGCCACGCCCATCACGGGGGAAATTGTTCCGGTCACTCCCATAGACCAGCGTCATTTTCCTTGAATTAAACAAACTGTTGTGTGGTGGGCGCAGACAACAAATGTAAGAAATCACCAATTAAAGTTTTTTTGTACTCCCGAGCAAAACAAGGAAGCCATTGAGAATTAGCGAGAAGAAAAATGTGGATCTAGCTGTCAATGAAGTAAGTTGGAGTGTTCATCTTCCGTATATAAGATCTTTGTGTGCAGCACGCGACATAGGAGAACGCCAGGATTGGGGGGAGTTTCAGGAAGCAGAAAGTCAGCAGACAAACGTTATGATCAGCTCACGTCTCGTTCGCAGTTCAAATGATTGAAGTAAACGCACACAACGTCTCATTATTTGACACTAGCCAGTTCCTCCTAGATATCTGCAAAACGATCTGTATCTGACGAGAGTTCCTTTGTTCGCCCGGTTAGCCACGGTTTGTTTTGTAGAAGTTGGCACGACAGTTGGTCCTTTGTGTTTTCCCCCGTGTTGGCCGTGGTTACTGAATGATGACGCGTTCCGCAGTGTCTCTATAGAGGCCATTTACACCTAGCATTAACATGCGTTTTCTGCCATCAGATTGTACTTGACCACATTAGGCTGATTCCATTTACACCTGGCGTTAACATGCGTTTTCTGCCATCAGATTGCAATCTGATGGCAGAAATGGGTGTCCTCTCAATCCCCATACAGTTGCTGTATCCAGATTGAGTGGACACATTGCATTTACCCTTGTGTTCAATGTGCTCACAATGCCTCCCTGACCACCTGACCTGGAGGTGGTTTGGCCGATCATATTGCAATCCCTCTTCAATGCGTTTTGGGGATGTTTACACCTGTACTTTCAAGTGATAAAACACAATCTGATTGCAATCTGATGGCAGAAAACACATGTTAATGCCAGGTGTAAATGGCCTCATACACATAAGAAGCTCTCCAAGGCCTAGCCACTCCCCAACCCCTTACTCCCCCAGATAGCATGACACATGCAGTGAAAATACACATTGTAAGTGTGCACATACCCAGATAGAGGTGAATTTACATGCATGATGTATCATGAGCAAGTTATTTCAAAATCTCAAAATAATGAGAAGCAAGGAGCAGGTTGTTTGAAGATAAGTGAGGAGAGATACCTTGAAGGAATGAAAAGATGTGACGGATCTAAGTGAGCGAGGCAAATTGTTCCAGTCAGATGGAGCCTTCAGTTTAAACGCACAGCGTCCAATTTCTTTGGAAATTCTAGGAACGAAGAAAAATTGATGCTCAGCGTGCCTGAGACTATATGGTGATCAATATGGAATTAAAAGTTGTTTTAAGTATGAAGGATAATTAAAGAAAGTACATTTAAAAAATAAACTGCAGCCAGTGAGAGTGTCTTTGAGCTTCAGGCGTTAACCAGTTTAGTGACTCATACATATAAAATCCAAACAGCTGACGTCCCGACTGGAGTGAGTGGGTCAGTCCGCCTGCTGACCAACCAGTGTCACTGCTATCATTTCACCGCTCTCATGTTGAGCATGCTCTGCTGTTTCCTCAGTTACACTGTGTATTCTGTAGAATGGTGGTGATGAAGTGAAAAACAGTGCCTTGCATTGGAAAATGGCTCCATAAGGTACAGGACTGTGATGGTATCACCGTATTCTGACCGATTGTGGGAGGTGCGAGAGGTTCTGATTGCATCTATATAGCCATTTTGAACAGACAAATCATGTTATTGTTCACTGTTACGCTGCTGCCTTCCATAACGTCACATTGTTTTGATGGGTTTCTAGCTAGCAAGCACTAATTAGGAAGCATTATGTAAGGGATAATCAACGACTAGGTGTGCATTCTACGATTTTAATGCACGATGAAGTGCATTAAAATTGTATAATGCACGCCTAGAAGTTGATTATTCCGCTTATACCGCTTACCGCTTATACAATCAGAAACGAGTATTCACCCAGACCATGGTATAATCAGATAAGCAGTACTAGCTTCACACAACACAACTCTGCCTGTGATCACTTACTTTGTGTTTCAGTATAGCTTCACACAACACAACTCTGTTAGGAGACGTTGTTGGTTGCATGGTACAGTAACTGGCTCTCTCTCTGCCTCTCTCTGTGGGACAGGCTGATCTGGGAGGAGACGTTGTTGGACAGCCTGCTGAACTTTGCCGTTACACCTAAAGGCCTGCTGCTGCTCCAGCAGACAGGAGCCATCAACCAGTGTGTCTCCTACATGTTCTCTCGCTGCACCAAGAAGCTCCAGGTAATCACTCACACACACACTGCACAGTGCTGAGCAGGGACCACGTCATTTGGGTAGGCCAACCCAGAAGTCATGCACTCCCTGGTTCCTTTGTGTCAAAGTCAATGGGATTTATGTATGGAGATTTTGGTGCTAGATCAGTGTTTCTCAAAGTTCTTCAGACCAAGGACCACTTAACCAATAAAAATAAAAAAAAACTCAGGGACCACCTAACTCCCAAAACATCCCCAAAACCAATAGGCCTACTAACTGTAAATTACAAATTACAGGCTAATGAAATGACTAATAGCATTAAGGCTGTACAATTAATCACATTTTTGGCTTCCCACAATTATGAAAACAAGATAACGATATTAAAAAATACATATAATTTATTTTAGTTAGTCCATTTACCTTTTTTTTTTTACATTTATTTCTCCTTTTCAGTTCAAGTATATTCAGAGTTCAAATAAAGTTTTTTCAAGTTCAATAAATTCACAGTGTTGCCAATGTCAAATAGGCGATCTGTTGCCATCTTAAAGTTGCATTCAGTGATGTTTTTGTGTTCAAATAAGTGTTAAAACAGCACTGAAATAGAGTGTTTGGTCAGTAACTTGGAACTCCCAACCCCCGCTGTATTCTGTCTCTCTCCTGTAGCCCTGCATGCAGAGTGGACGTATCTCCGCAACCGTAACTCGTAGCGACTCAGCGGTGGTGCCGTTGAATTCGGAGTGAAAAAATACATAGTTATTTACAGGCATCGCAAATCTGTAATTCGTTATATTACTCGTTGCATCCCACCAAAATTGGTAATTGCATCCTTTCTCATCAAAATGCAGACTTTGCATGTGCGTACGTGTGAATACAGGTCTAATCGCTTTGCCAGAGCGCAGCTAAAGCAAGCTTCAAACTAGCAGTTGTTTCTACAGCCTATGCATGAATCCCTAATGGCCCATTTCCACCGCTGGTATCAACACAGCCCCGCACAGCTCGTCTCGCTTTTTTGTCTCATTCCACCGATCAAAAACGTGGACAGCCCGGGTTGAGTCGGCGTTGAGTCGTGCTGCTTTTGGTCCCTGCTCTGTTGAGGTTCTAGGGCTGTGGACCCGGTACCATACGGTGACGTGAAAACACTGCAGACGACTGATTGGTCAGGCAGAATCGTGTTTACTGTAGGCATCTACTGTCAATGCTGGATACCAGTTTAGTGGGGCTTGCCTTCTCTTTTGTTATTTCCAGAAGTTATTTATTTTCTGTTGCTGCCTTCGGCTCTGGTGAAATAAAATCGATCTCCTTGCTCAGCTTTAACATGACGGTGGTTTTCAATTGTTTTGAGAGAGAAAAAGTCCGCTAGGCCGCAGGCGGGGGTTTAGCGAAGCCACGGTCTTGCCTGGTGAGTTCCCGCTGGGGTTCTCCCCGTAGAGCCTCTCCCGTCCCCCGCGCAGGGCATGCATGTGAGTTTGAGTAACAAGTGATATCCATTCTCCTAGCTAGCCGATTGTCACATTTGCCCATGTACACTGTAGGTCATTTAGAGGCACCAGTATTTCATAATCAGTTTAAAAGTTCCGTGTATGGATTTAATTTTAACGTTATATGTTATAGCCTACTTCGGCTATGGGCGGAGGGCAGATATGCGGTCGCTATGATGACCAGGTGTGGGCGGAGGCGAGTAAATTTGCTATGGAAACAGAGTCTATACAAGTAGAGCCGACTAAGACCAGATCGAGTAGAGCTGTACTGTGCTGTTAGATGTGGTGGAAATGAGCCATAAGTTACATGCTTGATGAAGAGCACACCTGGCTCAACATGATGACAAGGCGCAATCTTTTAAACAGCTTCTGTTTTCAAGTGTAAGTGCACTGCCAATGCGTTCTCAATACGCAATGTAGATCTTTGCATAACAAGTTTGTGTCACAAATAACGTTAAATAATCAAATAATTTTATAACATTTTTTATAACATCAAATAATAATAATACATTTTATTTGGAGACACCTTTCAGAACATGCAAAGTCATCATTGTACAGTGCATAAAGGCACACATCAGCATAATTAAAATACGACGAGCATAGATAAAAGAACATAATGAGATACACAGGGGAGGCAGATAACAGAGTGCTGTATGAAATTAAAGTGAGTAGGCCAGTTTGAACAGGTGGGTTTTGAGATGGGATTTGAATGTGGTGATGGAGTCGGACTGTCGGATGTGTGGATGCAAGGAGTTCCAGAGTCTGGGGGCAGAGCAGCTGAAGGCCCTAGCACCCATGGTACTGTGGCGAGAGGGGGGGACAGAAGAGCGTAGGGAGCGGGAAGGGGTGTATTCCTGGAGGACATCAGAGAGATAGGTGGGTGCTAGGTTGTGTAGGGCTTTGTAAGTGAGCAGAGGGTTTTTGAAGTCAATCCCGTAGTGAATGGGGAGCCAGTGGAGTTGAATGAGGACAGGGGTGATGTGATCTGATGATTTAGTGCGGGTGAGGATCCGGGCAGCTGAGTTCTGAATGATTTGGAGTCTGTTGAGCAGTTCGGTGGGTAGGCCAGAGAGAAGAGAGTTGCAGTAATCGATCCGGGAGGTGACAAATGCGTGGAGGAGGACTTCAGTGCTGTGTTGGGACAGGGATGGGCGGAGTTTGGAGATGTTGCAGATGTGGAAGAAAGAAACATTACTGATGATGTCGCTCACAGTGCATGAGTAGAGAGGGATTTATGACATCACTGGTGATGTCACAATGGAAGTTGAGCAATCGTGTGCCACACCGCCACAGGCTCTCCCGCACGCCTACGCATGCACAGTTGCGCGATTGTGCGCCCTGCCGCGCCATCGGCCCTCCAATTATAGTCAAGTCAAGTCAAGTTTATTTGTATAGCACATTTCATACACACAGGCAATTCAAAGTGCTTCACATAAAATGGTTGACAGGAAAATAAAAGAATAAAAGAAGAGAATAAAATGGACATTTAAAAGCATCACAACAAAACTTAAAAAAAGAGTATAAAAAGTGCAACAGGCGCAGCAGTTGCAAAAAGAGCAAAAAACTTATAGAGGACTCATTGGGTTTGCATAATAGAATAAATCAATTTATCTATATTGAGTCCCCCGACATCATGACTATAAACATGACTACACACACATACAACTCAGGTCTGGGTACGGTGTCCTCTTTTCCTCTATACTGCAGTTTGGACGCCAAGCATAGTATACCCCCGCTTGTACCTTGCGTCATCTGTTGCCCGTCGACAAACAGGCCGTTTTTTTTCTCTAAACCTTGCTTAAAACGAGTACGGCTCTAGTAAGCTCCCGTTACGCATGCGTCCCTCCTGACGCATCACCTCACCCTCTTGTGAGTATATCCGTAACCATCCCCCAGACCCTCAGCGCAACGCTCGGGTCTGGGTACGGTGTCCTCTTTTCCTCTATACTGCAGTTTGGACGCCAAGCATACCCCCGCTTGTACCTAGCGTAATCTGTATGACATCACTGATGATGTCGCAGTGCATGTGTAGAGAAGGATTTATGACATCACTGATTATGTCACAATGGAAGTTGAGCAATTGTGTTCCATAGGCCCTCCAATTATAGAGACAACATGGTAATTGCTCGAGTGACGTCACTCGTGACATCATCACTGATGACATCAATGTTGCTCGAGTGACATCACCAATGACATCACCCACTGATGACACCCCAATTGTTAGTGTGACATCACTGATGACATCATAAATTTCTACACATAAATGATAACATCAGTGACTGCCATTATTCTGTTGTCGGTCCCCATCTACCGCGAGCTGTCGCCTTTGAAAGTGTACACGGCAGGCCTTATATATTGTATACAGATACTTTAAGTGCATCAAACGGCAACGGTAGTGCTTTTAAAATACTCTGAAGTGGAGAAGCACTTTGAGCGTTTTACTGCAACAACAGAACGTGCAAGATGAAGATGGGTCGGGGCTTGATGTGGTGGTGCACGCTGCTCCTGTCCATCCTCGCTGTGGTAGTGGCAGTAGCCTTCTGGACTCCTGTTCCTACCGGAGAGATCTACTTTGCAGAGACATTTAACAATGTATCGTTGGACGGCAGGAGATGGCAGGTGTCAAAGAAGGTGATGGAGAATCCAAATGATGAAGATAACATATATTCCAAATATGACGGGAAGTGGGCCGTGGAGCCGCTGAAGGAGAACAAGGTTCCAGGAGACCAGGGCCTGGTGCTCAAGTCACGTGCCAGACACCACGCCATCGCTGCCGCCCTGGACAAAGTCTTTATCTTCAAGGATGACCCCCTGGTTATACAGTACGAGGTGAATTTCCAAGATGGCATCGTCGAGTGTGGTGGCGCATACATCAAACTACTTTCTGACACTGCCAGTCTCAATCTGGGGCAATTCTACGGAGGCACAGCCTACACCATCATGTTTGGGCCCGACATGTGTAACGAGGACTACAAACTGCACTTCATTTTCCGTCACAAGAATCCTCTGAACGAAAAGTTGGAGGAGAAGCACGCCAAGAGGCCCGATGTGGACCTCAAGAAGTTCTACACTGACAAGAAGACTCACCTCTACACCTTGGTCCTGAATCCAGACAACAGCTATGAGATGTTCATCGACCAGTCCAGCGTCAGCCGTGGCAACCTGCTGCATGACGTTGTGCCTCCTGTCAATCCTGCCAAGGAGATAGACGACCCAAATGACTCCAAGCCGAAGGACTGGGATGAGAGGGCTAAGATCCCTGACCCTGAGGCTGTCAAGCCTGACGACTGGGCCCCTGCTAAGATCAAGGACCCTGATGCATTGAAGCCAGAGGGCTGGCTGGACGAGGAACCAAAGTTGGTCCCTGACCCTAGTGCCAAGAAACCCGATGACTGGAACGAAGAGGATGATGGCGAATGGGAGGCCCCACAGATCACTAATCCCACCTGTGAGACGGCCCCTGGCTGCGGGAAGTGGAAGCCCCCCATGATCAAGAATCCTCAGTACAAGGGCAAGTGGAATGCGCCTCTGGTGGACAACCCCAGCTATCAGGGTGTCTGGAGCCCTCGCAAGATTGACAACCCCAACTATTTTGAGGACCCGCAGCCATTCAGGATGACCCCAGTCAAGGCCCTGGGCTTGGAGCTGTGGTCCATGACCACGGATATCTACTTCGACAACTTCATCATCACCTCTCGCAAGGAGGTGGCTGACCGCTGGGCCAGTGCCAATAAGCCGTTTTCTTTTGACCAGTTGATGTGGTTGATCTACTTACTGGCAGTGAGCCTGCCCATAGGACTGTGGCTGTGCTCTGCTGGCCTAAGGAAATCTGCCTACGGGAAGGCTAAGAAGGTGGATCTGCCCCACGCTGATGTGGAGGAGGAAGAAGAAGAGGGGGAGGTGGCAGAGAAGGTGGCTAAGGCCTCAGCTACTGAGGCTGCACCAGTTGCAGAAGCAGGAGGAGACTCTATACGGGGGGGTGATGATGCAGAGGAGGAGGTGGAAGGAGAAGATGAAAGCAAAGCTCATGAGAAAACATCAGAATATGAGCCAAGGAAGGAGGCAGGGGACACCGGCCAAGAGAGCCACAAACAAGATGTGAGAAAGAGGAGGGTACGGAAGAGGGTGCAGAAAGACTGATTATGTGCCTACCGTCTCCTGGGCATGGGGAGGTCTTAGATGATGTCACCGATGATGATGATGATGATGGATGATGTCACCGATGATGATGATGATGTAACCGATGATGATGACGGATGATGTCACCGATGATGATAATGATGATGGATGCTGTCACTGATGATGCCACAGTGATGTTGTTAACATTGATGATGTCACACTTGACATTATGATGGCACTATTGTTGTGAATTTTAAATACTTGAATAAACATTCTGGAGTCAAAGGTTGGTCTCAGATGAATGTATTATACTGTAGCTTGCAAGCGGAGGAATACAGAGTATAGGTTAAGTCAATGTCTCGTCATAGACGCTGGAGTAGCTGGCTGGGGCCGTGGTCAGGGTGGGGGAAATCCTCCCGTTTTCCCCATTCAGCATAGTTAGCATTTAGCTGCTAGCCCAGCACAGGCAGACAGGATCGGGGATTTAACCCCCGCAGTAAACGCACATCTGAACAGACGTCTATGTACCTGCTAATCCTGTAGTGTAGAGCCCCCCCAAGAAAAAAAAGCATACGTGACAGACATATGAATTGACCAACCACGGACCTCGTGGGCGGTGCATTCAGAATGTGTGCCACAGCTAAATAGCCCCCTGGTGAAAACATCAACTTTTGGCTCTAAAGTAGCTGCCGGCTTGGTGAGGCTCTTCACCTGATCCTCCATTACCGCTTTCATCCACCACCCCCTCCCTTCTCCTGTCCAAACACCAGCATTGTTTGGATATTTCCCAGAAAGCTTTGAGGCGGCATAACTTTTTACACCATCAAATCAGGCTATAAAGTTAGATAGAAATAATATTTATTTTTAACACAACATGCAATTCTGGAATATTTGAATAGGCTATTGGACAAAATGAAATGAAATGAAAAGTAAACCCTAAGAGAAACACACATACAGCGATGGGGTGTATATATACCCCTTGCAAATACAACGTGATATAGTGAAGTGGGAAAGCCCTACATGATCGGCAAAGGGTTGGCCAAGCCTGAAAGACAAGGCTTTTTCCAGAGCCAGTTGGTAGGCAAGCTAGGATGTCTCTCTTCTCCATAACCAACTGCAACAAACACAATTGTTGCACGTCCTTGAGAGCATCTACGCCGTGGACCTGGCACACTTTCTGTAACGCAGCCGTTCAAGTATCTTGCCCACTCATTCTTCCTGCAAGACAGCCTATCGCTACCTTTTTGGTCGCTCCCTTATCGCTTCTCTCTTCACGGTGTTCCACTCTGAACGCGTTTCCTTGTCGGACTGTAATATGGGAGACACGCTGTATGACGCGCTGTACTTCCGCTGGCGCAATGCCCCCCGGGGAATCTGCCTGGGTGCCGCCTTCCATCTGAGACATTCGACTCAGACCCTCCGTCGCTGGAAGCTTGATGACGTCGACGGGTGGGTCTGACTACGTGAGACTATTCCACCAGTAGCCTGGAGGCCGTAACGTGCTGCTTCATTTATGGGTCTCCAGGGCTCGACGTTAACTTTTAAAAGTGGTTGCCGGAGGGGCAACCTGGCAAGAGCTTTTGGTTGCCCGAATAAAAATATGGTTGCCCAATTTTAGTCGCTTTATATTTTGAGTAATTAAGATACTATGCAGTCATAAGCCGGCTTAATAATGACGATGTGACAGAAAAGTAAGTATAATAATCTATAGTATAGTATAATAGGCCTATTCAGTGTGCGCACCGGGTGTAGTAGTAGTAATAATGATAATAATAATAATAATAAATTTGTGTCATTTCGTTTTCTAAACAAATCTTATTTTTTGTTTTTATAATGCATTTGCACTGAAAGGATTTAACTAATATTTGTGAACTTTCATTTTCATATATTTTTCAACAGTTATTGTTCATATTGTGCTTAATTTATTAATTAAAAGCGTTATTGATAATTAAGTAGCCTACCCTCCTCCAGGCCCGGCTCCAGACCCAAGTTACAGAGGGGGCCTGCCCCTAGCTTGGGGGGGCCAAGCTACCCAAGGGGGGTCCGGGGGGATTCTCCCCCGGAAGAAGATTTTGTACATTTTAAAGTAAAATTCGTCAACCTGGTGCATTTGAGAGCAAAATGAAGAGGCTAAATCTGTGAAGAACTACACACATCTCTAATGTGTTGTGACTTTACAAATAATTAGGCCTAAACAATTAATATTAAGTGTATTTACACATTGTGCACAAATTGCATTCATTGTGACAAATTTACAATAGTTAATATCCAGCCAGAATCATTGCAAATGGATGTTCAAAGTAACAGTTAGCAATAGCATTGAGTTAATCAATGCCTAATGACAGCCAGATTCCATGTTAAACTTTAAAACAGAAAAACGTTTTTAGCAACAAAAAAACCAACAAAAAAACAACAAAAAAAAAAAAATTGAATGGGGGGGCCAGTTTGTTAAATGGGGGGGCCCGGCCCGGTCAGGCCCTGCCCGGTCAGGCCCGGCCCGGTCAGGCCCGCCCCTAACGCCGGGCCTGCCCTCCTCATGTTCATTCAGGGATACTTTGATGACAGTGGTTTGGGGCCCCCACTCTGATGTTGCATAGGGCCCCAAAAGGCCCAGAAGCGGCCCTGCAATCCCTCTCTCTCTCACCCCGTATGAGAGGCTGACAGGCCAGGGATGCAAATCATTTCTCAGCACATATACGCGGTGGTAAAACGTTTTTGAAGGATGTCCTGGTCGAGGTGTATGTTGTAGGCTTGTTGTAGGCTACATGCTTTGCAGTATAGCGTTATGCTGGAATTATGCTTGAAGTTTGGGCTGTCGCACGGAAATGAGAGACACTGAATCTTGACGAGGAAACGTGTGGAGCGTTTATACACTGTGTGTGGGTTTCTGCTCGCGGAAGTGAGCTGGAGTCTTGAAAACTCCACTTTGTCCGCCCAGCCGCGTCCACGTAGTTACACAATTCGGGGTGTGCACAGCCAGGCGAAAACCGTCTGCACAGCAGCCTTGTGGAGGGGCGCGTCTGCTGATTTAACTAACTTTTCCGTGTGGACACTCGCCGATGCGGGAAGCATATGAGACCTAAGCGCTTGTTGTAGGCTACATGCTTTGCAGTATAGCATTCGTTTTCCGTCCCGTTCAAAGACGCACGGGTATTTCACCTCAATGACAATTTCCTCGTCCTTTGTTTCTGTGCGGGGCTGCGGGCGGACGAGGTTCTTCTTGCGTCTTGCAGCCGCTGTGATTGTGTGCGAGCAGCCCCACCTGTCCCAGTCAGTACTCGTTAAACATACCGCACGTGCAGCATGCATCACGTAGGTTCCGACTGGTAATTAGTAACATCGTTTCGATTGTAACAGCAATAAAATGTCACATATATGTCACTCACAACAAGTATTAAAACATTTATTTGGTGTATATTTTGCTGTTTGCTGCTGTACATATTTTGTTGCATGTTAAATCGTGGTTGCCCCTGGGGCAACCAAAGACCGAGAAATGGTTGCCCCATGTTTTTTTTGGTTGCCCGGGGCAACCGGGCAGCCGTTAATGTCGAGCCCTGGTCTCTCAATATAGTAAGGACCCTCTCCTTGCCTCCATATGCCTTACATGAGATTGTCCATGCATCATAGAGACACGCAGGCACGCACGCACACACACACACACACACACACCTGTCTATTCTTGTGAGGACCACGTTCTTTGTGAGGGCCTCCACTTTGAGCTACAGTGGTGCAGAAAAAAACCCCATCACTGGGTGGCAGTAGAGAGTCAGAATGTCACTTCAAATTTCAGGAAACTCGAAGTTAAATAAATAAGTAAATGCTAATATACTTGTGGGGACCGGCCTTGGTTGCTCGGCAGATTTATTTATTTATTTATTTATTTATTTATTTATTTATTTATTTATTTATTTATTTATTAGACACGCCTCACAGCAAGAAGGTCCTGGGTTCAATTCCCGCCTGGGACAGTGTCTACGGCCCAGGTGGGGTCATCAAAAAGGGCCTTTCTGTGCGGAGTTTGCATGTGCTTCCCTAGGGTTTCCTCCAGATAGGAACCCCCCACTAAAAATACATGCAAAAACAAACAAACAAACAAAACAATAGACATATTGCCAGACTTTATCAAACCTTTCCTCCACGTCCCACCTTATTTTTCCAGTTAAACCACACCAACTCAGCATTATAGTGTCTTATGAGAGCACTTGCTGTTGTGTTACACAAACACACACACACACACACACACACACACACACACACACACACACACACACACACATGCGTGTGCACACACACACACTGCAGACTTGTACTAATCTTCTGCTGCTTTAATTGAGTGGCGTTGTTTATACTCTGTTGGTAATTTGCTTCTCGGGAGCGGCATTTCACTTTCATTACAGAGCCTAATTATATTTGGTCTATTTTTAGTTGTGACATTGTTTTGTAATTAGTGAAGCACCAAAAAAAAAATCAATTAACAATTACATTCCTCGTAACCTTTTTAAAATGTACAGCGCCATTTAGGATGCCGGCAGTGTCTCAAGTATGCTTCTCTGAATCACAAATGTGAAATGTGCAGTCCTCCTTTGCAGTCAGAATAGACGTCTATTTTCAACGTAGCAGGGCTGATACCTAGAGTATTGATACAGTACCAAAATGATACAGTACCGCGATATACTGCAATAAATAATCATTTACAGAAATGTTTTAAATAGTGCTGAAAATACAACCCAGTTAGTGTCATCATACTTTATGCATCACATTATATTGATAACTCAGTGGAGAAATTGAGTCCAAACTATTTAAGTCGAAATTTCCTTACCAATTTATTAGAACGATATTTGCACAGTTACACAGTGTGTTACTGAACACACTGACATTGCTGAGATCGCTGCACTGCATAATGCACAAAGACAAATTCCTCGTTTGTAACATGTTTACTCACTATTAGATTAATCTTGAATCTTCGATACAAAAAATCGATACAGCGATTGAAATATCGATACACTATTGCGGAAAGAATATTGCGATATATTGTCATATCGATTTTATTGCACAGACCTACAATATAGCATGTTGTAGTTGTACTTTTGTCGTCCTCTGCCATTAATACCTGCTGCTGTGATTTGTGTGTGTGTGTGTCTGTGTGTGTGTGTGTGTGTGTGTGTGTGTGTGTTTCTTACAGGTGAGCCGATGTGAGAAATTTGGATATGGGGTGATGGTGACACAGGTGGCAGCAACTGCTCCTGGGGTGGTGGCCCTGCACAGTTCAGGTACGCACACACACACACACACACACACACACACACACACACACGCAGGCACACGCACACTCACACGCACACACACACACACACACACACACACACACAGTGTTGCTTTTATAGTAAGTGTTGTCTTGTCACGGCATACTCCTCCACATAGAGAGGCAAAGTGAACGTCACTTCCTGCTTCAGCACTGTACCAGAGATTTTCATCCACCATATTTATTTTCCCATAGACATTTTGTAAAATGCTTATAAAAATAGTTTTACTTAAAATTTAAGTTTTGTTGTGAGAAACTCTGTCAGAATTCTAAACCAAGTCAGGAGTGTTTTGAGTCTACCAGATGTTTTTGTCCACACACCAATTTGTCTTGGTCACCCTCTTTCACTTTTGTGGTCAGGAAAAGCCTTCCATGCTTGGAGTGAGAAGGGACTGGTTTCCATCAAAGACCTATACATAGATGCTCATTTTGCATCCTTTGATCAACTAAAGCGGAGGTTTGAGTTGCCCGGCATTTTGAGGTGCTCCCAAATGAACATGCCTTTTTCGATGTTTTGCTGAGCCCTCCTCACTCCAAGCACCTCATTTCTAGACTTGTACAACTGTTTGATAACTGTACCATGGCCTCTACTGAGAGAATTAGAGAGGCGTGACAGGGGGAACTTGGCGTTGATTTGTATGGGGTAGTATAGGAGTCTGTCTGTCATACAACTCTGCTCAGTTAATAGTAGGCACCAGCTGATCCAATTCAAAGTCGCTCACCGTCTTCACTATTCTAAGCATAAGTTGCGATAAGATCTTCCCCTCTGTGTCACCACTGTGTGGCAGGTGTCAGACGTAAGATGGCACTCTGTCTCATGCCTTCTGGTTCTGCCCTTCACTGTAGGGATTTTGGGCAAAAATATTTGACTGTTACTTTAACCCATTGATACCTGATGCAGCATTTGCGTGTATATCCCTCATTTGTGTGTGTATCCCTTTAAGACCGCGAACCACGTCACGCGGTTCGCAGTCTTAAAGGGATACACACACAAATGCTGCATCAGGTATCAATGGGTTAAGGCCTACAAAATAACCCTTCAGCCGGAGGCAGAACTTGCCATCTTCGGCTGCTCGGAGATCTCTCTGGACTTCCCTACAGCTGTGCAACAATCTTTGACACTGGGGACACCATCAATGATGAGTTAACAGGCTAAATAAAATATTTGCACTTTTACCTCCCAGTTTATTCTGTAACTGAAACACAAAATAGTCCTGTCCTGCTTGATTTAAAAATGCAATAAAAAAGTTCTCTTACTATCTATTTTGTTCTTTCCAGGCATGAGCTTGAGTCCTCAATGCATCATACTTACTGTAGGACTTCCACACTGGCACTGGCAGTTTAGGTGTTATAGACCCCCTGTCCCAACTGTACTTACTCCATCCCCTCTGCTGATCAGGGGAAAGTTGTAGACTACCACATGCTTCCTCCGATACATGTGGAGTCGCCAGCCGCTTCTTTTCACCTGACAGCGAGGAGTTTCACCGGCAGCATGTAGCCGCTACATGCTGTATATATTTCACGTCAGTTTTCATTGTGAATTAGAATTTCACAATCAAAACTAACGTGAAATAAAGTTTGACTGAGCTCCAGCTAAATTTTCAAATACCGCCATCTGCTTTTGCTACCCAGGCACTTATGTATGTACTTAACTAACTTAACCTAACTAACTATCCGGTGTGCACAACATTGTCAGACTAAACCTACAATCTGCTACAGAAACATTTATATTGTTTGTTTATTAACTGGCCCCTGGCCTCCTATCATTTCACAAAAGTGGCCCCGGGCAAAGCAAGTTGAGTATCCCTGATGTAGCGCATGGGAGGATCACGCTATTCCCCACGGGTTCCACTCCCCCCGAAACAGGTGCCCCAACCGACCAGAGGAGGCACTAGTGACTAGACCAGGACCCCACCGGCTTCCCACCCACAGACCTAGCCAATTGTATCTGTAGCAACGTCTGACCAAGCCGGAAGTACCGCTGCCAGGAATTGAACCCGCGTCTCCGCGGTGGTAGGCGAGGGCTTTGACCTCTACACCACCCAGACGGCGAGAAGCAGGTATTTATCGGTTATCGGTATCAGCTGGAGAAATTATCCCTATTGTGCATTGTGCATATTGTGATAAATGAGCTGAAGATACATTGAAGATGGGAACAGATAGTAAGATCCTTGTCATGTCAATAATGCTTTCTTTGTCGTTGGCTTGATGATGTTAGTTGTTTGTGTTGCAGGTTTTGTCCAGGCGCTGGTGGCTGAGCTGTGGTCAGCTCTGGAGTGTGGAAGAGACGATGTCCGCGTGGTCCACCCCAAACCTACACCCATGGACCCCATTGACAGGAGCTGCCTCAAGGTACCCTCTGTTTGTGTGTGCGTGGGGGTGATTGCGGGGTGAGTTGCTATATAGTCCCCACAACACACTATTATCACAATACTTACGTGTCATGATACAATATTATTGTGCGTTTTTTTTTTTTTTTTTCAACTGCAAATTATGTCAACAAAGGAAAACAAATGTTGCCAACTTCTGTTTTATCTTAATGAGATGAAGTTTCCAGTCTGTTCATCTCACTTCAGTGGTTTTTATTGCAGCAAAATTGTCAAGTAGACAGACTAACCAAAACTAAAAAGGTTGCATGCACCTGACAATTAGATAATAAAATATCACGATACTTGGCATTTGTGCGATACGTTATATTGCCACACAAAATATCACAATAATATGCTATATCGATTTCCCCCCACCCCTATTGATATATCTAAATTGAGTATATCACAATAGAAAAATGTGACGTATCGTGGGGCAGAAAAATGAATCATGATATTAGCTCCATTTTACAGTATTCTGGTAATCCAAAACGACACGGCTACGAGTACAACAGTCCCACAGTAGCTAGGAGTTGAGCTAGCAGATAACTTGGCCTCTCACACCTGACGCAAGGCAAGGAAACAAGCACCAGCCCACACATACAGGCAAGAAAAGATGCCTTGGCAGCCACAGGTGGTGGAGCAGAAGTCTGTGATACGACCGACTCAAACCATCAAGCAGCACGCAGGAGGAGATGAAAGAACCAGGAAATCACAGAGAATATGGGGGGGGGGGGGGATCCACTCGTATTTTTACAGTCACAGCAATTGGAAAAGTCTTTTTTGTTCCTTTTTACGCTGTTCAATAAACTAAAAGGACTCGGAGAGAGACGAGTGTGAGAGAGATGAGTGTGAGAGAGACGAGTGTGAAAGAGACGAGTGTGAGAGAGACGAGTGTAAGAGAGACGAGTGTGAGAGAGACGAGTGTGAGAGAGACGAGTGTGAGAGAGACGAGTGTGAGAGAGACGAGTGAGAGAGAGACGAGTGTGAGAGAGAGAGAGAGAGACGAGTGTGTGAGAGACGAGTGTGAGAGAGAGAGAGAGAGACGAGTGTGAGAGAGACGAGTGTGTGAGAGACGAGTGTGAGAGAGACGAGTGTGAGAGACGAGTGAGAGAGACGAGTGTGAGAGAGACGAGTGTGAGAGAGACGAGTGTGAGAGAGACGAGTGTGAGAGAGACGAGTGAGAGAGAGACGAGTGTGAGAGAGACGAGTGTGAGAGAGACGAGTGTGTGAGAGACGAGTGAGAGAGACGAGTGTGAGAGAGACGAGTGTGAGAGAGACGAGTGTGAGAGAGACGAGTGTGAGAGAGACGAGTGAGAGAGAGACGAGTGTGAGCCAGGGGCGGTTTTAGCATCAGAGCTTTGGGTGGGCTCAGCCCACCCAAAGGTGATGGACCGCTGAACCCCTAGGGGGGTCCGGGGGCATGCCCCCCCGGAAGAAAATTTTGTACAGTTTCAAGTAAAAATGGATCAAACTGGCGCACTTTGAGATCAAAATGAAGAGACTAGATCTATGAAGAACTACACACATCAATATCTTCTTTACCGTTCTGTGGTTTTACAGCGATGAAAAAATAATTGTTTCCCTATATATACTATATATTCTGCATACAGGTTCTATATGGTAGAATTATGCTTGCATAAATAATACCAAAATCACTTCAGGGGAGTTTCAAGTAAAGTAACATTTTGCTTTGTAGGCAAAACAAAAGTAAAATTATATCAAAAGGGAACTTCCTAACTTATTGGCTGGAATAATATTCCGACAAGATAATAATATACTGTAAGCACTAAAGCAGGAGTTTGCAGTCAACTACCGTAAATTCCGGACTATAAGCCGCACCTTTTTTCCCGTTTTTTGGCCTTTTTTGGCCCCTGCGGCTTATATAACGGTGCGGCTTATCTATGGATTTTTTCCAAAAAAAAATAAATAAATAAATAAAATCTCTCTTTTTTAGCACTCTTTCTAACTATAAATCCACTTCTGTTTTAATTTCCTCTCTTGCCCTCTTTTCACCACACTGTATGACACTGTATGACACTGTGTGCACTGTAAATAACAACACAGGTGGTGTTGTGTTATGTTGTTTTGTTGAAATGTTAATAAATGGGAGCATTACATATGGTAATTAAACATTAAAACACAATAAAAAAAAAAAAAAAAAAAAAAATAGCATTAAAACACCCGCGGCTTATAGTCCGGTGCGGCTTATATAAGAAAAAAATAGTCAACTTTGCAGGTGCGGCTTATACACCGGTGCGCCTTATAGTCCGGAATTTACGGTAGTTGAAATTAATATGTGGCAGTATTTGTGGGGGTCAAAATCTATGTAGGGTGTACCACCACAAATAGATCAGTGTATGGGAAACACTGACTATTAAATTGTGTGACTAGAAAGACACCAATAAATCTGAGAAAATGTACTTTAATTTTGAACAACAGCACTACAACGGTGGCATTACAAATGGTATTATGAAATTATTGTGGGAAAAAACAAGATCTGACTGGTTGGAAGTTGGTAGGCTACCACCACCACAGCGTGCAAAAATAGGGAAAGAAGGAAAGAAAAGGGAATAGCATGCCATGCACGCATGTTAAGCTATCATCATCATCACATCAGACAGGCTGTGTAAAGGAGCCACTTGCGATTCTGAAGGGCTTAATTTCATTCAGATAACAAGGGACCCGTTTGAAAATATGTTTGTCACTTATGCCCATATGTTTCTCAAAAAACATTGCATCCATTTACACCCACTTTACTGCAAGCTAGCATGACATGGCTGGCTGGTGCCATGGTAGCCTACCTACCTTCCTCCAGTCCACCTGTTTGTCTGGCAGGCACAGCCACAAGTTCTTTTGTTTAGCCTACGAAACAACGTTACGCGCTAATTTGCATATCAATATGCGCTAATTAAGTAACTACTAACGACTCTGCTCAATGCTCACCTCACAGTTTCATTGATCATGAGTGGGGAGAACGATTGTGTGGACTGTGGAGGACCAGTTCGCTGCTGTACTGTGTGTGACCTGTGTGAAGTGATGTGGGATTAGGCAGATAGATGGAGGAGGGAGCGCCTGCGCAGCCGCGGTTCTAGAAACTTTTCGGGTGGGCTGAACCCCCCTAAATGTTTGTCTCAGCCCACCCTAAGAACATAGAGGGGTGGGGGTGGAAACACGCACACAGCGCATTGAGTGTAGTCAGAAACTGCTACTAATGACCACCATGGATTTGGAGAGGGAAAAAAAAAAAAAAAAAAAAAAACTTTTTTTTTGCCTCTATTTTTTTGGGTGGGCTGAGACTATTTTTGGGTGGGCTAAAGCCCACCCAAAAACGGCCTAGAACCGCCCCTGGTGTGAGCGATGAGTGTGTTGCCCGCCTGTCTCTTTCCTTTGATTCTCATCTATTTTTCTGTTCTCCTCGAGCCAGTGATGAGAGCAGGCAGACATCTTATGTCTTGATTGTTCTCCAGGCTACTGCTTTTTTCAGATGTGCAGAGGAAGAGTGTGTGTGTGTGTGCGCGTGCATGCATTCATGCGTGCGTGTGTGTGCGTGTGCGCGCGCGTGCATGTGTGTGTGCGTGTACACGTGTGTGTAGCTGTGTGTGTGCGTGCGTACGTTTGTGTTGTGTGTGTGTAGCTGTGTGCGTGCATACGTACGTGCGTGTGTGTGTGTTCGTGCATGTGTAGCTGTGGGGGTGTGTGTGTGTGCGTGTGTGTGTGTGTGTGTGTGTGTGTGTGTGTGTGTGTGTGTGTGTGCATGTGCGTGCGTAAGTACATGCGCGCGCGTGCGTATGTGCGCGTGTGTGTTAGACATGGATCATATTTCAGCATGCGAGAGTGCCCACAGAATGTCAATGGCGGTTGAGATCTAAGATCCAGAGCGTTTAATTATTCTTTCTCTCTCTGAGCGCACAACCAGTGCACTTTCCTATCAAAACTAATGGGACACGGCTGCAAGATGCACAAAAGGCGGCCATTCC